>NC_091950.1:43156467-43461467 GCF_031021105.1 Erythrolamprus reginae
CTGATAATTAAACCAACATTGGCTCAGTTGTTCATCTTTTACCACTTAAACAGTACTAGATTGAAACATGACTCAGCATGTTATAAGGTAGCTGCCTTGGTGGCCTCTCAGCTCAACAGATCCAAGAATGGGCCTTCTGTTTTGGCCCATTTGGAGTAGTGAACGTTTTACTTGTACTTTCACAACATTGCTGACATGGTATATAAGTCTAGTCACAAAATGCCCAATGATCAATTTGGTGAATATTGCTCCCAAATATTCTTTGTGGTCTCCCAGGATGATCCCTGTTTCAGTAATTTACAATAGCTTTGTCTTTTGAAGGGTAGAGCAAGGACAAGCCCTCACCAATTTTATTTTCTAAGGATGCCTATTTACAAATTGATTTAGAAATCTGTAAATAAAGAGATGATGCTAGAGACTGATGCTTGGTTTTTCAAGTTGGCAGATTCTCTATTATCATTATAAGTACTACTAATTAAACACATGTTTTAAAACGGATTAAAATCTCATGCAATAGAAAGTGTCATTTAACCTATAATTGAAAGTATGAAATAGCAGGTTTTTATGATGATTCTGAGACTAACACACTGAGAACTGAGTGCTGAAATATTTGCACAAGACGTCCTTCAGTCTAGGAAAAAAAACCCAAATATGCATTCAATTATGCATATCATCTTGTTGCAATGCAAATTAAAAGCATTATAGTATATATAACCAAATATAAATAATTATTCCGCAGCATCCATCACCTTCTCTTATCTCGGACTTGTATTCAGACATTGGGAAGGGACATGTGCTTTTGGATCTACTGGAGGTCCTTTCCGGACAACAATTGGTAAGAGTATTATGAATAATGCAATGACAAGAATTCATAGAAAGGGTACATGTAGTTCTCAGGTTTCTCAAAGTTTGTTAACCAAACAGCCCAAGTTTCTCAGCTGAAGAAAATATAGATGCATTTCCTAAAAATCTTTTTACCATTTATATTGCGCCTCTATTATTTTTTAATTTAAAAAGTGAAGACAGCAAACATATCCAACACACATTCCTCCTACTTTCCCCACAACAACAATCCTGCAGAGGTGAGTTGGGCTTAGAGACCGTCACCCAAATGTTGTAGTTCAGCAGTTCAAATCTCACTACCGGCTCAAGGTTGACTCAGCCTCCCATCCTTCCAAGGTGGATAAAATGAGGACCCAGATTGTTGGGGTAAATAGGCTGATTCAATAAACGACTTAGAGAGAACTGTAAAAAGCACTATGAAGCAGTATGTAAGTCTAAATGTTATTACTATTGCAAATGCTATTTTGTGTTAGTACTATTTTTCAAAATACAAACTATTTTATACCAAAAGTGTTTAGGGCAGTGATGGTGAACCTTTTTATTCTCGGGGGCCAAATGAGCATGGGCGCATGCTATCACACATGTGCGAGTGCCCACACCCATAATTCAGTGCCTGGGGAGGGCAAAACAGCTTCCCCCTCCCCCTGGAGGTCCTCTGGAGACTGGAAATGGCCAGTTTCCCAACTTCTGGTGGGCCCAGCAGACTTGTGTTTCACCTTCCCCAGGCTCCAAAGGCTTTCCTGAAGCTGGGGAAGGGTAAAAACGCCCTCCCCCATCCCCCCAGAGGCTCTCTGGAAGCTAAAAACACCCTCCCAGAGCCTCTGTGCAAACCAAAAACCAGCTGGCCAGCACACACATGCACGTTGGAGCTGAGCTGAGGCAATGGCTCGCATACCAGCAGATATGGCTCCATGTGCCACCTGTGGCACCCGTGCCATAGGTTCGCCATCACTAGTTTAAGGTGATAACTATCTCAGAACATGTGCTTTCCCTTCCTTATGTATCAATTTCCTCCCTCCCTCCAATTGCCTCTTTGAAGTGCGTCAGAACCTTGGGACAGTGAATTTTACTTTGACTCTTTGTAAAGCATTACATATACATATTCCTGCAATATTTACAAGAACAGTGGTAGCAGCATGTAAGAGGACAGAATCAAAGTGGAAAATAACTTCAGATTACAGTCATCTGCAAATATAATCAATTATTGCTACTTCCTTGAATTGTCCTGTTTTTATTGTCATATTACATGTTGCCTTGTAAGATTGCAATCAAGAATATGTATGTACAAATAGTAAAACATTGTTACTATTGATATTGATCAAACTGTTCTTTTCTGTTTCTTTATATTTTATAGCCACGTGAAAAGGGATCGAACACTTTCCAGTGCAGAAGTAACATTGAAAATGCCTTAACCTTCCTGAAGAATAGATCAGTTAGTATTCCAACTTTGAAAGGAGTCTGAGTTTATTTAGTTGCCGAAGCATTAAATGAATTGTTAAATGAGTTGTTCAGTGTTTATTTCCAGCAATTTCACTAAAAAATTATTTACAGATCTCAGCTACTATATAAGAACATTTTCCTACGTGTGAAGGACATCCAGATTGATTGTTAGGTCTCTGTGATATTTGCATATCTTGTGCTTTTATTTTATCTGCTTTTTATAATAAGCACGCATGGTAGCCCTTTTTTGGTGCCTGAATCACAATTCAGCAAGTTAGTTGTTACTTTTTCAAGGAAGAGAAGCAGATATCTGTGCCCTCTAGGACTTGGATTTGGGGAACTATATTCTCATCTTAAAGCAATTTTATTTTCTTTCTATACTATTGCAGTTTGTTCTACCTGTAATATTGGATCAAGATTGTTATTGTAAAAACCATACAGTAAACATTGCAGATTTATAACACAAGCCAATCTTTCCTATGGGTGTCTTCCAAATGTCCTGGGGCTTTAATTCCAAGAATTTTTCTTCTTTCAATTGACTGGGAACTTTGCGTAATAAGCTCAGCACATCTGGAGGCTTCTGGTATCTTCCTGTTTATCAAAACAATAAAATCCTCCTTTTTTGCAGCTTAAACTTATAAACATCCATGTTGCTGATATCATAGAAGGAAAACCATCCATCGTGCTTGGTCTCATATGGATCATTATATTGCATTTCCATGTAAGTATTAATCAATATAAAGAGAAAAGTTTTTCAATTTTTTCCTAAAGTTTCAATTAGCAGTTGTCCCACAACTTCAATGTAGTACTGACTTTGTCAGTTCTTCTACCACGGCTAAAACCAAGAAACTATTTCAAACATGCAATCTAACTATCTATCTAGCGCTATCTAACAAAATGAAATTCAATGGTGAAAAAAGTAAGATTCTACATTTAGGCAAGAAAAACAAAATGCACAGGTACAATATATATTGCTCAGTAGTAATTGTGAGAGGGATCTTGGAGTCCTAGTGCACAACCATTTAAATGTGAGCCAGCAGTGTGCATCAGCTGCCAAAAAAGCCAACACAGTTCTAAGCTCCATTAACAGAGGGCTAGAATCAAGATCATGTTAAGTGTTAATACCACTTTATAAAACCTTGGTAAGGCCACACTTGGAATGCTGCATTCAGTTTTGGTCACCACGATGCACAAAGGATATTGAGACTCTAGAAATAAAGTGCAGAGAAGAGCAATAAAGATGATTAGGGAACTCAAGGCTAAAACATACGAACGGTTGCAAGAACTGGGCATGGCTAGTTTAATGAAAAGAAGGACCAGGGGAGACATGATAGCAGTGTTTCAATATCTCGGGGGTTGCCACAAAGAAGAAGGAGTCAACCTATTCTCCAAAGCATCTGAAGGCAGGACAAGAAACAATGGGTGGAAACCAAACAAGGAGAGAAGCAACTTAGAACTAAGGAGAAATTTCCTGACAGTTAGAACAATTAATCCATGGAACAGCTTGCCTCCAGAAGTTGTGAATGCTCCAACACTTTAAGAAGATGTTAGATAACCATCTGTCTGAAGTAGTGTAGGGTTTCCTGCCTAAGCAGGGAGTTGGACTAGAAGACCTCCAAGGTCCCTTCCAACTCTGTTGTTGTTGTTGTTGTTGTTGTTGTTGTTGCTGTTGTTTTTAATGATGATGATGATGATGATGATAATAATAATAATAATAATAATAATAATAATAATAATAATAATTTATTAGATTTGTATGCCACCCCTCTCCGAAGACTCGGGGCGGCTCATAACAATGATAAAAACAATATTATACTGGCACAAATCTAATATTAAAAAAACTAAAAACCCTATCATAATTAAAAACCAAACAGCACATACATACCAAACATAAATTACAATAAGCCTGGGGGAAAGGTGTCTCAAATCCCCCATGCCTGACGGTATAGGTGGGTCTTAAGTAGTTTACAGAAGACAAGGAGGGTGGGAGCAGTTCTAATCTCCGGGGGGAGTTGATTCCAGAGGGCCGTGGCCACCACAGAGAAGGCTCTTCCCTTGGGGCCCGCCAGACAACATTGTTTAGTCGATGGGACCCGGAGAAGGCCAACTCTGTGAGACCTTATTGGCCGCTGGGATTCATGCGGTAGCAGGCGGTTCCGGAGGTACTCTGGTCCAATGCCATGTAGGGCTTTAAAGGTCATGACCAACACTTTGAATTGTGACCGGAAACTGAATGGCAGCCAATGCAGGCCACGGAGTGTTGTAGATATGTGGGCGAATCTGGGAAGCCCTACGATGGCTCTCGCGGCCGCGTTCTGCACGATCTGGAGTTTCCAAACACTTTTCAAAGGTAGCCCCATGTAGAGAGCGTTGCAGTAATCGAACCTCGAGGTGATAATGATGATGATGATGATGATGATGATAATAATAATAATAATAATAATAATAATAATAATAAAAAGAGAAAAGTTTTTCAATATTTTTCAAAGTTCCAATTAGCAGTTGTCCCACAATTTCAATGTAGTACTGACTTTGTCAGTTCTTCTACCATGGCTAAAACCAAGAAACTATTTCAAACACATAACTTGTAATGTAAAATTAATATAGCATTTGCCATTGTATTATCTCTCCTTTTGGCTACAATCAATAATTTTGGGAAGTTATTTATCCTATTTTAGCTTGGCTAATACAAATTGAAGTTCAAATATTATGTTATTTATAATTGTTAAGTGTTGAATGTTTTCCTCCATATGGTTGAAAAGGAAAATATTGAACCTTTAGTTACCTTTCCCCCCCCAATTCAGATACATAGTGTTGTATCCTGTAATGGCTACCTTGTAACTCTGTAAATAGTTTGTTCCTCTTTCAGCGCTGTCTGAGCCCAAGCAGGAAGTCGCTCCTGATTGGCTCAGACGCGGCCGGCTCTAGCTTTGGCGGGAACCGCAAATATATAAAAGGAGCGGTTTCTCCAGGCAGAGTCAGTCGGTACTCGCTGAATTGTCACTTTACCTTGCTGAGCTGTCACTTGTTCTCTGAGCTGAATAAAAGTACCGATTGCTCAAAACCCTGTCTCTGGGTCTACTTCACTGGCGACGAACGGACGGAAGAAACTTCGCATGCAACATGGACAAAATCCAGATCGGCCAGGCTCCGGAACTCTTCGATCCCGAGAAATCGACATGGGACGAGTACATGGCCACCTTCGAGATCTTCCTCGAGGCGGCGGGAATGCAGGACGCCGAAGCCGATCGCAGACGGGCTATTTTCCTTAACTACTGCGGCGCAGAAATCCGTAGACTTGCCCAAACTCTCACCGAACCGGAACAAGCAAGAGCCACAGCGTGGGACGTCCTACAACAAAAACTGGCGAGCCATTTCAAGCCGACCAAACCAGCCATGGTTTTTCGGCATCAATTCCACATGATGGCTCAGAGGGAAACCGAGTCGATCAGCCAGTTTACAACGCGGCTTCGAACGGTACTTGCTCAATGCAAGTTTAAAGACCCGGAAGCTCGCCTCACCGACGCCTTGGTTTTCGGCATGAAAAGCAGCACGGTGAGAAATAAACTCCTCATCGAAGAAGAGCCGAGCCTACAAACCGTGATTAAACTGGCGCAAACCGCAGAAGCAGCCGACGCAGCGGCGAGAGAATTGAAAGAGCACGGAAGGCGAGAACTCATTGCAAAAATCGACTCCGCGTCTCCCAGCGCCGTGGAAACAGACAACAGACAACAAATTCCCAGCGGAGACAACTGCCTCCTGGTGCAAGACCAGCCGAGACACCTGAGAGCTACTCACCCAGCCCCCTGCGCGGGCTGCCGGGGAAATCACCAGCGCCATCGATGCCCCTTCCGAGATGCTACATGCCGCCGTTGCAACCGGAGAGGCCACATCGCCATCGCATGCAGAGCAACAGCGCCAGAGGAAACATTTGCCACACCGCAATACCAGCGACCTCAAAACCAGACCCCCCAAGCGCGAGAAAGGAGACCATTCCGCAACGCGAGTCAAAGGAACTACTCAACCGCTAACCGCGACTACTATAGAGGTAACTCTCAATTTTCCGTGAATAACACGGCAACCAAAAAAGGGGCTAAAATTGTTATATCACTGTTACTCAATAACCAACCTTGCTCAATGGAGCTGGATACGGGCTCTAGATATACCATCATGCCCTGGGAAAAATTTAAACTGTATATGCCTAAGGTATCTAAGGCTGACCTAAATCAAACCTCTTTGGTGATTAGAGACTTTCAGGGGGGAGTAATCTCGGTCTTGGGAACAGCAAATGTACCTATCGCATTCAAGAATGTTAAATGTACCCTTCCCATGCTTATTGTAACAGGGGCCAAGCACTCCCTTCTGGGTTTAGCATGGATGGAACCACTGGGGATCGAGATTTCGGGTGTGTGTAATGTAAACTGTTATGATATGCCTAACTTTGTGAAAGAGTTCCCCGAAGTGTTCAGCCCCACACTGGGATTGTATAAAGGGCCCCCTATATCTTTCTCTATTGACCCCAAGGTCCCACCGATCAGACTAAAACCTCGCAGGGTTCCCCTGCCGCTCCTCCCCAAACTAGACATACAGCTGGACAAACTCATTAGCCAAGGTATTTTGGTCCCTGTGGAGCAGGGGCCATGGGAAACTCCCATAGTTACCCCTCTGAAGCCAGATGGCTCTTTAAGAGTTTGCGCTGATTACAAATCAACCCTAAACAAGGCACTCCAACACCACCCCTACCCCATCCCGGTTGTGCAACAACTGCTACACTCCCTGGGGGAGGGGAAAAGGTTCGCAAAGATCGACCTGGCGCAAGCTTACCAGCAACTTCCGGTCGATGAACAAACAGCAAACGCTCAAACAATTGTAACGCACAGGGGGGCTTTCAAATGCACGAGGTTACAGTTTGGGGTAAGCATAGCCCCAGGAATATTCCAGAGCATTATGGAACGCCTATTGTCAGGGGTAAATGGGGCCATTCCATACTTTGATGACATCTTAATTGCAGGGGAAAACCAGGAACAAGTAAACAAAAGAATAAGGGAAGTACTTAAGAGGTTACAGGACAAAGGTTTAAGAATCAAGCCTGATAAATGTGTCTGGGGAACCAACAGTATAGAATTCCTAGGATATAAAATAGATAAGGAAGGTATCCACCCCACAACAGAGAAGCTGAGAGCAATTAGAGAAGCCCCAGAGCCACGAGATAAGAATGAGTTGCAGGCATTTTTGGGCCTCCTTAATTTTTATTCCGTTTTTTTAAAGCAGAAGGCAACAGTAGCAGAGCCTCTCCATCGTTTACTCCAGAAGGAAGCCCGCTGGACATGGGGGAAAACTGAACGTGAAGCTTTTTCTCAAATAAAAAATTTATTAACTTCTAAAAGTGTAGTAGTCCAATATAGTGCTTCACTACCCATTAGGCTCACGTGCGACGCTTCGCCGTACGGCATAGGAGGAGTCCTAGCTCACGTTCTACCTAATAAGACAGAGGCCCCAATAGCATTTTTTTCAAGAACCATGACCAGCACAGAAAGGAATTATAGCCAGTTAGACAAGGAGGCTCTAGCATTAGTGGCAGGGGTAAAGAAGTTTCACAATTACATATTTGGAAGAAGCTTTGAGCTAGTCACTGACCACAAACCCCTACTAGGCCTGCTAGCCCCCAACAAGCCCACTCCACCTTTTATGTCTCCAAGACTAATCAGATGGGCTCTGTTCCTCTCAGGGTATCAGTATGAGCTCACCCACAAGGGGGGGAAGGAAATCAATCATGCAGACGGTCTCAGCAGATGCCCCATAACAGACTTAGTGGAAGACCCTGTTCCTTCCACAGATGTGTTAATGATAGAACTCGAGGAAAACCCACTAACCACAGCAAAAGAGGTAGCTGCACACACGCAGCAAGATCAAATCCTTAAACAAGTGGTGAACTGTGTTCTAAAGGGATGGCAAAATGATGTTGTGAAACCTGAATTGTGTGATTTTAAAAACAAGAGACTTGAGTTATCGTATGTAAAAGGTTGTTTGCTGTGGGGGGATAGAGTGATCATCCCCAAAAGCCTAAGGGGAAAGGTACTCAAAATGTTACATGTGGGTCATCCTGGGATTGTCAGGATGAAGAGCCTGGCAAGGGGGCATTTATGGTGGCCAGGGCTGGATGCTGATATTGAAAGTTGGGTTTCAAAGTGTGACCCGTGCCAAGAGTCACGGCCCAGTCCCCCCAAAACAACTCCGGCTGAGTGGGAACAGCCTGCTGGTCCTTGGTCTAGAATCCACATTGATTTTGCTGGCCCAGTGGGGTCTCAGTATTTTTTAATAGTGGTTGATGCCTTCTCCAAATGGTTGGAAATAATAGCAATGAACAACATAACCACAAGTGCCACTATCAAGGTATTGAGCAGACTGTTTGCATCCCATGGGTGCCCAGATCTCTTAGTGTCTGACAATGGGCCACAGCTAACAGCCAGGCAATTCGAATTGTTCCTAGATGGCCTAGGGGTCAGGCATGCCCTCATCTCGCCTTATTCGCCCTGGGCTAACGGATTGGCAGAACGTTACGTACGGGTGGCAAAGGAGGCATTGCGCAGGTCAGGCCCTGGGGATGTGCAACAGAACTTGGACCAATTCTTACTCACCCAACACATTACCCCTAACTCGCACACACATGTAAGCCCTGCAGAGTTATTGATGGGAAGGAAGTTGAGGTCACCACTAGACAGGTTAAACCCAAGGTTCTGTGTTAATAATAACCAAATGTGTACAAAACCTGAAAGAGAAATGTATTTGGGACAAAATGTATATGTAAAAAGTTTTGATGGAAATGTAAACTGGATGAAGGGAATTATTGTTAAGCAAAATGCACCTAAGACCTATGTTGTTAAACTAGAGGATGGTCGTTTGTGGAAACGACACATAGACCACATTCGGAAGCGAACAGAAAATCAATTGCCACAAACCGCTGACATGGACTCTCCCCCTTCAACAGACTTTAGTACATTGCCCGAAATAAGAGACACGCAAAGAGACTTATCGGGCCAGGGGGAACCATCCAGCGACGCCGAACCATCCTCGTCCTCCGAAGCCTTCGTTGGGCCCGCCAGGCCAAGTCCGCCACACCGGGAGAACAGCGGCGAGCCATCCTCCACAGTCGGTGGCGAAGGAGAAATTGAACTGCGCAGGTCAGCGCGAGCTCCTCAGAGGCCCCACCGATTGGACGACTTTGTCACATGGCTTTCTTGATGGATGTGTCCAACTATGAGGGGAGGGGTGTTGTATCCTGTAATGGCTACCTTGTAACTCTGTAAATAGTTTGTTCCTCTTTCAGCGCTGTCTGAGCCCAAGCAGGAAGTCGCTCCTGATTGGCTCAGACGCGGCCGGCTCTAGCTTTGGCGGGAACCGCAAATATATAAAAGGAGCGGTTTCTCCAGGCAGAGTCAGTCGGTACTCGCTGAATTGTCACTTTACCTTGCTGAGCTGTCACTTGTTCTCTGAGCTGAATAAAAGTACCGATTGCTCAAAACCCTGTCTCTGGGTCTACTTCACATAGTGTTGAGATAGAATAGTTCCTAGCAGGATACTAATCTCAGTGTATTGAGTGAGTATACTTATTTAATGTGATAGAAAAACCAAATCCTGCATGAAAAATGTGTCTTGTCAAAATCATGACTAACAATTTTTTTGGGGGGTAGTCTTTTTTTCTCCATGGTTTTTCTGTTATATGAGGAACAGATCATATCAAAACCAGCCATTTAATTTCTCTTAGGCACAGTCAGGCATTTTCAAATGCATTTTTCCCTTTCTTTTTGATGCCCATTGATAGATTGAAGAATTAGCAAAGGCTCTTCCTTGTGGGTACAGCCATTCATCTCTGGACAGTCCAAGCACCGTGGATTTATCACCAGCAACATGTCCAACAACTAGAACTAATGTCAAAGCAAAGGAACGATGGAAGATATCAGCAAAGAAGGCGGTGCTGCTATGGGCTAAGGAACAATGTGATAAGTATGTCAGGACAGGAAAATCAGTCTGATTCTGTCATTTATAAACCTGTTCTGTCCCATTTCCACATTTATTTGCCCATTCTAAACTTTGAGCTGCAGATCTGAGAAGCAGCTACA
Source organism: Erythrolamprus reginae (assembly GCF_031021105.1). NCBI lineage: Eukaryota > Metazoa > Chordata > Lepidosauria > Squamata > Dipsadidae > Erythrolamprus > Erythrolamprus reginae. Next base: position 43,166,871 of record NC_091950.1, read on the forward strand.
TCTATATCGGCATATTAATCTTAAGTGTGGACCAGGCCAATTTGTGTCAGAATTCACAAAATATACATTTTTCAAACACCTCTAAATGCATAATATAGTATTTAAAAGATGTACCTCAAAAGCACATTGAGATGTATTTTTCAGCTGCTCTTTCTTCATGGAAAGTTCACAGTATGCAATATAACACCGTGAGAAGGTATTTAACACTTAATAAAGCCATATTACAGGACTCAGTGCTAAATTTAAATTTAAAATGTAGAGGAAAAGAGAGATAGATTGAAATAAGGAATAACAACAGGGGAAGGGAAAGAGGTGGGTTTTTGTGTTGCATAATATAGACTGATGTTGGACTGACATTAGAAACTGCAGTATAGTAGACTCTAGTTCAGAGTTTGCAAGGAATAAATGTTCTTCAAAACAGGTGACTTTAAGTAAAGATTATGTGAGGATTTCCTGATTCCTTCCAGATGTTTTGGACCACAATAACCTCTGCCCATTACAACTACTTGGAATTTATGAGAATCACAATCTGAAACATCTGCTATACATTAGTTGAGGAAGACTGGATTGAATAAATTCATTATGAGTGCATAATATAAACAGATTGATAGTCTGCAGCTTGACTTTATAATGAATGCAGGATAAGTTGAAAGATGTATGTAATTAGTGGTTAGTGTTGTAGCATTAGAAGAGGTAGGTGGCTATCCTTCCAAACTCTTGCATAGTAATCAAACTAGTGATAGCTTTGGGACTCGGGAAATCAAAAGAGTTGAGTAGGTTTTGCTGAAACAAATGGTGAGCTGATTTATTTTATGTATTTTATTTATTTATTTATTTTTCAAACATGTATAGAATAGTAATTTGTATAAATATAACATAAGTAAAACATAATGGAGAGGGGCAGCATACAAATCTAATAAATAAATAAATATTAAATAAATAAATAAATAAATAAAGATAGATAGATAGATAGATAGATAGATAGATAGATAGATAAAAAAAAGACAATAGGACAGTAGGACAGGAATGGTAGGCACAATGGTGCACTTATGCACGCCCCTTACAGGCCTCTTAGAAATGGGGAGAGGTTGACTGTAGACAGTCTAAGGTTAAAGCTTTTGGGGTTTGGGAAGAAACCACAGAATCAAGTAGTGCATTCCAAGCATTGATCACTCTATTGCTGAAGTTGTATTTTCTGCAGTTGAGTTTAGAGCAGTTTACATTTAGTTTGAATATATTATGTATTGGCTCAGTCTCTTTGTGATTCCCTGTTGTATAGAAAAACACAGGACTAATTTCCCATTTTTCAAGTAATCCAGTCACTCTTCTAACTGAACAACTTTTATTTTATTTGCATAGGGTTAATATGTATAATTAGACAATAAATTATCTGATATAAGTACATTCCTTCCTTGCTTATTTTTAGTTTAAGCTATTTGGTCAGCATTCATCTGTGGTGCATGGCGGAACTGCATAGAAAGAAAATGTGCTTTAAGGACAAATAGTGGGAATTTTCTTATATATCTCAATTATGTCAGTAATCAGTAGGACCTGGAAAAAAGAACCACCCTTCCTCTAAATTTTAAGTTATAATTTCCCACAGAGTTTATATTCAAAATCAGGGCAAGCTATACAGTACCTCTCACATTTTCTATTTTATTTTTTTTATAGAAAAATCTATCCATACATTTGTTAATGGAACTTCTTTACTTCGGTCTTTAAGATAAGGCCAGAAGGACTATAAACAGTTTTAAAATCAGGACGAAGGAACGGGCTGGTATACAAGTTTTTATTTTCTTCTCCAACATAATATTTCTCCCCTTTCTTTAATTTTCTGTTTTTAAATGCTTTTGATGATAGGCATGGGTCCATCAGCGTTGCTGATTTCAAATCCAGTTGGAGAAATGGATTGGCTTTCTTAGCCATCATTCATGCATTAAGGCCAGGCTTGGTTGATGTGGAGAAAGCAAAAGAGAGATCAAACAAGGAGAATCTGAGAGAGGCGTTTCAAATAGCAGAGAAGGAACTCAGTATACCCCGTCTGCTTGAACCTGAAGGTAACTCATAGATTTCACATGCACTTTGGCTTCAATCTGCTTGGTGTTGAGTTCTCAGCATCATCATTCCCCGCAGTGCTGACCGTATTGTGCTGATTTATTGTACCAATTTTGATCTCGCCTTGCTTTCCCTTGCCTTAATATTATTAATATCAGATTATTAATAATATTGGATTGGGACAGATAAAATGATAAGACTATTAAGGAAAATCAACATTATGCATATAAAAAGTGACAATCAAACATGTGCTTTGCAATTTTCTTTAATATCACTACCAAGCCTATATTTTCTAATCCTTTTGAGTGTTTTTAGATATAAAGTTATTTTAGATCAAACCACAGATCCATTTGTGTCTAATTCTGGAGTTTATTTATTTATTTATTATTTAGATTTGTATGCCGCCCCTCTCTGCAGACTCGGGGCGGCTCACAACAAGATACAGCAATCATAACAAATCCAAATAATTTAAAATATTTAAGAAGATTTAAAAAGAACCCCATTTACTAACAAACACACACAAACATACCATGTATAAATTAAACATGCCTGGGGGAGGTGTTTCAGTTCCCCCTTGCCTGACGGCAGAGGTGGGTTTTAAGGAGTTTACGGAAGGCAGGGAGAGTAGGGGCAGTTCTAATCTCCGGGGGGAGTTGGTTCCAGAGGGTCGGGGCCGCCACAGAGAAGGCTCTTCCCCTGGGGCCCGCCAACCGACATTGTTTAGTTGACGGGACCCGGAGAAGGCCCACTCTGTGGGACCTAATCGGTCGCTGGGATTCGTGCGGCAGAAGGCGGTCTCGGAGTTCTAGTATAAGATATTTAAGAGGGCCTGGGTTGAAGGAGAACTCTGCAACCTCCTCAATCATAAAAGGTTCTTCACTGGGTTCTTCTGAATTGGTTTTAGAGCTATGTCTCATACTCTGAACAGATTGTTTACAGGCTTTCTCAGTGAATCATTTATTCCTACCCCCAATCCCCTGAGAACCTTATTTAGGCTGATAGCTGTGTTTCCAAAAGTAGCAAGCTGGGCCACACTTAAAATGTTCAGAAGCTTCTTAGAGATTCCATACTACTTTCACATTGGGAAAGGGAGCTGACATATATTGGGTGGTAGAGATTTCATTCAAAGATGGGAAAGGCTATAGCATTTCATTCTCGCTAGGGGTCCAGAAATACTTGACCCACGATTTCCTTCTCTAACATAATTTCTCATTAGGAAATACCAGGGTAAATCTCTATAATATATCAAATACTTTAGGGAAGCTGTCTTACATATGAATTACCAATCCTGTTTCCCAAGGAAATAAGGCAGCAGGCAGGAGATAGAAGCATTGTGGAGTTAAATTTGGAAGACTTTCCATCACATTGAGTCGATCTGAATCTGCACAAATTTGAGGAGGTAGAATAAGAATATTTTGCCCCTTATATAATAGTCAATAATCAATTAAACCTGTGGAAAAAATATCACATTAATTGCTGTGTTGTCACATAACAATACCTTTTGTTGAACAAGTTATATCGGTCTAATTTATACATGATGTTGAACTAGAGTGAATGGTTCATAAATCATGCTAAGTTGAAATCCAGCAAAATTAATTTATGTGTGGCTCAGACAATTTTGAAACCCACCACTAATTCAATTATAGGCAGTAACATACATTGGATGTTACTCTATGGATTGCTTTTCCATAGAGCAGTGCACTATATTATTAGAAGTTCATACTTTGGAATATATTCAAAGCTCTTGGCATTCCACAGATGTTGATGTCACCAGTCCAGATGAAAAATCCATCATGACTTATGTTGCTCAGTTTCTCCAGTATTTTAAAAGTTTACCTGTGGCTGAAGATAAAATGCAGGTACAGTATGTGACATCTAAAGCTTCAGAACATATTTTATACATTTTTTTTGCACCCAGCTTTTCCCCCCAATTTTATCTATGAGTGTTCTTTGTAGAATATCAAAAAGTAGCTGTGATAAATTTTATTTTTCAGAATTTGATTAAACCTGCTAGTTCAGGTGGAATATTTTTTTAAAAAATTATGGTTTATTAAAGCAAGTAATATGTACTAATATGATAATGGTTGGGTTTGTATATTACATTAAATTAATACAAATAGATCATATAGTGGCTTAGGAGCCTGGGTGGTTAGAAGCAGTGGTTGGAATGCAGCATTGCAGACAAACTCTGCCCACAATCTGGAGTTCGATCCTTATGGGGCTTGAGGTTCATTCGGTCCTCCATCCTTTTGAGGTCAGTAAAACGAGGGCCCAGATTGTTGGGGGCTATATGTTGACTTTGTAAACTACTCCGAGAGTGCTGTGAAGTGCTATGAGATGGTATATAAGTCTAAGTCTAAGTTCAATAGTTATACCTCCAGTGCAATATGTGTATACAGTAAAATTGATATATTCTACATACTGTATCACATGCTAAATAGTGGTTTATTTTAACCATTTTTATTGGTTGAATCATAGCGATCTCAGTCACAGATTAGGTTGAATTATGTTGTAAACACTCAATGTTTGGCCTCAAACAACCTGTTGAGCCAAAACTAAAGAAGACATATGAATTAGTAGCAAATATATTTCACAGATGTTTGCAAAACAGTGTGAATAAGAGTAACAAAGCACTCTTTTCTGTGATAATGCAAACAGGAATATCTGTATATACATTTTTTTGTCCTGCTTTGCAGGGAAAAATCAAAGAGACCTTGAGCTGGCTCAGTGCCCAGGAATGCAAGTTAACAAAGTTGATGACTGAGCTAGAGAATGCATCTTTCTACAGGAAGTTTGAAGTAAGTAACTTTGTGTCCTTTGGAGGATACGTTATATTACAAGAAATATGAAATAATAACAAAGGAGCCCTGTTTTGTATCTTTTTATGAACTGAAGATTTGGGAATTTGCTTTCTGAGTTCTTTTTAGTCTTGGTTGCATTTTATGATAACATTTTATGTGATTCAGGCCACATAAAGAATTCTACTTACTAAAGACCTGGCTTTGCATGATGCCACTCCTTCTCTGCTTTTTATGCACTAGGACCTAATCAAAATAAATTTTGATTAATGATTATTTGTTTATGCATATAAAGCAGAAAATTATCATTTAAAATGTTAATGTAAAGTGTTAATGACTTTGAGAATATTACTCCTAGTTACTCATTTTTTAAAATAGTAATGTTTCATAATCATTAAAATGGAATACAACATATGAAGATAGGAACATTTTCCGTCTTTTGCCAGTCTTCTCTCTTTAGTGGAATGAAAAGCAATCAGGCACATAGCTGTTGATGAACAGATCATCTAATGTTAATGTATTTAGTCACCTTTTAAAATCATACAGGTTTATCCTTGCCACAGTAAATCCATGAATATGTCAGCTTCGATGTCTCTGGTATTATTGCATAATTGCTTTAAAATATTAGAACAAAATAAGGCACTTTATAAAGAATTTACCTATTGCTCAGGAAGTTGATTAAAATTCAGACCACTACCCTGTTTTCCCGAAAATAAGTCACCCCCAAAGGTAAGGCATGGGAGACATTTCGTAGAATTGCCTAATATAAGGCATCCCCTGAAAGTAAGACATAGAAGACATTTCGTTTCACAGTATTCTCAAACAGAACATATATAACACTGCTGTCCATAAATTGCATCCCCAAACGCTGCATCAATCAGATTTAAAACACATCCAACATGCATCCAACATGTGGCTGAGTATTTGGATGCGTTTTTGCTGCAGCAGGATCACACCCTACTGTATACTGTAGTTTTAAATATGGTAGGGGTGGTGTTCCTTCTAATATCCTATTTCAAATAACCATAGGCAACACCTATGCGGCCGCGCACCCAACAGGAAACTCCTGTGCAGCATTTTTCAAAGCCGTGCAGCCGGGATCCGTAGGGTGGGGAGGAAGGTAATGAGGCGGCTCTGGCAACAATGAGGCTTAACTTGGATGGACTCTTCTGCTCTTGCTAGAGCCTAGCTGGCAACGCCCCTTGGCTGACCGATTGGCAGCAGGCTGAACCAATCGCTGCAAGAATTCGGCTCCTCCTCTACACAAAAAAGAAGCACTGAGAAAAGGGGCGGGAGGGTAGTTGGCCAAAGAGAGAACCCAACCCTTCACTGAAAAAAAATAAGACATCCCCTGAAAATAAGACATAGCACATCTTTGGGAGCAAAAATTAATAGAAGACGCTGTCTTCTTTTCGGGGAAACAGGGTAAGAAGAATCAGACTGAAATATTGTTGCTTAATTTTCTGTTCCAATAATGGCTAAGCAGAACAGAAAGACGTGGGTTGTGTTTATGCAATGTGATTTATCAGATTGCCTACAAATCTAACAGAAGGTAGTCCTCGATTTACAACCATTCATTTGGTGACCATTCAAAGTTACAATGGCTCTGATAAAAAGTGACTTAGATCATTTTTCACACTTACGACCATTGCAGCATCCCATCGTCCTGTGTTCAAAATTTGTATGCTTGGCAACTGGTATGTGTTTATAATGATTGCCATGTCCCAAGGTCATGTGATCACCTTTTGCAACCTTCTGACAAGCCAAGTCAATGGGAAAAAAATCAGCTACGTGTAAAACCTGTTATTACCAATTGCAGTGATTCACTTAATAGCCAGAGCAGAAAACGTTCTAAAAATGGGAGAAAACTCACTTAATAACTGTCTTGCTGAGCAATAAACAATTTTGGTCAAAAGGATTGTGGTCACATTGTCAAGGATTATCTGTAGTGGTATTAAAACAATTAGTGAGTGATTTTAAGATGGATTTCTGTGGGATAGGCTGTTATTTGAATCTACTTTATTTTTCATATAATTCTAGTATGCAAATTATTATTTATTAAATGTATAAGCTGACCAACTCCCAATTGTAGAAACTGTAAACGATATAATCAAGTTAAGTTCATTATGTGAATATACTGTTGTTCATTTGAGCATCCATTTTATCCAGTCCCATTTAAATATCATGTTCTATAACCATTGACAATCCTATCCTCTTAGTGTCCTTAAATCTTTTAAGTATCTAACACTGACTATATTGAGTGCACTTACTCTTTTAAATATCAATTTAAATCCTTAGGCAATGCTATCATTTACAGAAGCATTTAATGAAGAAAAAAAAGCCTTCGTTCCCATTCTGGAATCTAAAAGAAAAGGGTCAGAGCTGAATGAAGATTACTTGGAGATGAAGGAAGCATGGGATAACCTATTGTATCAGGTCATTAGGATGTTCTCAGGAATTTGCATTTATTTTGTTGTTGTAAAAGGTTTCTTGTTCATGCATTTGATCATATGGCTTCCATGAGAACACATTCCCTCCCATAGAAATAGAATAGAATGGAATTAGAACAGAGTAGAATATAAGTCTTTATTGACCAAGTGGGATTGGACACACAAGGACTTTGTCTTTGATGCATATGCTCTTAGTGTACATAAAAGAAAATATATATTTGTCAAGAATCATGAGGTACAGCACTTAATGATTGTTATAGGGGTCAAATAAGCAATCGGGAAACAATATTAATAAACATCTTAAAGATACAAGCAGCAAGTGACAGTCATACAGTCATAAGTGGAAAGAAATGGGTGATAGGAATGATGAGAATAGAATAGAATTCTTTATTGGCCAAGTGTGATTGGACACACAAGGAATTTTTCTTTGGTGCATTATGCTTCCAGTGTACATAAAAGAAAAAGATACCTTTGTCAAGAATCATGAGGTACAACACTTGTAAGGATATAAGCAACAAGTTATAGTCATACAGTCGTAAGTCGGATGGTGATGGGTGATAGGAACGATGTGAAGACTAACGAAGCAAAGATGGGAGTAATAGAATATTTTGCCCATCAAACAGAACAATGATTCCAATATGCATTTATGTGACATAAAATATGAATAGCTGAAGGAGAAACTTCTTAACAGTGAGAGCAATTAACCAGTGGAACAGCTTGCCATCAGAAGTTGTGGGTGCATCATCATTGGATGTTCTTAAGAACAGACTGGACTGCCACTTGTCTGAAATGTTATAAGGTCTCCTACTGGAGCAGAGGCTTGGATTAGAAAACCTCCAAAGTCCCGTCCAGCTCTATTGGGATTAAGCAGTACTGTACTCTGGTATATTTTTGTGACATGAAATATGAATAGTTAAAGAACCAAGCATGAATGGCATTTTCTCTGATTCATTTGTCTAGATGACTGAATGGAAAGCAAAGCTGGACAATACGTTACCTCCACCTCTTGGTGCCACTGAGGCTTGGCTCAAAGAAACAGAACAGCATCTGGCACAAAATCTACCCATTTCTCAAGATCATTTGAAAGCAACAGCTGCCCTTGAAGAAAAATTAAGAACTGTACAGGTTGGTTAAGTAAAGTAAAATATTTATTTTTAATGTATTTATTGATTAGATTTATTTGCTTTCCATCTTGTGGGTAGATTACATCATAATAAACATTTAAAAACATTAAAAGCATCAAATAGAACAGAACGGAACAGAACAGAATTCTTTATTGCCTGTGTGATTGGACACACAAGGAATTTCTCTTTGGTGCATATGCCCTCAGTGTACATAAAAGAAAAGATACATTTGTTACACATTATAAGGTACAAGACTTAATGATTGTCATAGGGTACAAATAAATAACCAGGAAACAATCAATATTAATATAAATTGTAAGGATACAATCAACAAGTTACAGTCATAGAGTCATAAGTGGGAGGAGATGGGTGATAGGAACTATGAGAAGACTACAGTAATAGTAATAGTAATGCAGTCTTAGTAAATAGTTTGATAGTAATGAGGGGATTATTTGTTTAGCAGAGTGATGGTGTTCAGGAAAAAACCTGTTCTTGTGTCTAGTTGTCTTGGTGTGCAGTGCTCTATAATGGGGTTTTGAGGTTAGGAGTTGGAACAATTTATGTCCGGGACGCGAGGAGTCCGTAAATATTTTCCATGGCCCTCTTTTTGACTTGTGCAGTATATAGGTCCTCAATAGAAGGCAGGTTGGCAGTAATTATTTTTCTCTGCAGTTCTGATTATCCTTTGCAGTCTGTGCTTGTCTTGTTGGGTTGCAGAACCGAACCAGACAGTTATAGAGGTACAGATGACAGACTCAATATTTCCTCTGTAGAACTGTATCAGCAGCTCCTGAGGCAGTTTGAACTTCCAGAGTTGGTGCAGAAAGAACATTTTTTGTTGTGCTTTTTTGATGACATTTTAGATGTTAGGTGAACATTTTAGGTCTTGAGATACGATAGAATCTAAAAATTTGAAAGTCTCTACTGTTGATACTGTGTTGTCTAGTATTGTAAGAGCAGTAGAATGGGAGGGTTTCTCCTAAAGTCTACCACCATTCTACGGTTTTGAATGTGTTCAGTTCCAGATTGTTCCAGTCACACAACGAGATTAGTTGTTCAACCTCCTGTCTGTATGCAGTTTCATTGTTGTCACGAATGAGACCAATCACTGTATCATCTGCAAACTGGATGGATCATTTGAGATGCAGTTATTGGTATATTGGTATATAGAAAGAAGTGATGAGAGTACACAGCCGTGGAGGGGAGGAGCTGTGCTAATTGTACATGTATCTGATGTGATTTTGCCTAGCTTCATCTGCTGCTTCCTGTCTGTTAGGGAACTTATGATCCAGTGTTCGGTATGATGGTATTAAATTCTGAACTAAATCTGCAAAGTGGACCCCTTGTGTAGATCTTTAGAAATTCAAGATGTTGTGGAATGTAGTGCAGAGCCATATTAACAGCATCATCTGTCGATCTATTTACTCAATATGCAAATTGCAGGGGGGTCTAACAGTGGATCCGTGATGGTTTTGAAGTGGGACATCACTAGCCTTTCAAAGTTTTTCATAACTACAGATGTTAGAGCAATTGGTCTGCAGTCACTCAGTTCCTTAATGGAGGGCTTCTTCAGCACTGGAATGATAGTGGAGCATTTGAAGAAGGAGCATTTGAAGAAGGTGAAGATGGGGGCCAATTGGTCAGCACAGGCTTTTAAGCAAGGAGTTATTTTGTCTGGGTCTGGTGTTTTTCCTGGCTTCTGTCTGTGAAATAGATCTTGCACTCCAGGCAGCTGCACCAACTTTTTCTTTCCCGGCTCCGGCGGCTCTGGCGGCTTCCCTTCATCACGTGACGTTTATTATTTATTTATTTATTACTTAGATTTGTATGCCGCCCCTCTCCGAAGACTCGGGGCGGCTCACAACATGTAGAAACAAATCATAAGCAATCAGACAAATTTAAAATATTTAAATATTTAAAAACCCCATATGCTAACAGACACACACACACAGACATATCATGCATAAATTAAACGTGCCCAGGGGGAGATGTTTCAGTTCCCCCATGCCTGACGGCAAAGGTGGGTTTTAAGGAGTTTACGGAAGGCAGGAAGAGTAGGGGCAGTTCTAATCTCCGGGGGGAGTTGGTTCCAGAGGGCCGGTGCCGCCACAGAGAAGGCTCTTCCCCTGGGGCCCGCCAACCGACATTGTTTAGTTGACGGGACCCGGAGAAGGCCAACTCTGTGGGACCTAATCGTTCCTGACGCTGCTGCTGCTCCTCGAAGGGAAGCCGCCAGAACCGGGAAAGAAAAAGTTGGTGCAGCTGCCTGGAGGTAACGAACTGAACCGCTGTGGGAAGGAGCCCCCCCGAAGCTGCCAGTATTGCAGCCAGCCCTACCCTTCCTGCAGCTTGGAGCAGTTACAAGGTAGAGACTGGGAGGCTGTTAAGAGGGCGGCCAGGAGGGGCGTGTCGGGATTCCGACTCCCATTCTCTCTCACCCCGTCCCCTCAGATCTTTATCCCATAGGAAATCCATTTCCATTATTTCCTATGGGATGAATTAATTTGGTTCTCAACCACACTTCTGGAACGGATTGTGGTCGAGAAACGAGGTACCACTGTATCTGGTTCATCTGTATATATAAATACCACCATCATCATGAAATCTCCAGAACTGTAAAGCCAACAGACCTGAAACTTGGCATGTATGTTCCTCTTGGCTGCTATGTACTTGCTAAGAAATGATTTTTTTGAAATGACCATCAGATCATTAGTTATTTGTTATATTATTATTAATACTCTCTGTTACTAAGGAGTTAGACGTTCTACTTCTCCTCCCCTTCTGAAAATAACTCTGTTCCAACTGCTAGTAAGTGTGGCCAGCATGTGATTCATCCAGCCTGTTGGCTGGGAGTTTAGACATTCAACTCCATGCTAAGGGGTTCAGTTTTGTAGTGAAGCATGGGTATCCAGGTACTAGTTATAGAATAGAATAAGAATCTAAACAATCAAGTAAATCCAATTTACACAAACGATTCTTGTAGGCTGCTGATATTCACTCCAGAGTGAGATGGGTGGAATATAAATTTAATAAATAAGACAAATTGTGTGAGTAACTTCAATTTCTATTGGAGTTGGTTTTCTACTGTAGTATATAGAGTTTTAGGATACATTGCATGATTTTAATAGATTTGGAGTTGCTTTTCAAATGATTGGTTGAAGTCACACTCTTGACATTTCCCACATTCTTTATGCTAGATTAGGCTTTGTAAGACATTTAAACAATGACTTCATTCAGCCTGCTACTGAGTAGAAAAAGTAAAGGGTGACCAACTCTAGCATTGCTCTGAATATTATCTCTTTGGGCAAATATAATCCCAGGCATACTCACCATGCATCATCAGTGGGCTCTGCTGGGTTTTGGTGCTTTTGGCAGCTGCTCAAGAATTACAGCAACTGATAATACAATATATCCTGGGGTGCACAATGTAATATTCAGCTATGTAACCTCATATTGTTCCGTAACACTACTGTCATCTCCTTAAGTAAAGAAAGATGCAATATTTCAAGAACTGCCTTTATAACCATTTTATCAACTATTCCATAATTATTCAATGATACTTTTCTTTAAGAACTTTATTAACCTATAATTGCTGTTTTGTCCTATTGCTAGAAAAATAAAGGCACATATAGATGGATAAATGAAGCTTTTGTTGTAAGACATTTGTGAATAGTGCTTCTGTTTTTAGAATTTGATGGAAAGTTTTCAACAACATTTGGAAACTCTTCAGTCCTTTGACAATAGAGATAATGCTGGAATGCTGATAGTTCCATCGCAGAAGCTGGAAGAAATGGGAAAAAGGTTTGTGATGTCAAATTCCTCCTTCGATTGCTGCATTCAGCTAAATATAATTGTGTTCTTAATTAAATTTAATAGCCTAATTGAAGACTGATGGTGGGCATCTCTATTGCTCTTATTGACACACATAGTGTATGCATTTTCCACAAACCTGATATCCTCCAGATGAGATGTATTCATTAGATTGGGGAATTTATTCAATCCCAGGATCTGATTTTCCTTGTAGGCAAGTTGTGTGGTCTTATTCTACCCATGATCAAGCCTAGCTTGTGGTTTCTCTGAAAGAACGGCATGGACCGCAGTGGCTGAATTAGTATAACATGTTTAATGTGTGTGTTTTTCTTGAGGGTGGGTTCGTATAAGGTATTGTATTATAAACTAATTCAATAGTCTGAATTTTCACCAAAGTTAAAACTAATTAACTAAGATTAAGACATATTAAGCTCACCAGGAATGTGTGCAAACATAGGAAAACAGTGGTGCTCTAAATAATCCGATTAAGCATCTAAACTTTGTGCAAATCCAACTAATAGAAAGTAGATGGGCCACAGGCCTGATTCAACACAGCTTTCTTACATTCTTTGTTTTTGGAAATAATGCCAATTTCCTAACTTTTATCCTTCATTGTACCCAGTTTATAAATGTTTGAAGCTATTTAATTATGAATCAGACTGTTGATCTATCTGGTTCAGTGTCGCTTCTATTAATTGCCCAGGGGTCTTTTAAAGTCCTCCAAGGCTTCATGTAGTTGTTAAAGTTTTGACTGGGTCCAGCAGTTGTAACACTTTTCTTCTGGTCTTCAGATGCAACTTGGCTGGGTCCTATAGGACCCATTCTTGCACCACCGTGATCAGATCAAACTAACACATCTGTAAATTGGTTGGTAATAAAGACACAACACCTTATTTAACTGGTAAAAAGGCTGTGCATTTTTCTAGATTACAGCGTGTTTTATGAAGTGCAGATCAGGCTCATTGGTTTTGTTTTATAGACAAGATGTTGGGTTTATTTTCAGGTTCAGCAAAGTTCAACTTGAAAATTTTAGCATTCTTGTGGAATACTACTGCTTATCCACCTCAGCTGTCTTCAACGAAGTGACATCTAAACTGAACATCTGGCACATCAAGTTTGGAACAAAGGAAACTGTGGAGTTATTGCTATTAGATTGGCATGTAAGCATTATAGTTGCTTCTTGTATAGCTAAACTTTCTCCTCCTATTTTTCCTACAACAATCACCCTGTGATGTGGGCTGGGAGAAAGAATGATTGGCTCAAAGTCACCCAGCTGTTTTTCATGCATCAGGCAGGACTAGAACTCAGTCTTCTAGTTTTTAGGTTAAAAACTACTACACCCATCTGGCTGCTCTAAGCAAGTAATTTTCATCTGGATGTGCATTATGGATTTAGCATTTTCAAAGCGCCATATCTTAGCTGCAGCTATAAATAAGTAATCTATATATTTTGTCAAGGCTTTATATAGGTATGTCAAACTCCTTCTCAGAAATGCATCCACCAGCAGACCCAAGAAGTTCAGATAAGTACATTCATTGCAGAGTATTGAAAACCCATTTGAACAAAGCAGTTCAGTGTCTAGCTCTGTATAGGAATCCTGTGTGCATTGGAATCCTGCCCCAAATGTGTATGAACTGGTCTCAGGTTTAAATTCTGGGCTCCTTCCTCCTGCCTTTTCAAGCCAACAACTTTTGAGCTGCTTGCTTTTTGTCCCTGAAGGTTTTAACTATCTCCCATTTTAAAAACAGCTTTCTTGCATCAGAAATTCTCATCTTATCAGTCTGGATTCTTCTTATATAAACATCCAGCAGATGTCAGTGTAAATCTACAATCATTTAATATGAGACCCAAGAAAAAAATACTATTTGTTTCTCCAAGTAGGAAGACTTGCCAAATGTTGTAAGGTCTAAACCTTGACAGTGTTTTCGGTGGTTTGAAAGGCAGAGAAGACTATCCTTCTTGAACTGCCTGTATAAAGTCCTGTTGTTTTTAAAAGCTGTTTGTTAAAACTTAGAATTAATTTATTTCAATTGAGATCATGTGTTTCAGGACTATCACATATTTCAAAGTTTATGCCTGGTACAAACCATGCTGGATAAGAGTTTTTGTTTGTTTGTTTGTTTGTTTCTCCTGTATCTCAGCAGATTCCTTGCTTTGTTTCTCTATTTTATCTGATCCATATAAACTCAGATAATCTGTTAATCTCAAATTAAATTACTTCTAATTCTTTACAGTGACAAACATCTCTTAAATAAATGTATCATTTTATTTTGGGGCAGAATTTTATTGAAGAAAAAGGTTTTCTCCGTCAACTAGACACTGCATTACAAGTATGTGAAGCACAGAAGAACAAAATGATGAAGGCTCCTAATTTGGGTAAGAATTCATAAACATCACAGTTATTCTGCCCAGACTTCAATATTCCCTTGATTTTCAGGACTTGGTCTGCAAGGATTATTGTTAAGATTTAAGGCAGGGGTCCCCAAACTTGGCAACTTTAAGACTTGTGGACTTCAACTCCCAGATTGGAGAATTCTGGAAGTTGAAGTCCATAAGTCTTAAAGTTGTCAAGTTTGACGTCCTATGATTTAAGAGCATATTTAAAAAAGGGGGTAGTGGGGGAGGAACTATTGGAGGATACTTTTTCCTTCTTGGAAACAATTTTAAGAAAATGAAGTTTGTTCATTAGGTATGAAATAGAGAATATGGGATAGAGACATGGCTAGAATCTTGAACCTTCAAAGACATGCATTTGTTCCACTATCATGAGATATTTGGCCTTATCCTCACTAAGATAATAAAAAGTACACATTTGGCTGTTCAAGAAGATGAGGCCACCTTTTCCCAAGTCTTTTCATTTTTAGCATGAAGTGATTTTTATTGTATTAATAATAAGCATTTCATGAAAGCGATCTTGGGGACCCCCAAATAGATTCAGCATCTTCCTGAGAACATCAGAATGTACACCTTGTCTTGGAAATGGGAAGATTTCCTGAAATTCTTAATGATTTTCAGGGAGAATGACTAAATAATGCCACCATGATTTTGTTCAGTGTAAGGTAGGGAAGAAAGAAACACTGGCAAGCTTCCTAAATGCCTGTTTTTTTACTTTATTTATGACTGATGCCCTATGACCTACTGAGCTGTATTAGTAAGATTTCATTCATCTTTAAGATAACTATTTGGGACAGAACAAACAATATATTGTGTACCTGTTATTCCTTTGCTAGTAGATACCTGGTTTCCATCTTACTGAAGTTGGCAAAATGAAGTGAGACAATTTCATTAAATATAAAATGAAGGCTTGGTCCTTATGGCAAATTTACTTAATTGCAGTTCATTCATTCATTCATTCATTCATTCATTCATTCATTCATTCATTCATTCATTCATAGACAGATAGATAGATAGATAGATAGATAGATATCGAGATAGAGATAGAGATAGAGAGATAGATATGAATTATAACTGCATGTTAGCTATAACTTGAGTCTCATACCAATGACTTTGTGCAAGTTGTTCCCTTTCCATATTGATTTTTGATCTGTAAAATCTGGTCATAGCTCCTGGTGGTATAAAGTGAACCAGAATGTCAGGGTTCCAAATAGCATTGAAAACTAAATCAGAGTCCGAGGCAAAGTATTCCTCAAAGTTCCAATTTATTAGCAGAGCCATGTTGACACATCTGGAAGAAACCTGAATCTGATGTTCCAGGGGTTTCTCCACCTAGTTGAAAGTTCAAGGCCTTGTCCCCACAACCCCAGGTCCATCACATTGACCATCTTCCTCTGACAACTTGGCAGAAACTCCCATCTCCTTCAGTACAGGTGCAGGAGTGCAAAGACAAAAGATGACCTTGGCAATCTAGAAGGAATTTGTAATGGCTACATGCAGACATCCCTCATGCAATTACTCTTCCCAAATTCCCCACAGCAAAGAATACACTTTAAAATAGTATCAAGTGTGACAGGCCAGAAACTTCAAATAAAATGCCTTTGTCCTGACACAGGAAGGTAGAAAGCCTTTGTATACAACTGTGAAAATGGTTAGTGACGTTATTATTTTACAATATTTTAGAAATTGATCCTGAAGAAACAGTCAAATTATTTAAGATGATAGAAGTGCAGATTTCCAAGTGCAGAGAGTACATTAACAATGTGAATGACACCTTTAAAAAAGTGTTATCGTCTTGGACCGTCTATACGGAGAACATTCAGTTGTTAAAACCTTGGCTGGAAGAGACGCGAAAAGACCATCTTAAGAAGGTATGTTTATTTTTTCCCCAGTTATTGAAACTGTTTTGTAAATTATGGAAGCTCCATAAACATCATATGGATATTAATATGATCCTTTAGATCTCCCCAGAAACTTTGGCAGCCTGGAATTCACGGCATGGTTCCTTGAATGAAGCTGGAAACTTTTTGATTGAATCCAGCAATGCAGAAGTGGGATCAGCTGTTTCTGGAGAATTGAAAAAAATTAACAGAAAATGGGCTAAGCTTATAAAGAAGACAAAGTTTGTGAGTGGACGTAAATATTTTACTTTCCTAATTTGATTAAGTCACATTTTACACTACAGTGAAGTGTTGCCATAATAACATTTCACTGTACTGTGAGGTTAGAAGTTAAAAGAAGGAATAAAAAGTTTCATATCATCAGTTTGGGTTTAAGCTCAATGCCAGGAGTTCGGAGTTAAATTTACATAGCAATAGCCTCTGCAATAGCACTTAGAGTTCTATACTGCTCCACAATGCTTTGTAGCACTCTCTGAGCAGTTTAGAGAGTCACCATATTTTCACCAACAATCTGGGTCCTCATTTTACTGACCTTGGAAGGATGGAAAGCTGAGTCAACCTTGAGCAGCTCAGAATCAAACTCCTGACTGTGAGCAATGAGTTAGCCTGCAGTAGTGCATTCTAATCACTGTGCCACCATGGCTCCATATTATATATTTATGTATTCAATCTGCAGACTCATCCCTGTTTTTTCCCAAAAGGATTGAAATAAACCCTCAAATGAAATGATAAGCAATCTGCCCCAGATAGATGCTTATGAGATGTGTACAATTTTAATTCTATCATTCATTGTCAATTACATTTAATTTTAATATTAAGTAATATTGCAGTGAATATTGCTATTCCTTCTGTATTTAATTATTTTTTCTCCTATCAAGTTAACTTAGAATCCAATGGTGTAGAGACTAATCTCAAGTTTTCTTACACTGCAGTTATCTGTTTTACAGAAATGGAATTTACATATGACCGATCAATTAAAAAATTTCAAAAGTCATTGATGGTTTTGTAATAAATAAAAAATAAAAAATAAACACAAGAGATTTATTGTGGCATAAACCTTAATAGACCTACTTTCTTGTATGCACGAAATATTCTTAATTAGTAGATTTTAAAAAAAAGCAATGTGAAAAGACCTTGATATATGTTGATATTGCCACATTTATAAAACTCCAAATCTATGCAAGAATACACCCATTCATAAAGTTGTTATTTTATTGTGCTAATTGACAAAATCAATTAAAAATATCATGTTTGCAGATTCTTGGATGATTTTCATTAATGCAAACACATACGTAGAATAAAGCCATCAAAGTCCAAGTAGAAAACTTGGGGATTAAAACAAATGTTGTTTGATGTTTGTAGGAAATGAAATTGTTCAGGATGCAAGAGGAAGAAATGGTGTTAGTAACAGATAGCAATGGAAATGTTGAGACTTCTAGGAAATTCCATCCGGATGTGTTTAACAATCCAGTGGAACCCTCAAAGGAGGTTCCTAAAATGTGCTTTGAAAAGACAGAGGTAAAAGAATCTGCTACTTTATATATAAACTGGAATTTTAGTACTTGCCTTATTTGCTGCATTCTGAACTCAGGCTCTATTCTTGCCATTCATTACAGGTGATGTAGTTTCTGTGCATTTGCTGGGAGGGAAAAATTCCACCTCTAACCCTGTTTCCCGATCTTTAGATGTATTGTTTAGGACTACCCATCTAAAACAGCCCATACTGGTACTGGGCAGTTACTAATCCTCTTATAGTTGCAAGTCATAACAACTGTATGCTGTTTTCAAGTTACTGATAGCTGGGGAGCTTCTCTCAAGTCTCCAGAGAGGAACGGCATACAAATCTAATAAATAACAACAACAACAACAACAACAACAACAACAACAACAACAACAACAATAATAATAGCCACACAATTGAAGCTCCCTCCTGTTTTGTTTATGTCACCCACATAAAAGGGACCAAGGCTTCAATCTCATTAGTCTAACCCAGTATGTAACTTTAGTCTAGCCCAGTATGCCTTGGTTTGTGTTTTTGTAATATCTAAGAAATATAGTATGAGTCATGTTGCCTTCTTGACTTTCAAACCATCCCTGCAGAAGTTTCTGCTAAGGTTTCTAGGCTCTTGTCAGGTTAAACCCAACAACAACAGTGGAGCAATCCAGAGTTCAGATCTTTATTTGCTTACATACAATAGCTAGAGCACTTACATTTCCTGGACTGTTGCTTACCTCTTTGTCTTGGTCAGTTTGATTCAAGCCTGCTTTGGGAATTCTAGAATTCAGTTACCCAGAATGCAGGCTTGCATAGACTTCTAATAGTATCTTATTGGAAAATGGAACTTTCTTGTTAGGCTAAGCCCGTGCTTCTCAATTATTTTCTTTAATCAAGCCAATGTTTTGGGGTTGGCGGCCTGGCCCATCAGTGCCACCTCTTCCGGGCACTCACAGAGAATGGTGTGGAAGGAGGTTTAGGGTGCTGTTTGAAGCTTTCACCCAGCTGCAAAGGATGTTCCTCCTTGTCCAGCAGCAGGTTCACCATGTTGTTCATGGCTACTGTGGTGCCCGTCAACATGCTCCGCATGTTCCCCGGGGTCACACGCACTCCCCCTGGCCTGGCTCCGCGCCCTCACAGGGGGGCACACCCACTATTTGAGAAGCACTGGGCTAAACCCAAGAACGACATGGAACAATCCAGCTAGAGTTCAGGACTTTATTTGCTTACATGCGGTAGACGGAATCTTGCCAAGCTAAATTCTTACATCTCTTAACCTAACAGATATATCCTGGGAGATTTTAGGAAAGTGGCTGTCCAAACTCTCTTACTTGTCCCCAATCCAAGTCTGCCCCTTGTGTCCCCCCACTTAACTTCAGGAATATGTGCCCTCCTGCTAGGAAATTGCTGCCTCACTGTTATTTATTTATTTATTTATTTATTTATTTATCTATCTATCTATCTATCTATCTATCTATCTATCTATCTATCTATCTATTTATTTTTATTGGATTTGTATGCTGCCTCTCCGTAGACTCGGGGCGGCTAACAACAGTAATAAAAAACATCATGTAAATCCAATACTAAAAACAACTAAAAAACCCTTATTGTAAAACCAAACATACATACAAACATACCATGCATAAATTGTAAAGGCCTAGGGGGAAAGAATATCTCAGTTCCCCCATGCCTGACGGCAGAGGTGGGTTTTAAGGAGCTTACAAAAGGCAAGGATGGTGGGGGCAATTCTAATCTCCGGGGGGAGTTGATTCCAGAGGGCCGGGGCCGCCACAGAGAAGGCTTTTCCCCTGGGCCCCGCCAAGCGACATTGTTTTGTTGATGGGACCCAGAGAAGGCCCACTCTGTGGGACCTAACCAGTCGCTGGGATTCGTGCGGCAGAAGGCTCCCCTTCCATAGACACCATGTCTCACAACTTTTTCCAACATTTGCATGCAGAGTATGGATATTCATGGCTTAATTTTTTAAAAAAAATCGACTGTAATCTCTTTCCCTGTAGCTGAAGTCCATTATTTCAAATTCTGCAATGAGTGAGAGTAAAGTGAGTAAGAGAGATGAGGTTTTGACCTTATTCTGAGCGATATCCTTTTAAGTATTTGAAGGGTGTCATCATATTCTCCCTCCGTTATCTTTTCTGAAGGATAAGCATATCCTGTTCTTTCAATCCCTCTTCATAACGGTTTCTATTCTCCTACCATCTTCATTGCCCCTAGTTGAACATTTTTCAATTTTCTCTGAATCCTTCCTAAAGTGTAGTAGCTAGAACTTGACACAGTACGTGATGTGGAGGTCTGACCGAAACAGAATATAAGGGGATGATTTCACCATTTAGAAATGGTACTTCTGTTTATGAAACTTGTAATTGAATTTACCTTTTTTGCAGCTACATCTCGTATAAGACATTATCTAGGTCTTATATTTATCTTTTCCCTTTTGTAGTTTTTAAGAGGATCAGATCCATAAAGGAAAAAATTTAATGCAGTCCTATAAGAGAATCGATTACAGAAATGTACATAGAAACATAGAAGACTGACGGCAGAAAAAGACCTCATGGTCCATCTAGTCTGCCCTTATACTATTTCCTGTATTTTATCTTACAATGGATATATGTTTATCCCAGGCATGTTTAAATTCGGTTACTGTGGATTTACCAACCACGTCTGCTTGTTCTTGTGTTCACTTTCCTAATAAAAACACTTCCCTCCTGAACCCTATTTAACCCTTTAATATATTTAAACGTTTCGATCATGTCCCCCCTTTTCCTTCTGTCTTCCAGACTATACAGATTGAGTTCATTAAGTCTTTCCTGATACGTACTAAAAGAATAGTACACAAACCTGAAATATACATATATTCCCATAATTGTTTGTATTTTGATAATGATCATTAGGGTTATTCCAGCTGTAGAAAAAAGATTTTTTGTATGCAATTAATATAAGCTTACAGAAAGTTGAGACAGTAAGTTTTCCACTTTCCATCTAAAGTCTCTTTAGCAATTGAGTAATAGGAAAAGGTGAATCGCACTCCTTTTGATGATGGTGAATACATGGTAAGACTACATGATGCTTTTTTCCTATGATTTTTCTTCCTAGACTGTTCCTATTAACCTTCAGACAGATCCAGGTACACCGGATGAATTCTTCTCAAAAGACGAGGGCAAGCTAAACTTTGAAAAAGCTCACAAGGAACTTGAAACAATCCTTCTAAAAGCTGTGCATCTTGTAGGCCAAAAGACGATATCTGAAGAACCACATTCAAAATACGAAGTGAGTTAATCCATGATACCATTGTATGATAGGTATCCTAAAGGACAGAGTACTGTGGTGGTCATAAATGAAAAACAACATGCTCTACCAGTGTTCCTTTTATGATAGCTTGAGCTCTGTCAACATTTTTAGAGGTTTAATAGATTCTTTAAATCTTCAGCACTTACTGCTTAAGGCATCCATTTTTACCTGTTAAAACCAACTCCCAAAACAAGTCTGGCCCTGTGTATTTTTGGAATAAGGTCCTCAAAATATTATGCAAAATGTGGTGCAGTATTTGAATTGATGGAAATTGTACATCTCTGACATAAATAATCTGGGCTGTGAAGAACACCAAAGTGATTTCTTCAAATCAAGCCTGAAAGCACATTTTTCAGTTAACACATTTTATTAAAAGGCATAAGCCTTTGTGAGCTGCAACTCCTGCATTGGTTGGAAAATATATTACCAGACCCCTGATTTTTTTGGTGCCATACATGAACCACCTGTTAACAAAAACAGCAACCTTATGTTTATTATAACTTATAATTTAGAAACCACAGTTAATATTGATATAAAGTATTTTTCTTACCTATAAATTTTTAATTTTTAAAATTATTTTTCTCCATTATATAGCTATATAAATATAAATATAAATATAAATATAAATATAAATATATATATATATATATATATATATATATATATATATCATAATTCGTAACAAAATATATATAGTTATACATTTCTATTCAGTAAAACATAAACCAACATCCTAATTTGCACCTTTTATACTTTTATTGCCTGCCAGTTTTTCCCTTTATGTCATATCACTCCCCTCCCTATATCTCCCTCTCTCCCCTCTACCTTCTTTCTCCTTCTCTCCCACTTTCCTACTTCCTTCCTTTCCCCTCTCTACTTCCTTTTCTCCCTCTTGTTCCTCCCTGGAGTGTATCTAGTCACAATCCATCTCATAGTTAACAGACAGGTAAATATATATCTCTAATTCCATTTAATTATTGGTGCAACTCTTAAACTTATTTATCTCATTATCCATATTTATCCATATATCTTATATTTTACTAGGTATATTAAGCTTAATAATGCTGCCTCCTCAACTACCTAATTTTATCACTTGCATCTACCACCTTTAATTTTCTATTTTTCTCCATTTTAATCAATGTTACCTGTCTTCTACATATTCATTTTCTAATCAATCATAACATTTCCCCCCTACATTATACATCCTTATCTTTAATTTTCATTGTCAATCTATTCATTTCTATACAATCCAATATTTTTTAAAATTACCTCCCTTTCAAAAGAGACTTTTGTTGCTTTCTACTTTTGCGCAAATGCAATTCTAGCTGTTGTAATTATATGAATAATTAAATATCTATTTTTAAATTCAATTTCTCTGGTAATATACCCAAGAGGAATATATCTGGTTTCAATTCTTTACATTGTTTCAATTTTTTTAATCCATATTTGAATTGAACGCCAGTATACTTTGTCAGCACATGTCCACCACATATAATAAAAAGAACCTGGTATTTGCTGCCATTTCCAACATTTGATAGATTTATCGTATAATAATAATGATAATGATAATAACAGAGTTGGAAGGTACTTTGGAGGTCTTCTAGTCCAACCCCCTTCTTAGGCAGGAATTCCCCCACTATTTCAGACAAATGGTTGTCCAACATCTTCTTAAAAACTTCCAATGTTGGGGCATTCACAACTCCTGGAGGCAAACTGCTCCACTGGTCAACCATTCTGACTGTCAGGAAATGTCTCTTTAGTTCTAAGTTACTTCTCTCATTGTTTAGTTTCCACCCATTGCTTCTTGTTCTACCCTCAGGTGCTTTGGATAATAGGTTGACTCCTTCTTCTTTGTGGCAACACCTGAGATACTGGAAGACTGCTATCATGTCTCTCCTGGTCCTTCTTTTAACATTTAACATCTTTAAATACTTTAGCTATCCTTTCTGGTGAAATGTGCCATCTATAAAACATTTTATACAAGTTTTCTTTATATGCTGTTGCCATTTATCCAGTTCTATAGTTTGACCAAAATACCTTGCCCTTTCTGTAAAAGTTTAAGTTGTCTAAATCATCATAGCATTAATAATCTCCAATTCATATGTATAGACACTGCTGTCCCCAAATAATATAATGTATTAACTTGCATCTTATAATTCAGTAAAACAATATTTTCTTCTTTTTAAAAAAAGGAAAAAGCAGTGCCTGTCCTTTCCCCATTTTCCTTCTGTTTTTGATTGTTAAAGTAATAGAAATATTGTAAAGTAATAGAAATATTGTAAAGTAGATGAAATAATTGATTTATCACTTATATCTTTTATGTACACTGAGAGTTTATGCACCAAAAACAAATTCCTTGTGTATCCAATCACTTTTGGCCAATAAAGAATTCTGTTCTGTTCTGTTCCGTTCCGTTCCGTTCCGTTCCGTTC
This sequence comes from Erythrolamprus reginae, assembly GCF_031021105.1. Classification (NCBI taxonomy): domain Eukaryota; kingdom Metazoa; phylum Chordata; class Lepidosauria; order Squamata; family Dipsadidae; genus Erythrolamprus; species Erythrolamprus reginae. The sequence continues at coordinate 43,190,636 of NC_091950.1, forward strand.
CGTTCCATTCCATTCCATTCCATTCTATTCTATTCTATTCTATTCTATTCTATATAACTGTATGATGGCATGTCCTCTAAGGATGTAGCTTTTTGTTAGGAAGCTGCAACTAATATTTGTAAATAAATATATTTGAGTGTTTAACTTAGGAATCCAGTAGGCCATACTTGCTGGTCTTGTCTAGTAAAGTTTGTGGAGCTGAAATCAGCACAGGGCAGAATGGAGATACAGTGATCCCCCGGGTATCACGATCCCGATCATTGCGAACGGGCTAAATCGCGATTTTTCAACCCGGAAGTCAAAACAACATCTGCGCATGCGCACACTTTTTTTCTATGGGCACGCATGCGTAGATGGCGCCGGGCAGATCAGCTGCTTGGCGGCTTCCCTGGGTCTTCCCTCTCTTGCTGGTGGGAGGGCGAGCGGCGGGCATCAGCGAGGAGTTTCCCCAACGCTCACGCAAACTCCTCGCTGCCGCTCGCCTGCCCTTCGCCCTCCCACGCCGTTCGCTCGTGCCACTTCCCAGCTGAGTCCTGAAGCGAATTGGCTTCAGGACTCAGCTGGGAAGCGGCGCGAGCGAACGGCTCGCCCGCCGCCTGCCTGCCCGCGCGCCCGCCCGCGGCTCGCCCGCCCTTCGCCTGCCCACGCCGTTCGCTCGCGCCGCTTCCCAGCTGAGTCCTGAAGCGAATTCGCTTCAGGACTCAGCTGGGAAGCGGCGCGAGCGAGCGGCGTGGGCGGGCGAAGGGCGGGCGAGCGGCAGCGAGGAGTTTGCGTGGGCTTTGGGGAAACCCCAGCGCCGCTTCCCAGCTGAGTCGGCTCCTCGCTAGCGCTGTGGAAGTAAAAACACCATCTGCGCATGCGCAGATTGTGTTTTTACTTCCGCAGCGCTACTTCGCGAAAACCTGATCATTGCTAGGGGTCCTGGAACGGAACCCTCGCAATGATTGGGGGATCACTGTACTTGTCATTTTCCTATGCAGTGCCCCAGTTATATCAAAGATCTAGTGGGAAGGGATAGTAACAGGGCTTCAGACTAATGAGACTAGAGAACCTAGGAAAGATACACAAACCAGGTCTGTGATGGGCCCTATCTTTATGTTAAGGCTACAAAAGCTATTCAGTGAATTATGTCTTAGGGCCTGACTGTGTTTCTCAACCTTGGCAACTTTAAAATGTGCGGACTTCAACTCCCAGAATTCCCCAAGCCAGCAAGAATGCACATTAAATTAAATCTTGTCCTGTCAGTGGTTTCAAATATGTTAATTCAAAGGCTGTCCCTCCATGTCCAGCAAACCTTCTTTTTAATCTGTAATTCCACCGGAATGGGGAAGACCCTTATATCACCTAGGCATGTATCTACTTTGGGGCAGGGGTGCTGTTTTGATTATCATTCCGTAATTTCTATGTCATTTTCTTCCAGGAGGCTTTTAGCATCTTGGATACTAACATTCTTAGCAAGTTTTTGAAAGCAGCAGAACAACAGAAAAGCATTTTATCGGCTCATGAAAAGGCACTGGTGGAGGAAAGGAGCAAAGATGTTTGTGAGAGATGGGAGGTGAGAAAATGTGCTTGGAAATAGATATTTTAATCAAGAAGAAGCCACTTGAACATTTAATATTTACATGAAATGTTTGCCGGATTTTTTTTCCTTTTTGTTGCAGCATGACTGATATAATGGTGAGAATTATTAGCTGTATCCAAAGAGACCTAGGCTGAAGACATGTCTCAATACATTACTTCCACTAAATAATGATGGACAAGTTACTATTATGTGGTTACCAGAACTTTTTCCATACTGCAGTAACTTTATAGAGTAGCTGGGGGGCGGGGGTAAGGGCGGAAAGAGAGGTAAACTGAGTGGTCTAGTAGCAGCCCAACTTGCATGAATGTCGAGCCAGCTCATGCACGGACACACAGCTTGACTTATGTGAGAGACGCACATGCACACAAATGTTTGCCAGCCTGCTGCTTTCACAAGTTGAGTTGTATGTGCATGCATGCTGGCCAGCCACTCGCAAGGCCCAATTATGAATAGGCCATGACCCATTAACGGGCCGTCCCAGGGGATGTGAGTCTGTTGCACATCTAGATCTAGATGCAAATTCTTGTGGCTCTCCATTACTGCTACAACTTCTTCATTTGAGGGATTTTGACTGGTATCAAGAATGCATTCTTTTTGCTGATTTTCCATTCAGTGCAAGGATTTTGAAGTGCATTTCCAAGAGATTCATTGAAAGCATATGTAGGTTTATGCATCATGTAAAAAGGGGCTGATACATGCTTGGCAGAAGTTTAAGACAGAGCCTTTTCAGTGACTGCTCCCAAATTTTATTTATTTCTTTAATTTCTGTGGCACCTATCTCCCCTGCAAGATGACTCTGTGTGGCTTACAGGTTATTACAAATTTTTCAATGTTTCTTGAAAGATTGGTCCCTTTGTGTTATGAAACAGACAGTGAGCTCTTAGGATCCAATCATGGCCAGTCACCGGAACCAGAAGTTTAGTCTTCCAAGCTTCTGGACTCCTGCTGGAGCCCAGGGAACTTCTCTCTACCAGAATGAGCTCTTTCAGCTAATTTATTTTTCTCTTCTATATTTTCATCTGTTGTTTTTCATGTAATCATGTCTTAACTTGCTTCCATTATCAACAAAATTGTAAATAGAGTTGACATATGCACAGTATATAAACGTTGGATAAATATCGCTTGTGATATGGTTGTATTGATAGTTTGCTATAGTTTTCTCTGTGTTTTATTTGTTCACTTGATTTTTGTCATGGATTTTATTTTTAATCACTGTAGACATTTGTAATAAAAGGAAGTGTCTAAATATACCAAACAAATAGGTAGAGGAGGATTTTGTGAACCCTTCTATATTATCTCTCTGTCTTCTCTACATAGCCTCTGCATGAACTAATCTTTTAATTACAACTTCATTCTTTTATGTTTATTTTACTGTTAACTGCCTTGAGTGGAAACTCAGGAAGATTATAATGAATATAGCTTGCAGGATTATTCTGAAGCTAAAATGTTATTCTGATCTTAGAACAAGATTTGGATGTAAAATACTTCTTTGCTGCTTAAAGTGAATATTTGCATTTGGCCATCTCTTTCGCAGGCTGCTCGCTGTGAAATCATGTCCTATATTCACCTGAAATTGAAAACCGAAAGAGAGAAGTTTAATAAGACTTTTTCAAATCTCAATAAGCAGATAAATAAAGAGAAGAAACTGCTCAATGCTGGGAAAACCAAAGGGCTTATTGAGGAGCATGAGGTACCATATAAAACTGGCATTCTCTTTTGTTTCTCACTCATTTTTTTAATTTTACAAGCCACCATGTAATACTGTGGTTCTCAACCTTTCTAATGCTGCAACCCCTTAATACAGTTCCTCATATTGGCTAGCGCCAATTCTCCCAACAGAGCTTTAAGCTGATTGGCAGGAAGATCAGAGGGACACCCTCACTGTACATGCCTGATTGATTGGATTGTAAAAATACAAGAACAAGGGGACACAATTTGAAGTTAGTTGGGGGAAAGATCAAAAGCAACGTGAGAAAATATTATTTTACTGAAAGAGTAGTAGATCCTTGGAACAAACTTCCAGCAGACGTGGTTGGTAAATCCACAGTAACTGAATTTAAACATGCCTGGGATAAACATATATCCATTGTAAGATAAAATACAGGAAATAGTATAAGGGCAGACTAGATGGGCCATGAGGTCTTTTTCTGCCGTCAGTCTTCTATGTTTCTATATGTTCCAAGGCGCCAGAATGGAAGCTTTAGTTCCTAACACCATGGGAAATTTGTCTTTTCCCATGGTCTCAGGCAACCCCTTTGCAACCGTCGTTCAATCCCCAAAGGGATCCCGACCCCCAGGTTGAGAACCACTGATGTAATGGGTCAGAATTACAATTTTGGTTCTCCGGTATTTCAATGCCATGACAGATTTCCTTTGACTCTGTTTCCTGACATCATTGTCACTGGGAGAGACCAAGATCCCAAACTGGAATTGTCTGCTGGGAAATAATGTAAAACGGATTGATGCTGTAGTGTAATGATGCAATGATGAATTTATTAAGATGGTTAGCTGCATGTCCCAATGTGAAATAATTATAACCTGCTAGTTCAGGAGGATCTATAGAACTGTGCCAAAAGTGTGCATATTCTGCCTATCTAATAGTAAGTAAGGATATTATTTTAATCCAAAATTGTATCTGTGAACTAAATTACTGGTGAACAGTAATTGGATAAATATTCTGATCCTTTTAGTTCTTTCTCTGTTATTTGACTATCCAGTGCTTTGGATTTTCCCCCCTAAAAAGTGCCTTGGAGCATTTCCCTTTTTTGAAATGTGACAGACATGTTATATTTACCTTGCTGCATACTCCAAGGCACCTTTGAATATTGAATATGAAGCACTGTATGGTCTGGTCATTTAATGGAGCAAAGAGCTCAACTTCACATCAACAATGACAATTGAATATCTTTTAATAGGTCAGCTCCTCTGGTTTCTGAGTTTCAGCAGACATTCCTTATCCATAGTGTTACCATAGCCCTCATGCTTCAAGAATATGATTGATTAGGTTAGGTTTAAATGTGTTTGTGGGACTGCCATTAAGAGTTTGATGGGACGAGTGCAGGTGATTTCAATTGTTGGTTAATAAGGACCTGGATGTATCTGCATTTCTGTATCCATTTAGGCCTTCTTTTCTCAGCAAGGCAGCCTGGGTGAGCTTAACACTTGCTTACAAGCTTTGAAAACAATGAGTGATAAAATAACCAAAGTGGAAAAGGAGTCCAAAATAAAACTGCCAATTGCAGAATATGAGCAAAAGAAAAAAGAACTTCAAAAATGTGCAGCAACTATTTACAATGAACTGGTATCTAGGACTGGCGATGACCATCCTTCTGAGAAAGGGTGGGTATTTTCAATAATTAGTGTAGAACTGTGGCATGGAGGCACTTATAGTTGGTTTAACATAAAATAAAACTGCTTTCGTGAGAGATTCTTAACTATTTCACACCTTTGACTGTCCCTCATTTCATGGCTGGAGTAATGGATTTCATTATGCTGTAAATTAAAACCAGACATTTTGCAGAAAGTTAGTGTGGTAAGCTATTTTGAGGAAGAAGCTTATAGCTCACCATTATGTGTGAATCGGTCCTGAAATTAAAGTAGTTTTTCTGAAAGTGGGACATGGGGTGGGGGCAAAAAAAGAATAAGAACAGCAGTGGGGTGATTTTATGTTACCAGCTCCAACCATTTTTTACATGCATTCTGTCCCAAAAAGGACAGAACTTATAGCACAATGTTGTAATGTTGTTTTCCTCATTGCAATGAAAATAGCAAGTTCCCGCAGATGCTACTGTTTACGATATACAAACAGAATATGTCAAATTTTAATTCCAAGGAAGAGCCAGGATGGAGATGAGAGGGAGAGAAGACAAGAAATGAAGTTTGGGAAACTTTGAATTATTTTCTCAGTAGTGTTAAATAGAATTGGTATGGTGCTTTTATTTTTTTCAGTGTTAAGATGTATTTTTCGTTGCTTTGCTCTGATGTTATTTCATTTAAAAATTCAGAGAGTTTATACCTGCATTAGTCAATGAAGAGAAGGTATCATCTCAGAATCCTGAAGCTGAAAAGGTAAGACTCATATTTTAATGTTCATGTATGTTAAGGGGTATGCAGAACCCCTGAGTTATCAAGGACATGCACAGAGAAAAACGTGGGATTCCAGCAAATATCCAGGAGATATGAGTAATAATTCAGTCATACAAAACCAGATATATTAAAGTTCAATTAGCGTTTACTTTTTCAGAAATGCACAGTCACGTTTAACAGTCCAATCATACACATTCAAATCAATCAATATCTCTTAATACAATATTACAAGCCTGTCTTTGTCTTACATAGCAGACAATGCATTATAGCTTACAAAGTACTTCAAACTATCATCAAACACACAGAGCTTACTACATCAGTCACAGTGAATCAGCAGAAAAGAACAGAGAAAGTAGAGAAAGAGAATCATGCTTTCTGGCTCCCTTTTATGGCAACCTGCAACACTACCTCTTAAAGCTATAGTACTTCAATACAAACTAACATTCATTGTTAGCTTGTTTAGTCTTCGGAGAGGCGGCATACAAATCTAATTATTATTATTAATAATAATAATAATAATAATAATAATAATAATAATAACAACATTAATAATATTGCAAACCCAACTGTTTTGTACATAGTACTAACAATGTAGATCAGCCTTCCCTAATCCAAAACTGAGTTTGGGAAGTTGCATTCCAACTGGTTGATGAAGACTGATGTATGTAGATAAACATTTGTCGATCAATGCCTATTTGCTATTATGTGACAGCCTGAAAAATAGCCTTGCATGGATCACAGAGCCACATATTAGAAACTTGAAATTCATAAGATGCTGTAGAATTTGCCCTAGATTTTTCTCCATTGGTGATTATAAGGTCTGCTTAGTATATTCATGCTATGAATTCATTAATTCCTTTTGATACTAAGGCTTTTAATACAAATTATTTTTTTTAAATATATTTTTATTTTAATTTTCACCCATAACCCTCTCCCTCCCTTCCCTCTGTTCTTTCTTATTCATAGCCCCAGCCAGGTCAGAGTTCTAGACAATTTCTTCTTTATGTCTTCATTGGCCTTATCCTTTTCCACCCATGCAAAATAAAGTTTCCATTTTTTTCTTATCCTTTCAGCTTTTTCATCCCGTGAACAGTTCAGTGAGATAACATGAGTTATTTCCATTTGTGCTTGTTCAAATATATAATCATTCCATTGTTATAGTGTCCATTTACTTTTATCCTTCCATCCATATACTACAGTTGCATGAGCAGCTTTTATCATAGTCCTTAGTACTTCTTTTCCTCTTCTTATTCTTTTTTTAATACAAATTGTTATCCTATAATAAGCAGCTACCCTGCATCCTCCTCGGATACAAGCAATCTGTTGCATCACTTCTACATCATCACCTACTGACTTTTACCTTGAGTTCTAACTCCTTGGGCTTTCAGAATGGAGCTGGTTAAGCCATTCTTTCTCAGCTGTAGCAGCTTGAAGTCCCCACATCTTCAAGTTGCCAAGATTCAGAAACACTGGGCTTAGCAGATGCAGGTTTTTTGCCTAAAAGTTCCCTTTCACTGACATAGATGTTTTGCTTGGACATATCAGACCAGTTGGATGGCACATGGATACAGCTGGCTATGGGGACAGTGAGTGGAGTGAAAAGGCAGTGAAAGTCAGAGGCATACCTTACAGGTGGATCTTCAACACCATTGCCTCATAGCATTACAATTCAGATGACATAAATTGCCATGAAATTTCATCCTTTGCATGCAAAGTCTGCTGCACCAAGGACTTTCATATAAAGGCGTTCCTGTATTGCAACTTTTTAAAAGAAGCAGAAAAAAGTTATTAGAATCCTTCCTGAAATCAGGCATAGGTTATTCCCCTGGACAGCTTTGGAATTCCATGTCTGAATAAATCTAATTTAAAAATACCTTGGAAGTTCCCATTAGTATTCATTTTGAATAAAAATATATAGCCAAAATATATAGGCAAATTTACTTATTCTACCTAGTCATTTGTTTATTCTGTCTAAAAGAAATTGTGAGGAATAGTATTTGCCACTTTTACTGTTCTGACTAGTAAACCAGGGAGCAAATTTCAGATGCTTATTTGAACATTCAGATTGATTTAAAAACTACCTTCTATAAGCATTTTTGATCTGTATTCTGCAAAGCATATATTTTCTAGTCTGAGCACATTTTACTATTTTACCATCCCTAATACATAGGAAAAAAATTACTGTGATAAGTACATTTGGCTTTAGATATGGGTGAATGCAGTCTTTATGCAAATAGAAATTTCCTTTTTATCAACATGAATAGGAAAACATAAATGTTCCAAATTTTCACATAAAATATCCTGAATTAGGATCTGTGAAAATAATTTTCCTTGTGGCTTTATAACATTCAGTCTTTTTAAGCAAAGTCTTTAATTGGGGGTAGGTGGGTGTGTGAGATTTTTTTATAAGGAAAATTAACAAGGTTTCATTCCATTGAATCTACATATTTTATGGATATTATATATTACAATTATTTAACTATTTTGGTTATATTTTTAGGACTCAGAAGATGTTTCTTGTATAAATTTGGAACCAGGAAAGGAATTTCAAAATGGCAGACACCATGCAGAAAAGTTGGAAAGTGATGGAGACTTGGCCTTAAAAAAATTAAAAGAAAGGTATATTTCAGTGTAAAATATTGAATGACAAGAAATAGGCATTTACCAGAAATAGTTGAAATAAATTTGCAAACCTCCTTTAAAAAAAAAAAGCTGAATCTTCAAACTGGTTTACCTTGTTTTTAATCTGTCGGATTCCAGTCCTATAATTATTATGTAGGGTAACATTGCTCTTCCTCAATTTTTTTCTCTTTGAGTCTGAATAATTATTTTAGATTTCACCATCATTTGGTCTTGAAATAGCTAAGGGCTGTTCCAATTGAGTGCCTTGCTTTATCTCTCTTTGGGAACTCAGCCTCAGAAATCAGATCTCTCTTGGTTGGATTTGCTTACTTACATGTTGAACATTTAGTTTAAGAACATGCTTCTTTTTGTGCATGGGTTTTGTGGCCTCTGGCCAGAAAATAAAACATAAAACATTTTTAAAAACTCCAATTCATTTAGGACAGTGATTTTCAACCTTTTTTGAGCCGCGGCACATTTTTTTACATTTACAAAACCATGGGGCACATGGGGGGGGGGCGCTAAAAAAGTTTGGACAAAAAAAATCCCTCTTCCTCCCTTTCGCTCTATTTCTCTCTCCCTCCCTCTTTCTCTCCCTTCCTCTTTTTTCTCTCTCTCTCCATCCCTCTTTCTCTCTTCCTTCCTCTTTTTTGCTCTCTTTCTCTCTCCCTCCTCACCTCCCTCTTTCTCTCTCTCTTACTCTCTCTCTCTCTCTTGCTCTCTTTCTTTCTCTCTCTTGTACTCTTTTTCTTTCTCTCTCTCTCTTTCTTTCTTTCTTCTCTCTCTTTTTCTCTCTCTCTTGTTTTCTTTTTCTCTCTCTTGCTTGCTTGCTTTCTCTCTCTCTTGTTCTTTCTCTCTCTCTCTCTTTCTTTCTTTCTTTCTTTCTCTCTCTGAGCTTCGCGGCACACCTGACCATGTCTCACGGCACACTAGTGTGCCACGGCACACTGGTTGAAAAACACTGATTTAGGATACACAAGTAAGAAGATTTTTTAAATAAATCAAGATGGCTGATAGAAGAAATGAGAAAGTAAAGCAGGGGTGAAATTCATCAGGTCCTGGCAGGATCTGGAGAATCGATAGTGAAATTTTGAGTAGTTTGAAGAATCAGTAAATGCCACCTCTGGCTGGCCCCAGAGTCGGGTGGGATTGGAGATTTTGCAATATCCTTCCCCCACGACTGGGGAGGGAATGGGGATTTGCAGTATCCTTCCCCTGCCATGCCCATCAAGCCACACCCACAGAACGGTAGGAAAATCTTTTGAATTTCAACCCTGAAATAAAGTAATAGGAAACAAACAGTTGTCTTATTTCATGAAGATGAGGAGGAGAAGGCAGCTATAGAAGAAACCAGAATGTTGTTTTCATGTCCAATTTGGCACAATATTACTAATGATATCATGTTTTCTCTTAGCTATGACATAGCAAGACATAATCTGAAGCTTCACCTAAGGATTATCAGGGAGACTATAGCTCCGTCTTTAATTGATGATGTGAGAAACGTTTCTTCCATTCAGAAGAAATTGCAAATACTGGAAGTAAGTGTTCAGATGCTTTCCTAGATTGTCTATTAAATCAGAGTCCCTCAGACATTTAGCACAAGTGACTATGTTTGAAATTTTGAGAGAATATAATGGGCGTGTTCATAAAATGGTTAATAGGTAAGGTGGAGCCAGTTGCAAAATATTTGTAAACCAGAGGACAAACAACAGCCTACCTTATAACTTATCTCCATTTGAGTCTCTGACCATGACTTGGGGGCACAGAGAAAGTCAGTTTTGGTGTTAATATAAGATTCTGCTTGAAGCTGATGCTTTGGTTTATATCCTGTTATTTTCATATTAATTTAACTTTTTTTTAAAAAAAATTAAACTGGTAAGGCATGAGGCTTGACTGATTGCAAAGAATATCATGATGCAATTCGCTGCACATAAGCACAATGTCAAGCAAAGCCATTTTAGTTGGGGTCTTTGGCCTACTACACGTTATAGTATTTTAATGGGCATTGCTTACTGTGGGAATATGGAAAGGGGAATTGCAGGAGGGCTGTCTGTATGTAGCCATAACAAATTCTTTCTAAATAGTCAAGGTCATCCTTTGTATTCGCACTCCTGCACCTGCACTGAAGGAGATGGGTGGATTCTTGCCAGGGTGGCTGTTAAAGATTGGTCCACGTGATGGACCTGGGGGTGTCAGGACAAGGGTTTGATCTTTCAACTGGTGGAGAAAACCTGGGGACCTCAGATTCGGGGTTCTCCCAGATGTGCCAACATGGCTCTCTTAATAATTTGGAATTTTGAGGAGTACTTTGCCTCTGACAATTTTCAATGCTATTTGGAACCGTGATACCCAAAACATTATCTTGGGGTATTATGCAGACAGGTGTTTAATTTGGCAGTAAAAAACAAATGGATTCTAATAAGTCACCCATGAAACAGCTCGCAAAACAAACATAATGCAGGACATGTTACATAACACATCTTCTTATGAAAGATTATATTTTGCCATCCTTAACTGTTTCTTGGGATCTAGCAGTGGCTAACACAAGAGTTTGAATAATACCTTGTCTAGGGGCATCTTTTCAATTTTAATAGGGTTAGCATTAGAAGTTATTGATCATTCCTTAGGTTCTTATCCAGAGAAATTGACAAATGAATTAAATTTAAAAATTAAATTTATAGAAACATAGAAACATAGGAGATTGGTGGCAGAAAAAAACCTCATGGTCTACCTAGTCTGCCCTTATACTATTTCCTATATTTTATCTTAGGATGGATATATTTTTATCCCAGGCATGTTTAAATTCAGTTACTGTGGATTTACCAACCACGTCTGCTGGAAGTTTGTTCCAAGGATCTACTACTCTTTCAGTAAAATAATATTTTCTCATGTTGCTTCTGATCTTTCCCCCAACTAACCTCAGATTGTGCCCCTTTGTTCTTGTGTTCACTTTCCTATTAAAAACACTTCCCTCTTGAACCTTATTTAACCTTTTAACATATTAAGTCTTTCCTGATAAGGCCTTCCACCATTTTTGTAGCCCGTCTTTGCACCCGTTCAATTTTATCAATATCTTTTTGTAGGTGAGGTCTCCAGAACTGAACACAGTACCCCAAATGTGGTCTCACCAGCGCTCTATACAGCAGGATCACAATCTCTCTTCCTGCTTGTTATACCTCTAGCTATGCAGCCAAGCATTCTACTTGCTTTCCCTACCGCCCGACCGCACTGTTCACCCATTTTGAGACTGTCAGAAATCACTGCCCCTAAATCCTTATCTTCTGAAGTTTTTGCTAACACAAAACTGCCAATACAATACTCAGATTGAGGATTCCTTTTGTCCAAGTGCATTATTTTACATTTGGAAACATTACACTGTAGTTTCCATTGCTTTGACCACTTATCTAGTAAAGCTAAATCATTTGCCATAATACAGACACCTCCAGGAATATCAACAATTTATTATTAAAATGAAATTATTTTTAATTATTACATTAATTAATATTTTAATGGGAATTTATATTAATGTATCATGTTTCCCCACAATTAAGACCCTGTCATATTTTTTTGGACCCCGAAATAAGTGCTTGGCTTTATTTTTGGGGATGTCTCATTATTTGGGGGTGCGTGGAACAAGACGGGTCTTCTCTTGTCATCTTACCTGATTTTCAGCTCTGTCTCCCTAGAGGAAATGGCTGCTCATGCGGTTAAATATTTTTGGGAGAGTCTTATTTTTGGGGGAGGGTTTATTTTCAGAAGGGGACTTATTTTCGGAGTAACACAGTATTATAACCAATAGATGAATTGCTTGTGCTTTGTCTCAGTTAACACACTATGGTAAACTGTAGGAAAAGGCATAGTTGAACATTGTTTCTGTGTTTCTGTTTATAAATCTGACAATGTTCTTAAAAAACTATTTAAAAAATTATAATTTTATAATTTTTTATAATTATAATTATAAAAAATCATACGCCACTAATATTGTGTTTAGATCTGACAATGTTCTTAAAAATTATATTAAAAATATAACTTTATAATTTTATAAATTATAATTATAAAAAATTATACGCCACTAATATTTATACATTTTATTTCAGGCTTTAGATAGTAAAGGTGATTCTTCCTGGAAACTGTTTGATTCTGCGGCTTCACAGTTAGTGAAGTTCTCATGCGAGATGGACTTGGAAGATTTGCACAAAGAATGGGATGAGCTCCAGTTTGCTTTAGATAAAAGGTACAGTTGGCAAATTAAAATTTGAAGAAGCAGTGGACTAATTGACTGGACATAAGGGAAGCACACATAGATTTTGTCTTCAAGAAAATCAGTGATGCCCTGTTCTGAACTAGTCTGACTTATCAGATGGTGTGAGAGATGGGGAAAGTTAGTTTAGCTTGCAGATTGCCTCTTAAGTATTCAGCTGTTCATGTGAAGAGGGGATGGCTTGTACTCCTTATGGACTGAGACCACAGAAAGTGAGAAGAAGTTATAATGCACAATCTGGATTGATTTCTAGGATGGTCTCATTTTTTTTAAAAAAAAGTCATACTCATCTAGTCTGGAAAGGGAACAACAGAGATTCTCCAAAAGTGAAGATAACAAAGATGTGTTCAAGCTGCCCCATCATTATGAACTTTTAAAGGAAGTCATAGTAACCGATATCAAACATTATATCAAATTAGACATCCAGGTTCCAAATAATACATTCCATTCAATAAGAACTCCGAGGCAGTCCATTTCCTCAAATAACATTTTATTGGGACATATCAAATTGGCACCTTCCTGGTGAAAAAACGGCTCTAAGTTCTCACCGGTTTTACACCCAATTAAAAGTAACATTTTGTCATTTCCTCCCAGAGTCAAATGGTCCAATCAGCATACAGTCCAGTTGCTAGGTGACCTCAGTCTCCACCTTTCAAACACCTGTATCAATGTTCCTTTCTATGTGAAGGAATTTTATTTAGGCCACAATACTCTACAACTCCCTCCGTGGCCCCTTCATGCCAGGCTGTGTCAGCCCTGAAGTCATGAGAAAATAAACTCCCTAGAGAAAACTACAAAAAGGAAAATGGCCACAGTTAAGCCAACTTCAGGGTTGATATTGGATTTGTTAAGCATAGCACATCCTCATGGATGGCCAGTTCTTTCAATAGGTTCTGTGTGCAATGAAAGTGATCTTGGGGGGTTTTGTTCTTTTTCTAGACTTTTTCCTTAAGCTCATGTGGGCTGGATATTTTAAACAAAATGATGAGCTGGGGCGTCGATTATCTTACTCCCGTTAGTCAAAATTTTACAAATTTTGATTGATCCTCAAAAGCTTAAGACCTATGAACTTTAATGAAGAAGCAAAAAACAGAAATCCTTGGGTGTATACCCCATTCCATGTTAACGGAGTTGTGTCAAGAACTACTCTGTCCTTATATATTGTACAAAATGTGGAGACATTTCCTTAAGTGATGTCCTGTTCAATTTGTACTTGCTGCCCTTCAGGATGGAATCTTTAAAGGCTGCTTTGGCCCTTGTTATGCCAATAGAAAATGAATGGGTCTTACTCTGCAAATCAGAAGAACAGCTTTGTAAGAGAGACATCCCACGTTGTGTGATGAGTAAAACTGAACTTCTGTACAAGAAAGTGAAGGTTTGTACTGATTATGTTGAAATTTTCTTGGGAATGCAAAGCACATCTATTCATCTTCAATAGGTTAGCAGCAGATTCTTCTAGAGCATTATTACAGAAATCCTAAGTGCAAAATTGCAAAAAGAATTTTTCAGAAAAGAACTTGGAAGCAGAACTTCTGAAGCCTCTTTCCTCAATTCAACTTTTCAATCTCAGCCACTTTTCTCTAAGGGGAAGTGGTAAACAGGTTTTGAGTCTTTTTTACTTTGTGTATACTATAATGTTTATTATGGATCAAAGACCCAAAAACTTCTTTAAATGCTTTCCTCCAAATCTGTTTATTCCCCTAGAAGAATAAATGTGTCTATTCATCATCTTTCATCTACAAAAGAAGATGTGGCGCTTAGGAATATGAGAAACCAGAATACTTTACATAGAAACATAGAAGACTGACGGCAGAAAAAGACCTCAGGGTCCATCTAGTTTGCCCTTATACTATTTCCTGTATTTTATCTTACAATGGATATATGTTTATCCCAGGCATGTTTAAATTCAGTTACTGTGGATTTACCAACCACATCTGCTGGAAGTTTGTTCCAAGGATCTACTACTCTTTCAGTAAAATAATATTTTCTCACATTGCTTTTGATCTTTCCCCTAACTAACTTCAGAGTTTACCTGTTGGTCCATCAACTTTGACCAGTAATAGCTTTTTAGACTATCAGGCAGGATTTTTTCTGGGATTTTTACTTAGAGAAGTCAGGTTGACTGACTTCAGTCTGAATAAAGGTATGCGGCCTAACATGTTGCTATAGAGCCATCTCTCATTCCTCAGATTTAGCAAGTGTAATAGCATTATAATTAATAATATGCATAAAACATAGTTTAATGATCCTATTATTCTTTCTTTTAGAAAATTCAGGCATCTATATCAAACTGTATTGAACAATGCAACACCCAAGAAGAAAAGAGCCCTGCAGGATGGACAATTGATCAAAAAGATTGGCAGGCCATTAGTTTAATGATCAGCGAGTATAAAATAAACTTAGAAGAAATGAGTCAAAAAATGCAAGCTATTGAAACAGTTTTACAAGATTTTGAAAGTTTTCTGGCTTCCTTGAGACATATTCAATGTTCTATGGATGCCGCTCCATCACTGAGCTGGTCTCCAGAGTTAATGCAGGAGGTTTCTCGCATGGAGAAAGAGGCCAGGTCTCTAGATGAAAAATTGAAGCAGCTTCATATCTATTTGGTAGAGGCTGAAAGCAGTAAAAAGATGGACTGTGAACAGTTGGTAGCAGCCTTACTTGTAAAGGGATGCCCCTCTATTGGTTCTGAAGCAACTCAGAATCAAAAGACTGAAGAATTTTCCTTGAGGAATAATGAGCTATTTAAACATCTTCAAGATATATATGATTCAATCAGTGGGATAGGCTTGAGAGACCCAACAATTCCTGCTATTTCGCAAAGGTGAGAAAACTTTTTTTCACTAATTCTTAGATCTTATAGTTGGGAATTATGGAGGTTGAAGCCTTTCTTGAAACTGGAAGCATTTTAAAATAATATAATGATAAAATACAACATAATAAATCTGAAAAGTTTACTTTTCAGGAGGCAAGTAGACTTCCTTGTTTATCTTTGAAGACGTTTTGCTTCTCATTCAAGAAGTTTCTTCAGCTCTAACAAGGAAGTCCAGTTGCCTCCTGAAAAAGCACCTTTGGGACAGCCATTATCTGGGTGACTGAGAATCTCCATAGACACGACAAATCTGAAAGTATTTAAAAATAATAGATGATCAGAATAGTCACAGTAAAATTATAAGGCAGCAATCTGTTTTTTTCTCCTGATAATGTAGGTTGAAGTTGCTTGATGAACTGTGGAAGAAGCTGGATCGCTGTGCTCGAGAAATGAAAGTATTGAATGAGATTAGTCAATTTTCCCAGTTGCCAAAAGCCCAGGAGAATGAAGTCAGTCAGCAGTGGGGATTTACCCAGGACCTATGGAAGAAGACTAAACTTGCCATTACTGAAAAGTAGGTCACAATTTTATATTTATACTGTATATTACTCCAAGGATTTGGTATTATGTACTGTGCTGTTTTTTTATTATTGTTGTGAGCCGCCCCGAGTTTGCGGAGAGGGGCGGCATATAAATCCAATAAATCTAATCTAATCTAATCTAATCTAATCTAATCTAATCTAATCTAAGGAAGTCCTACTGGAATTCAATCACACTTTCTTCTGAATAGATTTCATTAGGACTGTACTATAGATGCTGTTTTGCTATATTTCATGTGGCTGTAGACTGGAGATATTATCCATCTTCACACATTGCAAAAGATTAGATATAAATGATCACTCATGCTGGAACACATACTATAACTTCCCTTTTATATATCCTTTATTTGGATATTAAAGAACTCATAAAAATGTTTCATGTTCATCACACATTTTTTAAAATTATTTTTTATTAATATTCAGGGTAAAAGACATAACAAAACGTACAACATTTAACACAAAAATGTTTTGATTTCAAAGAATTCAGTTATTAGAAAACAGAGCAAGCTATATTTTCTGGTTGTGGGAAAAATCAACTTGAAACGTTTGGTTAAAATACTATAAAAAGAAAATAATGAAAAATGTGTGTAGAAATTGGGGAAAAAAATTATGTTTACAAGAAAAAAGTATAACAAGGGAGTTGACTTGTTCATAGAAAGCCAAAATTCTCATGAATCCTGACTGGCTGAGTTCTCTCATATGGAAGTATTGTATATTACAACTTTTGTGGTCTGGACAACTTTTACATGAAAACTTGACACTACATGATTGAACTTTAGTTTGTTCTAGAAACTCTCTATGTTGGTAGAACGTCGGGGAATTAAAAATGTTCACTGTGGAAGAATTCCAGCATTCTAACTGGAAGAGACCGAAAAGGGGTCTCTTTTGAAATTCTGAAATGGCCATTTTCACCCTCACTTTGTTCATTTGTGTTCATAGTATTTATTTTAAATATGGACTGTTATATATGTGTTGTTTTCATATTTGTGGTTTTATTTGATTGTTGTACGATGTCCAGGGTTGCTTTTAGAGAGATGAACAGCTATAAAAAATGATTAATAAATACAATGTAAGTGTTCTGCTGCCAGTGATCTATACAGGTATTCCTCATCTAGTGACTGTCTGGTTTAATAACCACTTGCAGTTATGATGAAAAAATAACTTTATAACCTATTCTCGCCGTTAGGATTTTTACAGACCTGAAAGATGAAGTAAGATCATAAGGACAGCTGTGTATTCATTTAACATCTGCTTTGTATAATGACCAAGTTGCTAGTCCCAATTGTGGGAGACATAGATACTCTTAGTCTCTTTTTCTCTTCACATGGTCAGTTATCTTTGTAATCAATTGATGCCAATTATCATAGCCATCTATCATAACTAGAACAGCAGCATAAGAGTGGGCGATGCAAAACTGGAAATAAGTTAAACTCCTCTCCTTATGCAGTATGATTCTAATTTTAATTTTCCTCTAAGATGGTATATGAAACTATGAAATAATATTCCTTTATTTAATCCCTAGTTTAGTCCTAAAGGCTACTAATTCTCTTCCTCCTTTTTGCAAAAGCTCAGTTATTTGGGAGTTGAATGGGTACACTAGATTCCTCGACATGATCATAATAATTCCAAAATGAGGTTCTCTAATTTTAGGCGAGTGTGTAAATGTCTTCAATTTTCTTTTGGCTTTGTTCCCTTCTATAGGCGTGAGTACTGTAAAAGCACAATGGAACTCTTGAAGCAATATCAAAGCTGCAAAACCTGTTTGACTAGCATTATTCTGAAGCAAGAGAATGCCCTATCACAGCAAGCCTCTTACATGGGAAAAGAAAACCTGCAGAAGATAATTGCCAAGGTGAACTTTTACGGAGTTTTTGTACATAGGAGACTATTTCTCTGGTCCTGTGCAAATGAACAGCACCATGTAGCATTCGGTGATGGGCATGGGGTGCAAAGCATTGACAACTGGAAGGCTTTCATTTTGAACAAAGACCTAGCAATTAGTCATAAGTATTTTTCCTCCTTCACTGCTGATCACTGTATTAAAAGACAGCTGTAATGTTTTAAGTATATCATCAGTTATATATTGCTCAGGTACAGTATGTCATCAATTGACACAAAGGTCTAATCCAGGGGTGTCAAATTCAAGGCCTGTGGACTGGATCTGGCCCGCAGGGCTACCCAGGAAACAGAGAAGGACTGGCCTGCTGTGCCTCTGCCAGTGAAAATGGAGCTCGTGAGGGCAGCACACAATCTTCCCAGACTTTGTTTTCACTGACAGAGGATTTCAGGAGGCTGTCTCAACCAAAAACAGCTTGTGAGGGCTGCGTATGCCCTCCGAACTTCATTTTGCTGGCAAAGGGTTGCCGGCAGCCATTCCAGCTGAAAACAGAGTTTGTGAGTCCATTTTCTTTACAGGCACTCCCAGCATGAGTGATGTCAAGCCATGTGCACTCACACACACACAAACACACATCAAGATCAAACACAGCCCTGAGACGGCCCTTAATGAAATTGAGTTTGACAACCTTGGTCTAATCCCTAGTCATAAAACCCCATCAAAATCTCAGTTCAGAGTATTGTCCTCAAATTGAACAGCCACTACACAGGTGTCTGGCTTGAGTCTGGCTCAAGAATACTATGTTTTATGGGGAGGAACTGTGTCTATTCAGTGCAGCTAGTAACTTACAGATTCATCGTGAAGAAAGATAAAATCCAAATAATCCTACTCTGTGAGTGTGTATAGCATGTTCTAATGAAATGAGAATTATGAAGCCAGATAGATTAGAGAGGCATTGCTTGGTGCCCTTTGGCTAATATCTATTAAGTACCAATTGCATTAATCTCAGCCTGCCACAGATACAATCTGAAAACAAATATTCTCTGCTATGGAACACAGTCTTCTTAGCAGTGAATCATTGGAGAAGCCCCACCTGTATACAGTGTTGCCATCAACACACCATGGGGAGATAGGAGACCAGGCTCCCAAGCCAAAATGTTTGGGCTTCTTCCAGGCCTCATCCTGCAAGTGCTGAGATTTTTCAGCTGTTACCATGACTATAGGCCAGTGATGGCGAACCTATGGCCTGGGTGCCACAGGTGGCACGCGGAGCCATATCTGCTGGCATGTGAGCTGTTGCCCTGGCTCAGCTCCAATGTGCATATGTGTGCCAGCCAGATGATTTTTGTCATGCACAGAGGCTCTGGGATGGTGTTTTTGGCTTCCAGAGAGCCTCCAGGGGGATGGGGGTGTTTTTACCTTCCCCCAGTTCTAGGGAAGCCTTTGGAGCCTGGGAAGAGTGAAACACGAGCCTTTTGGGCCCACCAGAATTTGGGAAACAGGCCGTTTCTGGCCTCCAGAGGGCCTCCGGGGAGGCGGGGGAAGTTGTTTTAGCTCTCCCCATGCATTTAATTATGGGCGTGGGTATTTGTGCATGCATGATAGCGCACATGCATGCTCTTTCGGCACCCGAGGGAAAAAAGCTTCGCCATCACTGCTATAGGCAAAGCTGCCTGTTGATTAAGATATAGATAAGTTTCATGCAAATATATCTCTGAAACAAGATCTTAATGAAGGTAGCCCTCAATTTATGCCCTTAATTGAGCCCCAAATATCTGCTGCTAAGTGAGACTTTGTTAAGTGGATTTTGCCTCATTTTGATGACTTTTCTTGCCACGGTTGTTAAGTGAATCACCACAATTGTTAAGTTAGTAACACAGCTGTTAAGTGAATCTGGCTTCCCCATTTACGTTGCATGTCAGAAAGATCACATGACCTGTGGAGATGCTGCAGTGGTCATAAGTGTGAAAAATGGTCATAAATAACTTTTTTCAGTGCCGTTTTAACTTCAAATGATCACTAAACGAACTACTGTACATTGAGGACTATCTGTTTAGGATATTTGAGTAAACAATATTTCCATGCTTGAGTGGGAAACAAAGTTTATCAATAGGCAACAATGTCAACGTTAACAAAATATATAAAAAAAGGAGATAAATGATTCACAATTTGATAAAATTTGCTTGTTACTTTACTTGCCTTGAAGATTTAACTTTATGTCAAAGAGGGCGGCAGAGGGGCGGCATACAAATTTAATAAGTAAGTAAGTAAGTAAGTAAGTAAGTAAGTAAGTAAGTAAGTAAGTAAGTAAGTAAGTAAATAGGTCGTTCCATTTCAGAGAAATCTTGACCTCTCTTTCTGTACCTTTGTTACTTAAATAAAAGCCTAAAGAGTTCTCATTTCTGGTATTTTCGGATTCTCCCCAGTTTATGCATAATGTAATTAATTGAGAGCATATGCACCAAGACAAATTCCTTGTGTGTCCAATCACACTTGGCCAATAAAAATTCTATTCTATTCTATAAAAGAGTCAGAATCCAAAGACTTACAGTATGTGTGATGTATCTTTCCTTTCTGCCACGATCCTTTTATTTGGATTCGGCAGTGCCATGAGCATTTTCTCATACATCAGTTGCTATATTTCCAATTTATTAATTCACAGAAGTAAAGAGAGGGTTCTTAGCTGTAGGTTTGTTTGTTTTTTAAAGGGTATTGGCCTTTAAAGCACAGATATGCCATGTCATTCTGGATCTGGCTCAATTCTGTATTGGCACTTCTAAGGAAAGAAATAGATCAGAATTCTTTTTCCCCCCCCTCCAAAGTATGCAGAGTTTCATGCTTATTTTTTTTTAGAAGAATCAGAGGACAAGTTGTCTATCATCTGTTGCTTCGAAACCTTTGTCCTACTTTCTCATTGTCTAGCTGTATGTACTAAAAACAGAGTATTGTCTGGAAGGGAACAAAGCTGTCATTAACAAAAGCTTTATAATTGCCAACTTGTAAAGTTCAGTGCTCCACTGCTTGTGTTTGTGTGTTCTGGGGGCATAAAAGAGCCACTTCAGAAGTCCCAAGTGGAAAATAAAAATGTTATTTTGCAAGTTGCAGAGACACAAATTTGGTGACACAATTCTATAAATTAAAATGGGTCATTTACTTTTGGAAACAATTATAAATTATTAAAGGAAATACTGTATGACCTGAAAAACAATGTTTATTATTTTATATAGTGAGTGCCCCCATCCTTTTGGGCAGCAGGTATCAGTTCCATGGTGGGAGGTTTTTCCACGGACTACAGGGGATGTGGTTTTGTGTGCTGCCTGCATCCGATGAATGGGGCTTTGCTTGTTTGCATGGCCCAGTTACTGGCATGCCATTCATGGACTGTGGGGGCGAGGACGGGACCAATATTTGAGGTTTGATTTGCCATTAACAATCCAGGTCTTGCTTTCAATATAGTTTTGACTGTATAATTCAATATTATACGAATAATATATGGCAAATGTGTGAGAGGGGAATTGCAAGTCAATACATTTGAAAAGAAGATGAATAAGCCAATAAATAAACCTGAAATATAGCTGTTATGCAAGTTAATGAAAGAAAGCATTTGTATAAAAATAAAGGTGAATATTGTTCAAGGTTTAAAATATTTAAACCTATTAAATAGACTTAATAGAGTCGTTAAAAAGTAACCAAATTTATTAAAACTTGAAAATTCATAATAAAGCATAGGTTTGTTACTTTTTTCCTCATTCTTGTTTTATGTTGAAACGAATATAAATATTGAAAATCAAAGGCAATGCGTTGCCTCTCCTTTTCCATTTTGACAAGTTTCTCCTGTGCGCTGCTTGGAGAGTCCAAGCATGGGTTAACTTCTTGTCTACCAATTGTCTGTACAATGCTACCTGGTCAGTATTTCATCGTTTCTTGTGACTCTCACAATATCATTCCAATTTCAGCATCAGTCCAACAAGTTTTGAGTTTTTTACAAGAAGGGTTGAATAGAGGCCTAGCACCTAACACCCTTCATAGACAGGCAGCTGCATTGTCTGCTCTACTGGTATTTGAAGGCCTTCAGTGCTTCTCTCTTCATCTTAAGGTTCCTCAAGGGAACTGCTTATCTGAAACCACCAACAGTACACCAATATCTATCCTGGGACCTCACTCTGGTCTTGCAGGATCTCAATGGACCACCATTTGAACCGTTATGATCTACTAGTCTCCGGTTATTGACCTTAAAGGTTGTCTTCCTGGTGGCTATCACTTCTGCCAGGAGGATTTCAGAGTTAGCTGCACTATCAGCTTGTTCCGATCTGTGCATTTTCCATTCCAATAGAGAGATTCTGAGATTGGACCCTTCCTTTCCTCTGAATTTAAATTCTTTATTTCATAAGACTCAGGAACTTATTTGGCAGAAGAGTCCTACAAAGGGATCATTCAGCTTCAGAGATCCTGGACGAATTTCTTCCCGCCCTTGAGACATTAGGCTTGGACTCTCCAAGAAGTGCACAGGAGAATGAATGTTGTCTTACCTGAACATTCCTTCTATGTGCACTGCGGGAGAGTCCAGCCCACCCTGGGGCCGATTCTAGTCCAGGATATGGATTTCCATTTGACTACCTGCAAGTCTACTCCTTCATAAAACAACTGGCTCATTGAGGGCCAAGGAGGAGGCATAGCTGGATATTTCTTACTCAGTTCCTGCCTAATAGACAAGAAGTTAACCCATGCTTGGACTCTCCCGCAGCACATATAGAAGGAACATTCAGTAAGATAACATTCATACTCTTTGGAAATGGACAAATGCAACAGACTTCTTCATAAAAGGGTATTCTCATCTTTTCATAGGTCAACATGGCAAAGGAAGAATTTAACAGTTACTCTGAAGATGTTGATAGATTAAACCAAATGTGCAAAAATCTGCAGTCTCAAGTGAACAAAATGAAGAGTTTTGAGGAGCCCCCATTTGAGAAAGAGGCTAACGCTATTGTGGACCGATGGCTGGATGTATGTTATATAAGCTAACTATGTTCCAGATAATCATTCATTGTAATAATTAATTTTGACTTCCAAATATTACTCAAAGTGAAGTAAATTAAATTTAGCATGATGAAAAACCTAAAAGGAGGGAAATTTGAGTTATAATTGGAGCATGCTTAAAACAAAGTGGGACTCAACGAAATGCAAATTCTTGTTGGATATAATTCTCAAAGATATAAACAAACAAGCAATATTGTCATATGCTGTTTATATTGGTCATGGAGTTTTTCCATGAGTGCAGATCTTAAGTATGTCTTACTTCAATGCTTTAAAAAGCTGAAGAAGGATATTGACTGCCTAATGAATATGCCCAGGCAGTTCCTTACTTAAACCAGTTAGAACACATTATTGGGAGAAGTTTCCATCTAATAAACCAAGCCACCTTGCCAAACCAGTCTCTAGAGTCTGGAGAGCTATTGTGATCTTTGATATGATAATCTTTAAAACCATATTTGGCAAGAAACTGGCTGTATCCCATGGGAACATTGGATTACCTCCCTCCCCTAATTTGTTGGTGTGTCTGGCTTCATTTTACCTTGTCTCTCTCTCTTCATGTTCTTGCTTGATTAGAAAGCTTTATGTTCTGTTCCTTTCTCTTTTTTTGGAAAACATAATTCCTTCTTCCAGATCAATGAGCGGACTGAAAGCTATTGTGAAAACCTGGAAAGAGCTCTGGCCTTATGGGACAAGCTTCTTAACACATCCAGTTTGATTGACGAATGGTCAGACGTGGTGCAGAAAACCTTAGAAGATGGGAACGTGACTGAAAAGGAATTGGAAGAATTGGAGGTATGATTGATGGGGATTATTTGTCATTCCGTGAGTGCAGGCAACTTTTTCTGAGCTAGATGAAGAATGGGACAGTGCTGTCAAGCTGTGATTCAAGATATAAAGTTCTGTTTGTCTTCCTCCTTGTTCTCTCTTCCACAGTGCCATCTTTTCTTCCATTTTTTCATTCACTAATTGAACACACAAACGCTGTCTATAGGATGCATCCTTTATATGTACATCCCACTTAATATGCTGGCTTTCTTCTCCTTTGCTTCAATGCAATGATAGATTCATTCATAAATCTTTATCCATACATTTCTTTTTGAGATGCAAATATGAAAAAGATACGTTTGAAAAGCTATTTTTTATCAGACATGGTTGGTAAATCCACAGTAACTGGATTTAAACATGCCTGGGATAAACATATATCCATCCTAAGATAAATACAGGACTAGAGGGCCGACAAGATGGACCATGAGGTTTTTTTCTGCCATCAATCTTCTATGTTTCTGTGTTTGTATGAATATGAATCCAGTGCAAATACTTTCTCTGTCATGAGAAATTTCTCTTATTTGCAGTCAAATCACTCCCTCATATTGCTCAGTATTACCTACATTACTGTGGTAGTAGCTCTGTGATGGTTCAAATATCAGTTTTTCTTCATCGTAGCTGACGATGGCAGAAATTGATCTCCAGGCCTTTGATATGCAAAGTATGTAATCTACCACTGTAAATAGCTTGAGACCAATAAATGAGTATTATATTAATGTATGGAATCCCTCCTACATTATGTAATTATGTTCCGGTTCCGGTGGGGAAGCAAGGAGGAGGGTGGAATTGCTGCTCCACTGGACAATGGCGGATAACATCAGGAAATATAGGAATTGGGGTTATATATTCAGCAGTGGACTTACAGTTTGGAGAGGTGAGCAGTTACTGTCCAGGAAGACCTACATTTTCTGCCTCTCCATGTTGTTTCTGCTTCTTTTCTCACCCTGGAATCTATAATCAACTGTAATCAACTGGGTTTCAGAAATGGCGACCGCAAAACAAAATTGAGCCGCCTGTCATCTACAGTATTATGATGGGCGGCTGTTGGTCGCGAGGACCCTCGCACTCTGTTTCCCCATGTTGTTCCTGCTTTTTTCTTTGCGCCGGAGTCTGTGGTTGATTGATTGGGCTTCGGAAGATGGCGAGTGCGACCGTGAGATGAAACTGAGCCGCCTGTCATCTATGGCATTACAGTGCACTGCCTGCTGCCTTTGTTCGTATATTCGTACATGGGAGGACGGAGAGGGGGTTTGCAGCCCCAGGGGAAGTTGCTCCTTGTATCCAGCCTGTGAAGATTCTGATGCCCCCTACTCTGTGGCGTTTTGTTCAACTATCGTCACCACAGAGATATTGCTGAGTAATCAGCTGGGGCTCGGAAAATGGCGACCGCCAACTAGTCAAAGATTGAGACTTGGGCGGACCAAGGACAGCTGCCCCCTCCCTTCCCCCTTCCCTCCCCAGCGGGCCCAGGAGGTCGAGCGTGGCATGGTGGGAGCGTTCAGCGTTGGAGGGCTAAAGAGGAAGTGAGATGGCCGTGGTGGTGAAGGAGGAAGCCGGAAGTGTGTTGTGCGGGCCAGCGAGCTATGGCGAGGCTTACAAAGGGAGAAGAAAATCGTCCCTGTGGAGGAGGAAGCTGAGGAGAACATCATGGAGGAGTTGTATTCATATCTGTTTATGTCATTGTGATTTGGCCCAGTTGTTGCTTCCAGCAACCTTTCAAGGGCAGCAGATTATGGCTTCTATTCAATACTAACTGGTAAAATAAAAATTATAATCGTATAGTTTGTACATAATCTGTTTTCTCTACTTTCTCAGGCCAATGTCTTATTCCAAGAAAAAAAGTTAGAGGAATTTGATACACAGGTGGATGAAATTCAGGATCTTCTTAACAGCAGTGAACCCCCACTTGAACTACAGGTGAAAGAAGAGGAATAATACGAATTATGATTGTGGTTGATATAATAGGCCTGTCTATCTCTCTTGTCCGATAAACTTTTTTCTATGCCTTCATATTGTCTCTCAATAATGAAAATAAAACACAATTGCAAAGGTCTCTTTTGCCGTCAGGTCTGTCCCACTGCCTCAATTGGACAGTGCAGAGTAATTACTATTTTGGCTGGTATTCAGCATAACTGTCTTAGTTTCTTCTCCTTGACCAAGGATATAGGAGCAAGATGAAGGAAGGAAAATGTCCTTCCTTCTGTTACTCTTCAGGCTGACTAGGTGATACTGCCTCAAAATGCTGTGATATGTTGGGTTGAAGGTTGAGTCGGTCAGGAATTAGCTGTACTCATATCTAGGCTGAAAATGTAGTAGCCCTAATTCAGCTATCCCCCCCCCTCGTAGTCATGAGATTAAAAGGATTGAGACATAGGTTAATTCTGTGTACACACTGAGAAACAGAAATCTCTAGAAACTTGCATTGACAGAAGTGCCCGGCAATTACAATTAGGAAGTTTCGTAAGTGTGTTTGTGCCTCAGTATGTGCATCTCTCTCTGTGTGGCATGCCTTCCTCCTAAGTATTTGAGTGTATAGAAAGGGAAACTTCTCATAATCCTCTCTGTGTTTCATGTCAGGAAAGAGTATAACACTAATAAAATACTTAGCACCTAAATTAGACATTTTGGGGAGAGAGGACTGCAACAAAACATTTGCACAACTTTTACAACATCCTTTGCAGGCTATGAAAGAAAGGAAATATTTTCAGTGACATTCTCAAGAAGATGCTAGAAATATTCTACCGAAGTTATGGGGAAATTATTTTAATAAGTAGTAGTAATGCATATATAAATTATTTTTCTGGAGAAAGAAATATACTGTCCTGAAGCACATATATTACTACTTCTGGCAGTGACTGTTTCCCTTAATTAGTTGTGATGCTGTTGGTCAACACCTCCTTTGAATGCTAGATTATGATAGAACATGATTGCAAACACTTTGTTATGAAAACAAACTTGGCAATTTTAATTAGAGCACAGAGTTCCCTGAATGGGTTCCAGTATGACTCCAAAAGTGTGGAAGACAAAACATTCAGTCCCAGTGGCCGACCGAGATTGGATTTTGCAATATTATCCTGGCCCACGTGTTTTCCTTCATTCATTAATTAGAACTGATTTTCTTGATTTAATCCTCTGAAGCAAAATTCTGTAGATGCTAAGATTTTGTGTTACACGGTAATATTATCATGGAGACATTGTTACTGGCTGTAAGGGAAAAACAGCAAAGAATTTGAACACGGGATACGTTTTTCAGTAACAACCAGTTTCAACCTTTAAAAAAAAATCTTGGGTATATCTAAAATATGAGATGTGTTTATCAATTCTGGCAAAAAAAAATAAACAAAACCCAAGGAAATTGCAATTGAAACAGAAGGCAGATACATATCGCAATATTTATCTCCAATTTCTCTTGCGCTCTACATGGGGCTACCCTTTAAGAGTTTTTGGAGTCTTTGGCTGGTGCAAAATACAGTGGGGCATGCAACAATGGATGTACTAAGGTATGTCCATATAACTCCATCTTTACGCGAGCTGCATTAGTTGCCAGTCAGTCTCCGAACACAATTCAAGGTATTGGTTATTACCTTTAAAATCCTAAATGGCTCAGGGCCAGACTATATATGGAACAGCCTCCTCCCTCATATCTCTCATATCTCATATCTCTCTGCGGCCAGAAAGGGCCCACGGAATTGGCCTTTTTCAGGTCCCATCTGCCAAACAATGTCAGTTGATGGGACCTCGGGGAAGAGCCTTCTTTGTGGCAGCTCCAATTCTGTGGAATCAACTGCCCCCAGACATCCGTACTCTCTACTGGTCTTCTGGAAAGCCATTAAGACCTGGCTTTTCCAGCAGGCCTGGAATTTGACTGTAAGGTATACATGGTTATTTAATTATATTATAGTTTTTACTACATTGTTGATTTTATTGTTGTATTTTTATTGCTTTTTTTACTATTGTAAAATTTACTATTGCTGTATTTATGACTGGAATGAGCGGCAAATAATACAGTAAATACAAATAAAATAAATAAATTTCTATTAAAAAAATCAATGAGAATTAGTATCTGTTTTTTTCCTTTTTAGGTTATTAAATCTTCTCTTTTGAACAAAATGGAGCTAATACGAAAGCATTTTCCAGATAAGTCAGAACCCACCGAAGTCAATGGCAGTACAACAGAGCTGAAAGGAGACCTGGATCTTGCCAAGACTCAAATTGGAATGACAGAATCACTTCTGGAAGCTTTATCTCCTTCTGATCCTTTGGAGATTTTTACAAAATTGGAGGTACTTCAGACATATACAACACCATAAGGAAGCCTCTTTCGTTTGTTTGGCAATGAGGGTGATAGTCCACCTGAAAATAATATTTTGAACTGCCATCATAATGACATAATGATGGAATTTTAATGATTGGGGCAGATATCGCAGCAGTTCAAGCAGGATCAGAAAATTAAGAGCTCCATCACTGTCTTCCATATTAATTTCCCATATTCCATTCTCCTGCTACCTTGAGAACATGATACCAATGCTTTTGCTCTGACATACCATATTTTTCAGAGTATGAGATGCACCGGTGTATAAGACGCACATTAGTTTGGTGGGAGGAAAACAAGGGGGGAAAATTCCGCCTCCTATCAAACAGCAAACAGTACAGATAATATACACTTTTTGGTGTGTATTTCCGTGCATATGTGCCTGACCCATAGAAGTAGTAAAGAATTGGAGAAATGTGCATTATGGCAGTATGTTAATGCCAGAAAGTTTTCTTAAATGTAGTCACACTAACTCCTCCCAATGATGTAAACAGATTCCCTCCAAACATAAGTCGGGGTCTAACTCAGCTGCCTTATCTTAATGCTACAACATTAAGGACAGATTACATTTCATTATTCATCCATCCATCCATCCATTTATTTATTTATTTATTTATTAGATTTGTATGCCGCCCCTCTCCGAAGTCCTCGAAACTCCACCTCCGGACTTCTGTGTTTTTGCGATGCTGCGATTTCACTGAGGCTCCCCTCGCTGGGAAACCCCACCTCCGGACTTCCGTTGCCAGCGAAGCACCCGTTTTTGCGCTGCTGGGATTCCCCTGCAGCATCACAAAAACACGGAAGTCCGGAGATGGGGATTTCCATGGAGGGGAGTCTCAGGGGAATCCCAGAAGCGCAAAAACGGCTTTGCTGGCAATGGAAGTCCGGAGGTGGGGTATCCCAGCAGCGGTGGTGGGTTTGTAAGGTGAAAATAGTTTATAAGAAGAGGCAGAAAAATCTTAAACCCTGGGTTTGTATCTTGAAAGGTTTGTATGCCGAGGCATTTATAAGACGTGTTATCACTGTATTCCCATGCAAAGGTTTCAATTTTCCCCCTTTCCTTTGCCCTTTCCCCCTTGACCAATCCATCCCTGATCAATAGGATGCCTTTTGGATGTTTTAGGAACAGCTTGGATGTTTGGCATTTCTTGCTACAGTTTCGTATTTGGTTCCCAGGCCAGGTGTCCTTGGAGGCTGATTCATTCTGGTTCCCTTGCAATTTATGACTGACTGGTTCATTGCCCCTTCCTTGTAATTTATAGCAGGATGCCATTTTCCTGGGCTCTGTATGATCCCAGGAAAAGATGCAACTTTTTAAAAAATTATTTTTATTTATTTATTTTGTCCAATACACAATAATACACAATGAAGGTTATAGAGGATATAGTAGAGAAGAAATACAAGATATAGGAGAGACTATAAGACAGGTGACGGAAGGCACTCTAGTGCGCTTATGTACGCCCCTTACTCTTAGGAGTCTGGAGAGGTCAACCATGGATAGTCTGAGGGTAAAATGTTGGGGGTTAGGGGATGATACTATAGAGTCTGGTAAGGAGTTCCACGCTTCAATAACCCGATTACTAAAGTCATATTTTTTACAGTTGAATCTGTTGTGTGCTCTTGTGTTGTTGTGGTTGAAGTTGAAGTAGTCTTTGACAGGCAGGACATTGCAGCATAGGATCTTGTGGGCAATACTTAGATCATGTTTAAGGCGTCGTAGTTCTAAGCTTTCAAGACCCAGGATTGTAAATCTAGTTTCATACGGTACTGTATTCTGTTTCAAGTGGAGAAGTGAAGGGCTCTTCTTGTGAAGTATCTTTGAACATTTTCAAGGGTGTTAATGTCTGAGATGCGATATGGGTTCCAAACAGATGAGCTGCATTCGAGGATGGGTCTGGCGAAAGTTTTGTAAGCTCTGGTAAGTAGTGTGAGATTTCCAGAGCAGAAGCTACGTAGGATTAGATTAACAACTCTTGACACCTTCTTAGCGATGTTGTTGCAGTGGGCTTTAACAAATGTCATTTGAGCATCCTTAATATTCCTGATTTCCTTGACTTTCTAGGACCTAGCTTACCAAAATTATTTCCAGGTAGGTTTTCTGTCAACATGTAAAGATATTCCTTTCTTATTTAGGAAATACATCAGAAGATTCTTCATCAAAAACAGCATGTGAAATTGCTTCAGAAAGGGACCGGCTATCTGAACCCTGATGTTATTGAATTAAAGAAGCTGCTGACAAGTATCACTGACTTATTTAATTCAAAAAAACAAATATTTCAAGATCACTTTACAAGTCTCTTGAACTGTGAGTGAAAAGTTATTATTTTTATTTCTCTTAAACTGCCAATTTCACACAGTCCCTGTTTTCCTTAAAAAGCGAATTTTAACTGGTGAAAATAGTTTGCATTGACTGAGTTGTTTTATGTAAAAGTGTTTTGAAGCCACAGAAAGGAACAGAGTACGATACTTAAACTGTTTAGAAATAACTAAAGTAACTACTTCAAATTTTTATATACCTAAAATAATAAAGCATATAGTAATATAAATTTGTAATTCAATTTTAAAGATGGAGGAAAAACATCCTCCTTTTCCAATTTGCTTTAAAATCTATACCTATGATTCTTTTTCAATGTAAAAGAGTTCAGGGGTTTTAAATTGTTTTCTGATTGATACTTAAATTTGCAAAAGCTTTACATCCAATAACAACAGAGCTAATTGCTTTGGTTCAAATAATGAAGCCCTGTGTGTCTTCATCCCACTAATCTCCCCACTCCACCCCCTCAAAATTTTTAAACTGCATTTTTCTACAGATCAGTGTAAGCAATTTGACGATTGGTTCAACAATGTCCAGATCTCCCTAGGAGAGTGTTTTGACTCCTCTGAAACAAAAGAGCTGGTGGAGAAGAAAATTCATCAACTAATGGTAAGGCATAAGACTGCAGATTGCGTTGGCTGTAGCATTTCGTTCCTAGTAAATGTACCTTGGAGAGCAACGTAAGACCTGGTTACCAAATCTGGGCTGCAAAATCTGAATAACCATAAACGACAACCAAAATATCTAGAAAAAATGAATTCTTTGCTACTATCTTGAGTAATCAAGATTTTTGCAGCCTTTATCTAGTGACCCTGATAAGGCTATGGTTCTAGATACATTGTACTGAAACTTACTTCTGTAATAGACCACTGATTCTTCAATAGATCGAGACATAACCTAGTTTAATTTTTGATGCGGTCTGTGGAGGGCAATACCTTCTTAGAATGTACAACTTCCATCTGAAAGAAAGAAGCGGGCTAGTGTATGTTATGCATTTTTCTAATTTTATTTCTCCTTTTGCTATATTTGTAATCTGTCACTTCTCCAAAGTTGTCAGACAAATAACACATGTCTTTCTATCTATAAAAATGTATCTTTATTAAAAGGTAACTGATTGTGAGGTAATTATTTACTCAGCTATTATGGATAAGTGGGATTTTAAAACTGAGTCTCACTGGCCCAAATCATATGTTTTAATCACTCAATTTCATTGACTAATTTTATGCAAATATAATTCATTGACTTAATAATGAGTCAGTTACTTTGGCCTTTTTGGAGCCTTAAAACCTGGTTCTTCTCTTAGGTTTTAGGTTCAAGATGTTAGTTGAGCCTAGTTTGTGGTTTTGCCTTGTGCTATTTGAGGAGTTTATTATTTTTAATTACTATATTTTATTGTCTTTTCTATTGTTTTATATTTGATTAAGATGGGTGACAATAAATATTGACATAGCAAACCAGCTACAAGTTTATTGATTAACAGAACAGTAATTCTATCAAGAATAGAACCTATGTACAGGTAGCCCTCGACTTACACAATGGAGCCCAACATCTCTTTTGCTAAGTGGAACATTTGTTAAGTGAATTTGACTTATTATTTTACATGAACCCAGAACACTGCAACCATTATAAGTATGAGTCAGTTTCCAAGTGCCTGAATTTTATTCAGGTGATTACGGTATGCTGCAATTGTCATAACTCTGAAAAATCATGTCACTTTTTTCACATCCTTTATAACTTTGAATGGTCACTAAACAAAATATTATAAGTCAAGGACTACCTTTACTAGAAGATGTAATTTTGCTTCCCCCACTCTTTCAATCTTCAATGAAAAAAGGAAGTATTCATTTTAGTCTTGAAGTGTATCAAGATTGAAATAGTAAGTCATAAAACAAAGGGATAAATTTATTCTGTGAAAGATTCTTTTTAATAAGTATAGAATATTTCAATGATTTCCAATATATGTGTATCCAGGGCAGTGTTTCCTATTGGAAGGAGGCAAGATCAGAGTAGTGAAGCCACATGAAAGGATCGTCTGTGGATGAATGCTTTGAGATAGAAGCCTTTGATTAATTGCTTACTCACCATTACATGTTAATGGTTTCTTTTGGCTACGCCAAGAAAGATGTGAGTGAGAATTGAATTCTATTGAAAATTCATGTATCACTATTGAATGAAAAACCAGTTCTGTAGGTGCTGATCAATTGGTTATAATCTATTCAGAAATTGTCACTTATTGGAACAGTCAAGGAGTGAGTTATGGGTGGATGGATGGACAGAAGGATGGATTGACCGAAAGACATCAGCAAAAAGATATCGCTGATCTTGGATAAATCTCTCATTATGGATTTTTTTTTCAGAGTTTCCTAAATCTTGAAGACAAAGGTAGTGATATTGATGAGGTGAAGACTGTTCTGAACCAGGTGAAAAACTATTTGCCCAAACCAAATGTCCATCAATTGAGTAACTGGGTGAGGGACCAAGAAGTGGAATTGCAAAGAGTAATTTCCAAATGTCAGGTTCGAAAAATTGAGCTTAAGTACTTTCTTCAACAGTTTGCTAGGTAAGAAGACAAAATGAATTCAGCTTGCCTCATCTATATTCTGATCAAAAGTGATTAGATGAACTTTAAATCTTGTCCCCTCCCCGAAATAAATTTTGAGATTGGTGTATTCCTCCTTTTAGAGTTGAACTAGACACAAAATTAATTTACTGTATAGCATTAAGTGCTACTTTTCATGGGTGGGGTGTTTTTTACAGCTTAACATGATTTTCTTGTAAGTATTTATTCTATTTCTTTGAAGGCTTGAAAAGGACCTTAAGAGTCTGCAGAAGTGGCTAAGAACTCAAGAAGAAAAATGGCAACAAGTTCAAAAAGAGAAGACAGAACTTGAACATTTTTATCAAATTCTACTCAAAAAAAGGTATTTTGTCTTAGCTATTGCAACTCACTTAACTCTGCTCCTCTCTTGAGAGCTAGTCTTAGTGGAATACTCATGTTTTCTACTGAAAATGTTCCTGTCTAAAATCATATTTTCAAAGATTTGGTATTCACAATTGAACACAAATTTCTGTATATTTCCCCATATAGGAAAAAGAATAAATACAATGATTTTGAGTTCTAGTCGTCAATCTCTACCTATTTAAAAATGACTATTGAATGTAGTGATGAATGAGAAGAATGTGATTTTTAAAGGTTGGCTCATCCTGTCTTGGTCAGTTGGAAAAAAAGTTGACATGAAATTGCTTTATATGAAGGTTGATAATTGACTCAAGTTACCCAGTTCTGACCACATTTAATGAATGATGACATAGGGAAAGCATGGGGAAGAACAATGACAATTAAACTTCACCTAATTGTTATTCTTTCACAGGGAATGCTTTGATTCTTTTGATTGCCGGGCAAATTATTTGAAAAACTCAGGATTTTTCAATGATGAAGCAGTTCTAGAATCTGCTCCATTTGTCAGTAAATACAAGAGGTTGGTTAATCATGTACAGAAAACCCTTGGAGTTTCTGAGATGTATTGTATAGAAAGAAAGCATTTTGAAGAACTTGTCAGGAACATGTTTTGCTGGGTGGAAATTCTGAAAAAGCCTGTCTTGGAGATGAGTACTGAAGAAACGGAGATATCACTGGAAGAAAGGTTGTTCAAAATCCAGGTACCAAAACATACTTGAAGCTCTACATTTTACTACTAAAACAACCATCCAATAATTCTTTGTTTAGTTCTTTCTCATTTCAAAAACGTTTTAGAAAGTACTTGACACTTTTCTTGAATTTTAGTCTTAACCATTCCATGCTCTGTTTGCTGCTGCTACTTATTTATATGTCTTTAAAAACAACAACCAAAAAGCATTGAATACATAAGCCAGAAGGAAAGTCTGAAGAAAGCAGCAGTCAGTTAATCAATTAAAATATTCCAGAAGAGATAGACCACTTATTCTAACTGAGGCCTGGGATGGAGCCAGGTTGTAAAAATCTGCTTTAAAAAGGCCAGGTACAGGTGGGTATATGAATTTCAGAATGAATGGTGTTCCAGCACGCTGCAGTAAGACAGAGAAGCCTACTTCCTGCATCCCAACAATTGATATTGTTTAATTGATGGAACCCACAGCATCCTAGTTATAGAATTCTTTATAGAAGAATTCTTTATTGGCCAAGTGTGATTGGACAAACAAGGAATTTGTCTTGGTGCATATGCTCTCAGTGTACATAAAAGAAAATATAGATTTGTCAAGAATCATCTGGTACAACACTTAATGATTGTCATAGGGGTCAAATAAGCAATGAAGAAACAATCAATATTAATAAAAATCTTAGAATACAAGCAACAAGTTACAGTCATACAGTCCTAAGTGGGAGGAAATGGGTGATAGGAATGATGAGAAAAAACTAGTAGAAAGAAAAGTGCAGACTTAATAAAAAGTTTAACAATGTTGAGGGAATTATTTGTTTAGTAGACTGATGGTGTTTGGGAAAAAACTGTTCTTGTGTCTAGTTGTCTTGGTGTGCAGTGCTCTATAGCAACGTTTTGAGGGTAGGAGTTGAAATAATTTATATCCAGGATGTGAGGGGTCAGCAAATATCTTCACAGCCCTCTTTTTGACTCGTGCAGTATACAGGTGCTCACTGGAAGGCAGATTGGCAGCAATTTATGTTAGAATGTATCGGACAGGCTAAATCCATAGATAAGTACACCCCAAATAATCAAAGTCTATATATTTATAGATAATAACCAGAACCTTGAATTGCATCCTAATGCATATTGACAATTAGTACAGACACAAAATAGTAATGTAATATGAGCATACTTGGTGCATCAGATAAATTTGGGCAAAGGCTGTCTTGGGCATAGTTGCAACCAGCTCCTGCATGTCAGTCCTACAAGGAAATGCAATTACATTGAGGACCAAAGATGAATCCAAGCTCAGAGAATCAAAATAGCCACAGACACTCATATTTAAATGTTTCGATCATGTCCCCCCCCTTTCCCTCTGTCCTTCAGACTATACAGATTGAGTTCATTAAGTCTTTCCTAATAAGTGTTATACTTAAGACCTTCCACCATTTTTGAAGCCCGTCTTTGGACTTGTTCAATTTTATCAATATCTTTTTGTAGGTGAGGTCTCCAGAACTGAACACAGTGTTACAAATGTGGTCTCACCAGTGCTCTATACAGCGGGATCACAATCTCCCTCTTCCTGCTTGTTATACCTCTAGCTATGCAGCCAAGCATTCTTCTCGCTTTCCCTACCGCCTGACTGCACTGTTCACCCATTTTGAGACTGTCAGAAATCACTACCCCAAAATCCTTCTCTTCTGAAGTTTTTGCTAATACAGAACTTCCAATACAATACTCAGATTGAGGATTCCTTTTCCCCAAGTGCATTATTTTACTTTTGGAACTAATGGATAACTTGTCCCAGCATCTTATAGGACAGCATTTTTGTTCAGTATCTATTTTCCTCTGACAGTTTGTCTTGGCAACAATGTCAATTAATAGTTTTTCCCATATTTAGAACCCCTTATTCTTTCAATTTTTCATTATAATCCATCCATGTTTTAGAACCCTTAAGTTTTACTAGCACGAATTAGTGAAATAGCAAAATAGTATTTTTGTAGTTCAATATCAAAGCTGTAGAAAAAGAACGGGCTGAGCACAAAGGTGGGGTTAAACATGTCATCAGTAAGGAGTCGTTGCGTTCTCCCAAGAAACCCAACTTGAGCCCCCCGTGAATTCTGCTGACTCTTATCTGGCACCAATTTTGTTTGACTGTTAATAGATCAGATTCTTATATATAGGTAACATATAATAAACAGTGCTTTGAATTCAACCCTTGTTCCTAATTACTAGTATTAAGCACTTGTTTTATTTATTTGACTTATTTATTGGGTATCCTGCCATTATTATTTTTACAAATAATTCAACAGATCTTACTTATCTTGCATTCCCACTCTTTCCAAAATTGACAATGTCTTCCAATATTTAGGGAATTAACAAAAGAACTGGAAACAGTTTATTAACTTCCATTGTGTACGCTTTAATTGGAATGACAATTAATACTTTAAAAAAAATGTTTCTTGTGATAATTTTACTGTTTTTTGGCCTGGGTGCTAGATCAAAAGAGTGACTAAAATCAAGTATCTTCATGTTATTTCTTATAATACAGGAGATTGCTTTGTTGAAAGTGGAGGGCAATGGTAAATTGCAAACTGTAATAGCTGTTGGAGAATATTTGAAGTGTGACGATAAGAGCAAGAACCTATCTATTGAGCAGATAGTTTCTGATGTCCAAAAGAAGTGGGACTCCACTATTCATCTGGTTATTGGCTGTCTGAGGTAAGTAGCCTAGAAGATAAAATAAAAATGTCCACTGTTGAAAATGTAGAAGAGTCATTCTATAATAATATCATCCAATATAAAACTTCTCCACAAACTCTCCACTCAGATAATATTGCTGAAACTAGTGGAAAACTGAAGATTTTTGCTGTAAGCTTTTGACTAATCACTAATCACTATAGAAAAACTTTAATTATATTAAAATATAGCTGATTCAATTTGATCTAAATGTAGTTCATAAAATCATCCACCACAATGTCCTACCTGTCAATGAATACTTCAGCTTCAACCGCAACAACACACATGCACAAAATAGATACAAGTCAATGTAAACTGCTCAAAACTCAACTGTAGAAAATATGACCTCAGCAAAAGAGTGATCAATGCCTGGAATACACTACCTGACTCTGTAGTTTCTTCCCCAAACCCCAAAAACGTTCACCTTAGACTTTCTACAGTTGACCTCACACCATTCCTAAGAGGTCTGTAAGGGGTGTGCATAAGCACACCATCCTATTGTCCAGATTTATCTATACCTACTTTGCTTTTGTTTATGTTTATACCATATCTGTTATACCTACGTATAACTCATATGCAGTAAAGGAATGGGCTATATTACTCAAGGCAAATAATGACAATTAAAATTTGTAAAAATTAAATTAATTAAAAAAAACCCAAATTTAATTACAAAAAGATGTGGTAAAGAAAGCAGGGACCACAGAAGTTGATGATTAAATATATCAATACATTTAAATTATTATTATATATTTTAAGATTGTAGGTATGCTATATCTATTAGCCTATTTAATACTCAACCCTCTTCTCATGACAAGCATGAACCTTTTGCTCTTTTGACATTACAATAAGTTTGTCATTCTGTTCTCCTTTATACAGTATTCAGAGGTCAGTTGTTAAATTGATATTGGGTTTTTTTCCCATCGTAGGGATCAGGAACAACTCCAGCATCAAATGGAACACGTGAAGCAGACAGAAGATGCCATCAAAGCACTGTTTTGTGAAGTAGAGAAGCAAAAGCAAGGATTAAATGCTGATATTCATCCCAATTCACAGGAAGTGCAAAGTCAGCTAAACAATTATTCTGCACTTCTGAAAGAAATTGAAGGCTTAACGCATCTTTTAAACGAATTAACAAGGCAACGCAGTTCTTTGGAGACGTGCACTAATAGCTTCAGTGCAAAATCATTGATGGCTGTACAGCATCTCTACAAATGTCTTCTTTGCCGATTACAGGTTGGCATCTTGGCAGATTATTAGTTTGGGAGGTCCAGAGTGAAACACTATTAGTGTATATCTAGCAATATAAATGTTCATTAGACGTGGGATTAGATTTGATTCAAACAAACAGATAGGAGAGCATGACATGGGACCTACATCATGTTGCTTCAATTACCACTTTAATTTTAATTAATTAATTTATTTGTAAAAGTTTAATTATTGAATTCATAAATCTGCCTAACTCTAACACAAGGATTCTGGGTAGCTATATAATGTTGTTTAATAAATAAAATATATTTGTTTATTTGTATATGGGCCCTGGAAGATATGGTATTTCTATGGAGAAGTCTGCAGTATTAGTCTGCAGTAAATACTTTATTATATTGGACAACTATCTATGCATGTTGCTTTAATCTTAAGTTTCCCTTTAAATCACAGAATACAACAAAGCTCTTGGAAGGCTGTGCTGAAGGGCACCAGCAGTGTGAAGAGTTGACAGCACTTTTGATAACTTCTCTAGAGGAATTCCCAGAGCTCCCAGAGCCTGTGGGTGTAGAGCAAAACCAGGTCAGGAGGAATTTTGTTTCCAGTGAATTTGAAAATCAATGAACTTGAACGAGTAACAATGCAATAGTAATGATATTAAACTGTCAGGATCAGGCCTACCTGAGAGAATATTCCAAATCGCAGAGAGAATTGTATAACTTTAACAATGTAAAACTGCCTAGTCATGGTAAATATGCAAATTGTAATGTAACCTGATTGGCTGACAAAAGTACATAATGCACCTTTGCATAGGTGTAGTGTGTGGCTTGGCTTGAAGGTATTGTGACTTAGTATGGTTTAGAGTGGCTTGTAAATTAGGTGGCTTGTGGTGGATGAAGAATTGTAGCTAAATATTGTAACTGAGGGGGTCTCACTCTCCTTTCTCAAAGACCTTAAGAGCTAAATTAAATGAAATTTGGGCAACTGTATTTCCATCCCAGAATAAAAATATTGATTGATAAAACAAGAAAGACAAATATTGAAAGAATTTGACAAACAGCATCTTTTTATTTATGTCTGATTATTGATGCAGAGTTTTTTATCAATGTCAAATGAGATTTATTTATTCATTCATTCATTCATTCATTCATTCATTCATTCATTCATTCATTCATTCATTCATTCATTAGATTTGTATGCCGCCCCTCTCCGTAGACTCAGGGCGGCTTACAGTAATGATAAAAACAATATATAATGACAAATTTAATAGTTAGAATCTAAAATAACAATAATACATTTAAAAAGTCTAAAAAACAAGAAACCCCAATATATATTAAAAATTGCTTTCAAGATTACCACGTGGACAACTAAACTGAACACGGGGTAAAAAGAACTCTTGCTATGTACTCCACGGTGGATTTCATACACAACAGAGTCATCTTATACAACTTATCTAGTAATCAGAGAATTCAGCTGGGAATCAAGTAAAAGCAATTGATATCCTTTTTAAAGCAATTTGGCATCAGCACTGCCTCAGGGGAGCTTTCATTCATTTCATTGAAAAGATAGATCTGAATGTGCATTCCCTTGGGAGCATGGTGCTTTTCCTTTTACAGAGAGTCCTCGACATATGACCTCAATTGAGCCCCAAATTTATGTTGATAAGCAAGAGAGATGTTTCAGTTTTGTCCCCGTTTACGACCTTCCTTGGCAGAGCTATTAAGTGAATCACTGCCCTTGTGAAGTTAGTAACATGGTTGTTAAATGAATCTGGCTTCCCCATTGATTTTGCTTGCCAGAAGGCTTGCAAAAGGGGAGCACATGAGCCCAGGACAAAGAAAAACCGTCATAAATACATGCCAGTTGCCAAGTGTCCAAAGGTAGATCATGTGTAGATCGGGTCCCGTTGACTAAACAATGTCGTTTGGCGGGACCCAGGGGAAGAGCCTTCTCTGTGGCGGCCCCAACCCTCTGGAATCAGCTCCCCCCAGAGATCAGAATTGCCCCCACCCTCCTTGCCTTTCGCAAGCTCCTTAAAACCCACCTCTGTTGTCAGGCATGGGGGAATTGATATATTCCTTTCCCCCCAGGCCTATACAATTTATGCATGGTATGTTTGTGTGTATGTTTGGTTTTTTTTAAAAATAAGGGTTTTTAGTTATTTTAAATATTAGATTTGTTATATGCTGTTTTATTATTGTTGTTAGCCGCCCCGAGTCTACGGAGAGGGGCGGCATACAAATCAAATCA
This sequence comes from Erythrolamprus reginae, assembly GCF_031021105.1. Classification (NCBI taxonomy): domain Eukaryota; kingdom Metazoa; phylum Chordata; class Lepidosauria; order Squamata; family Dipsadidae; genus Erythrolamprus; species Erythrolamprus reginae. The sequence goes on from NC_091950.1 coordinate 43,230,732, forward strand.
AATCAAATAAAACAATCAATCTATCTATCTATCTATCTATCTATACATACATACATACATACATACATACATACATACATACATACATACATACATAAATGTGACTGTTGGGTTGCTGCAATGATCATAAATGTCAAAAATGGTCTTAATTCACTTTTTCACTGCTGTTGTAACTTTGAACGGTCACTAAACGAACTGCTGTAAGTTGAGGATGTCATGTATTGAAATGAATAGTGATATCGGTTTCTGTGCAAATCACAGAACAAGGATGAGCCCTGACAAAGACATTGCCTTTTGATTACTTTTCTTTATGAACTATCATAATTCTGTATGAAAAATTTCACGAGTGTTTTATCCTATTTATTTATTTATTTGCTTATTTGTCAAACATGTATAGGATATTAGTAGTTTGAATAAACATAACATAAGTAAAAAGTAACAATAAAAAGGACAGTAGGACAGGGACGGTAGGCACAGTGGTGCGCTTATGCACTTTCAGACCTCTTAGAAACGGGGAGAGGTCGCCTGTATACAATCTAAGGTTAAGGTTTTTTGGTGTTTGGGGAAGAAATCACAGAGTCAGGTAATGCATTCCAGGCACTGATTACTTTTATTGCTGAAGTCGTATTTTCTCCAGTTGAGTTTGGAGTGGTTTGCATTTTGTTTCAATCTATTACGTGCTTATGTATTGCTGCGGTTGAAGGTGAAGTAGTCATTAACAGGAAGGATATTTTGGTGTATATAGTGATATACTGGAAAAATAATAAGAGACAGGTGAATTGGCAGATGAATAGGAACGTTATAAGAGATAAGCAATATAAGGAATGGATAGAAAAAGAATTGGATTTTTTTTTAAATTAATAAAAACTCAGAGACCTCTTTTCAAAACTTATGGGATACAGCTAAAACATATATTAGAGGATTAACAATTGCCTATACAGCAAAGAAAAATAAAGAACAGAAGATACAATATGAACAATCGATCACTGATTTTATGAACTACAGATCAGAGGCAAAGTATTTATTCTCTATTTTATTCTCTCTGATTTTTATTTTACTATTTTATTCTCTCTGATACCACATTTATGGAGGGCAATATTATTGCCAACTGTGTAGGTTCTCTTGTCATTATGATCTCCTTGCATTTTTTCACTTAAGGTACAGTATGATATTCTTTGTCAAGCTGAAGACAGACTACAGGAGGTTATTGCTGTAATGGACTCCATCAGTATGGAACAGACATGTGTGAAGGATGAGATAGATGCATCTCAAACTAAGCCGAAGCACCTTAAAAATAAATATGGACTTGAGCATGAGACTGAGGACATCCACAGTGATATATTCAAACATAAAAAGGAGATGGATAATGAAACAACAAACAGAGAGAAACTGGTAACCCCGTTTGCTCCCCAAGAGGTTAGTTTTGTGGAAGAAATTTAATAATATTCTGGGATAAATGTCCAAAGGGAGGAGGGAGGAGAATCAAAAATTGCTTATTTTCTCTGATTTAAAAAAAAAAAATCATATTATGTTATTTCAAATGATTTTGAAAGGGTTTTGTGTATGTGTGTGTGGTTTCCATAAAATAGTGGTCATTATATGGAATAATGAGACCTGGATTAGTAAGAGATATGACTCTGCAGTCGCTTGTATATTCCTTATAAATTTGCAGTTTCTCTACTTTGAAATATCTGGTTTATTTATTCCCAGAATATAGCTGATAAGTAATCAGAGAGCAATGTGCAGCACTCAGACACAAATAACTCTTCTGAAAGTAATAAGTAGGATTTTCTAATTCAGTGTTCTCCAGCCGCTTAACTGGATAAAAATCTGTGGATAATCCTGCACTCTTCCATAAAGTTCTGTAGGATATAGACCAGTTGCTTTATTCTCCATAGTATCTTCATGTATTTAAGGGAATTTATAAAAGGATGAGCACTGAGTGAATGTGCTTCAAATCCTTTCTGAAAACATTAGCACATCTCTCCCATAGCAACAAATTTACCATTGCTGCTTTAGGAATTAATCTGCTGCTATCACCTTCTCCTCCCACTCTTCCAGCGGGGAGAAAAATGTCCCATGGCTCTTTAGATGAAAGAAGATTGTAAGCTTTCAGTGCATTTTTTTCTCCCAGCAGCAGGAGGGAGAGCAGGTAAATAAGTGACATATGGATTGAGAGACAAACTCATATTCTGGGTTGGTGCCTCCAATGCTGTGATTATTGCCTCTTGCTGTTGCTGAGAAAGGAAACATGTCATAGCCATGATTGGTATTGTGAGTTTATTATGGCAGCATGTTGTCATCTCCATTGGCTCTTGGCCCTTTTCTGGACCTAGTTCAAAATGTTGGCTACATTTTCATAGTTCTTCATAGCTTTAGATAATACTCGATAGAGTCCTTGTCTCAACGTGTGCCTGTCTGTACGTTTGAGATCATTTATTTTTATTTATTTATTTTTATTTATAGTTTGTGTTGGAAGGGACCCTGTGGGTCTTCTAGTCCAACCTCCTGCTGGTGCAGGAGACCTTACACCATCCCAGACATATGGCAGTCCAGTCTCTTCTTGAAGGTCTCCAGTGTTGAGGTGTTCACAACCTCCGCAGGCAGGCCATTCCAACGGTTGATCGCTCTCACCGTCAGAAAGTTCTTCCTTATTTCTAGGTTGAATCTCTCCTTGGTCAGCTTCCATCCGTTGCTCCTTGTCTGGCCCTCTGGTGCTTTGGAAAACAGTGTGACCCCCTCCTCACTATGGCAGCCGCTCAAGTATTTGTACACGAGCACACAACAGATTCAAACTTAATATTAACTGCTCCAAACTTGACTGCAAAAAATACGACGTTAGTAATTGAGTTGTCTAAGCATGGGACTCTTTACCAAATTCTGCAGTGTCATCCCCTATCACCCAACATTTTACCCTTATACTATCCATGGTTGACCTCTCCAGATTCCTATGAGGTCAGTAAGGGGCATGCATAAGTGCACCAGTGTGCCTTCTGTCCCCTGTCCTATTGTCCCTCTTATATTTCTACTAGCTCCATGTATATGAACTCTTATTATTCCCAATGATTATTTCTTCCATATTATTCCTAATGTCTTTTCTTCTATTCTTCTATGGATGTATTTTACTATGGTTATATTCTCTGAAACCTACATTATGTATTAGACAAAATAATAAATAAATGAATGAATGAATAAATAAATAAATCTCCCCCCCCCCCCATATCCTCTTCACTGGACTATCCATGCTCAGTTTTCATAATGAAAACCATTCATTGTGGGCTTTCCTAGAACTACTATACTATCAGTGCGTTTGGGCAGAGTATGTATGTATGTTCCAGGTCTCTTCTATTAAATGTTGCCATCTTATGGTATCTGGAAAGTATGCCAAGTCTGGGGTTGTTCCTGCATCTGGAACAAGCATCCTCTCAGAGATACAGATGGCACCCACTTTCTTGGGTTCTGAAAAGCCCTTGAAGGCTGGCTTTCGTCCTAAGCCTGGGATTAATATGCTGTTGGGGCTGTCTTGCTGAGAGGTTATTTTTGTCCATGTTTTTAACTGTTTTAATTAGTTTTAGATTTTCTAAGCTACCCAGGGTTGGCTGGAGTGATAAATTTAAATAAATAAACAAACAAACAAACATCGGCTACAAAAAGTGGATAACCAACAGAAGGCAACAAAGAGATGCAGACAACTCTTGACACCAATTCTTTGCAGTCTAGATGTAGTTTGCATTCCTCACCAAACACTGTACAACACCCTCTCCTATTTTTTATGCTTTCGGCAACAAGCTAATGTCTTATCCGAGGGAGTTGAATTTTTGTTTTGGCGGCAAGCCCATAGTCTTAGATAAGGTTAGGTTTAGGTTTAGGTTTAGGTTTAGGTTTATTGGATTTATATGCCGCCCCTCTCCGCAAACTCGGGGCGGCTCACAACAATAATAAAAAACAGTACAGTACATAATACCAAATCCAATGCCCACCCATCTAGTTACAATTTAAATTAATAAATCTCATAAGAAAGAACATGTAATTGTAATCAGGGAAACTAAAGTAGAGTGAGAGTTTACAAATGAAAAGATGCTCATAACGGATGTCTTTGTGATTCTTCTGGCAGTGGTCAATCTATATAAGCCATAATACCATCCCATATAAATTGATGAAACAAATTCAAGAGGGAGGCAGGCAAGGTAGTTATAGGATGGTTGCAGATGATGTGTTGAGACCTGCCACAAGTCCTCTTCCTTCAACTATTGCTTCTTGCTCCAATGGAAGTGGATGCAACCAAGACCAAAGAAACCTCACGGGCCAATGGAATACATGCAGCTATCTTTTACAGGGTCAGAGCATAGGAATTTAGATATATCCCTTGTACAGAGTGGTCACCGCATCTGCGAGGTGTGAAGGCCATGGGCTGTTCCCATCGCCCACAACATCCAGGAGTCCAGTGCTGTGGTTGTTGGTTCCCTTTGACTCTCCAGGGCCCTCACAAAGGGACAGTGAGGAGCCCCCCCCCTTGTCAAATACTGTTCTGCTAACAGGCCATCAAGGCATAGATGGCATCTTTGACTGCTCTTTCAAACCAGCTGTCCTATCTGTCCAAAGGTTAGACTTTATTGTCTTCAAAATACAGTGGCACCTCTACCTACAAACTTAATTCAGGTTCTTAAGTAGAAAAGTTTGTAAGAAGAAGCAATTTTTCCCATAAGAATTAATGTAAAAGCAAATAATGCATGTGATTGGAGAAACCACAGGGAAGGTAGAGGCCCTGTTTCCTTCCAGTTGATTCCTAGAGAGGCTCCACGGAGGCTTCTCCCCACCTTTTCTGGCCCTGTTGCCTCCCAGGAGATTCCTAGAGAGGCCCCACAGACGCTTCTCCCCACCTTTTCCAGTTACAGTTTCGGAGGCTCTTGTTTGTAAGTGGAAAATGGTTTTGAGAAGAGGCAAAAAAATCTTGAACTCTCGGTTCTTATCTAGAAAAGTTTGTAAATAGAGGCGTTCTTAGGTAGAGGTACCACTGTAATAGACTTTGTCTTTTAAATGTAGATGAACTGCTGAATCTAGTCCTGATACGAACTGTCAGTGAGTACCTGTGGTTTCAGGCATAAGTCTTTCCCAGTCCAATTAGAAGATGCTAGGGACTCAACCTATCCATTCTGTATGGGCCATATTCTACATTTTATTATAAAACTAGACCAGTGTTGCCGTTTCTGATAGAAAACAGCTTTGCAGACAAAAGAAATTTTCTATGTGATTGCATTGAGCTGTGTTCCCTTACATGACCTGAACTTTCCACATGGATACTTTCTCCAAATGCAGCAAAAATAATTAAAGGCAGCGGAAGACAAGCCCATAGCCCCCTTATATATCAAGCTGCTTCGTAGTATAGAGAGTAAACAGACTGAATCTGGTTAGTAGGGACCGTCTCCTCCAAATTATAAGATTACAGCCATAGAAGAAGAAAACCTTTAGGCCAATTAACTTTGTCAGCGCTTTGAGCAGCCTTCTCCATCCTCATAATATTGTTCCTTGGAGAGGTGTCTGTGCAGATGTGCTTTTCTCTGACCTTTACCACCGCTTTATTCTATTATTCTTTCACTATCTTTCCATTAAGAAAGCAATTGACATTTCAGTACCTGCTGTCCCGAGAAGGTTATGATTTTTCTCTCTCTTCCCTCCTTTCTCCTCCATTCTACTTCTACTTAGCAGGAATTGAAAGGCAATTTGATGGAAGCCCACAATTTCCAAAGTTCAGCAAGCCAGTGTGCAAAGCAAAGGCAGAAATCAGAGCAAATACTGGCGGATGATTATCCCAATGAATCTCCGCAACAGCAGCCTGACTATCAAAAGAAATTGCAAGCAACATGTGCCTGGTCAGAAATGCCTCAAACCATTTTGCCATTAATGAATGGAAAGGTAATGGAGGCTGACCCTACTCCTTTGTCCATTATACATCCATCTCCAGAAAGCAAGGTAATAATCTCTGTTGTTGCACAACTTCATTGAAGGACTTGGTTAAGTGCTATTCTTGTGCACTGCTAGCTCTTCAGTCAGAATAGCCATTAATCCATAATTCAATCAATTTCACCCTTTCTCTTTTCAGTTTCCAATAGTAGAGAGGGTGGGCCACTGGTTCATATGACGCTGAGTAGGATAAACTTTTCTTTATTGTTAATTCCCTCTAAACTAAGATTTGGCTTTGGAAAGAAGACTTGTTTTTATCAGTTTCAAATGTGCATTTTCAGATCTTTGAGAGAGAGGAGACAGACAGAAAGAGACAGATACAGAGAGATTTAAAAAACACAACTGAGAATCTGAAAAAAGTGAAAAAAAAAGTGAAAAAAAGAAACAACCAATAAGTAAATAGTAGAGAGATCTATGGCATTATAAAACTGAATGGTCAAGTAAAATATCAAAATAATATAATTTTTGTATCACATCTTACCACATTTAAAAATATTTGTTCTTTATCAAAATCAAATTAATATGCATTTATTAATTGCTAAGCAAGTTTAATGATATTTAACAAGAAAATGATGTGTTGAAAGTGAAATTAAACTTTTATAATTTGTTTTAGGTTATTTTCCAAATTTTTGAAGTTTAAATGTTGCCATCAAGCATAGAAAAATTGTTTGACCTGATCAGTACATTTCCAACAATTTTTTAAAGAATGCATTGTCTGTTTGGCCAATTAATACTGGTGTAATATACCATTGATGAAGTATTAATTTATTTATCTACTTGCTTGCTTGCTTACTTACTACATTTTTTGATATAGTCATTATCACAAAATCTCAACCTTGAATAGTAAATAAAGAGTAACGATCAAAGGAACAGGTCCAAATAAAAACTAATAAGCATATTACTTAAAGTGCAATATTCACCATAAGTTAAATATTTTTCTTCCATTGAAATTCCCATTGCTGCACTGTTGCATTTGCTAGCAATAAGAATTTCAAGGGAAGAGAAACAGTTGGTTCCTCAACATGGTGCTTTGTTTGCATTTGTCTCTGTCCAGCAAGGTACAGACATTCCAGTTTCCCAAAATGAATTTTCTTTCTTTTTCCTCGACTCTTGACCGCTAAGGTAAACACGTTTCACTAGGCAAATACTGTTGTGGGGCAGGCCACGTTTAGGGTACTTTTTCTAACCCTCCCTCATGCAAGGGTGGGCAGTAATCATCTTAGCCAGAACAATGAGTAAACTGGAGCAGATGTGACTTAAATCAGGGGGTCTTGCTTCTAGCAGGATTTATATCTGATACTCTTCAATTAAAAAAAATAACTTGGAAGATTGATAGATTAGTAATTAATTGTTCCATAGATTGCAAAATAATTTATTTATTTATTTATTTATTTATTTATTTATTACTTAGATTTGTATGCCGCCCCTCTCCGAAGACTCGGGGCGGCTCACAACATGTAGAAACAAATCATAAGTAAACAGACAAATTTAAAAATATTTAAATATTTAAAAAACCCCATATGCTAACAGATGCACACACAGACATACCATGCATAAATTAAACATGCCCAGGGGGAGATGTTTCAGTTCCCCCATGCCTGACGGCAAAGGTGGGTTTTAAGGAGTTTACGGAAGGCAGGAAGAGTAGGGGCAGTCCTAATCTCTGGGGGGAGTTGGTTCCAGAGGGCCGGTGCCGCCACAGAGAAGGCTCTTCCCCTGGGGCCCGCCAACCGACATTGTTTAGTTGACGGGACCCGGAGAAGGCCCACTCTGTGGGACCTAATCGGTCGCTGGGATTCGTGCGGCAGGAGGCGGTCTCGGAGATATTGTATGACAAATGTATGACAAATCAGTGCAATTACCTTTTTTGGATTTCCCAGCAGGGTTATCTTGAAGATCAAGCAATTGCTGAGTATGCTGAGCTGGAACAAAAGATCAACAAAGTGAAAATTTGGACTGCAGAGTTAGATATGGTATTAATGATAGATCAACTGAGAGAGATAGAGGTATGGAAACAATATGTTCATTGGCATGGCTGTAAGCACACCATTAGTCCCTGTTATATTCATATTCTCCCACTCGTCTGCTCAGGCCTCATAGCTACTTCTGGATAGTCAATCTCATGCCACTGGGTATGTGAGCATTTCAACAACATGAAGGGGATAATAACACAGATTGTTCCCACCAATTGGCACCCTTCTGCCTAGAATAACACAGGAAGAGTTGTATGAGTGACCACACCTACAATGGTGTTTAAAAGTCTGTGAACCCCTTTGAACTTTCCACATTTATGCATAAATATGTCCTACAACCAGTATTGGGTTGCTACCCGGAATGGGCCACATTGTGCACTTTTAGCGAAAGTGGAGCTGCACATGCAGCTACGCAGCTCTGGCATATGTACGCACCCACATCCCAGCAAAATTTTGCTTCTGTGCATACGCAGTGTATGTGCGTGAGATGTCAACAATTTTTTGCTTCTGCGCATGTGTGGAAGCAAAAAATCACCAAAATCTCTTTTGCACACGCATCCTCTTGTGAAAACATAAGAACATAAGAAGAGCCATGCTGAATCAGGCCAAAGCCCATCGAGTCCAGCATTCTGTGTCACACAGTGGCCCATGGGGATCTTGAGCAGAAAGAGAAGGCAAGACCCTCCCTTTCCCCTGACCCCCAACAAATGGTACTCAAGGGGATCCTGCCTGCCTCAAGCAACATAGAGGTGGCACTTAGACATCCATTTCAATAACCATCTATATGCTTGGCATCCATGAATCTGTCTAATCCTGCCTTGAAGCTATCAAGGCTGACAGCTGTCATGACCTCTTCTGGAAGTGAATTCCATAAACCAATGACCCTCTGGGTGAAGAAATATTTCCCTTGATTTGTCCTCACTTTCTTACCTATGAGCTTTAGGGAGTGCCCCCTTGTCCTAGTATAGTGTGATAAGAGAAATATTTTTTCTCTATCCACCTTTTCTATCCCATGCATGATTTTATACACTTCGATCAAGTCACCCCTTAAACACCGTCTTTCAAGGCTGAAGAGACCAAGGCGTTGTAACCTGGTATCATAAGGAAGGTGCTCCATTTCCTTTATCATTCTTGTTGCACCTTTTTTGCACCTTTTCCAGTTCCATTATATCCTTCTTGAGGTGCGGTGTCCAGAACTGTACACAGTACTCCAAGTGTGGTCTCAACATCAATTTGTACAGAGGCAATACAATGCTTGCTGACCTATTTTCGATTCCCTTCCTAATCATGCCAAGCATGGAATTTGCTTTTTTTACTGCTGCTGCGCACTGGGTTGGCACCTTCATTGAGCTGTCCACCAAAACTCCAAGATCCCTTTCTTGGGTTGTCTTGGAAAGTTTTGTCCCCATCAGTTGGTAGGTATAATTCGGGTTCTTTGTCCTGATGTGCATAACTTCGCACTTGTTTAGATTAAAATGCATTTGCCACTTCTCCGTACTGAAGGAGCGGGTCCAGCAGTCACATGGGTTGCTCATGTCCAATCCGGTGGAACTGAGCCTAGTATTAAAAAAGCTTGCCGGATCCGCCCCTTCCCCAGAATTCGCTCAGTTCGCATATCCTGCGGTTGTATTGTGATAGCTCGTTCAACATTCTAACACCTTCCCTTCGATCCTTTTCTTCAAAAGTAGTAAGATTTGTTTTATCATTATTATTTACTTGCACTAGTAGCGCCAGCCGTTTGCGGCTCGGCTTTTTTCCTTTGGAGAAGTTGCGGTTTCGTTTTCCCCCGGCGGTTTTGCCGGTTACGATTCCTGCGGCCGCTTGTGGATTCTTCTAATCCTTTGGCCTGGAGGTCCTGGTGCAAGTATTAATCTATTGAATTATTGATTATTTATTGTATACAAATATTTAAGGGCTTAAGAAATACCTCCTGCGGAGTGAGACGCCCTCTAGTCTCCTGGACTTAGTCGATCGCTTCCCCTTTAAGAGATTTTTACGGAGCGATTTTTTCGGCGCGACGGCCTTCGCGCCCTTTTTAAATCTAGGCCTCTCGTGTTGGCCTCCTGCCAGCCGCGTAGGCCTCAGTCCACCGCGTGGATCCCGGAGCGGGCCTTGGGGGTCCCAGGCTAAATTCTCCACCGGCTAAGCCTCCAACCAGAGTGCCTTGGTTTACTTAATTACAAAGTTTAGGGAGGCTGGCCCCGCTGGATTTGGGGGCACGAACTCTGGGTTTGCCCAGATTGTCCTCAAGTTTCAGCAGCTTCGAGGCCTCGAAGCAGGATCCATTCCTCTTGGGAAGTCCTTGAAATTCTTCTCCTTATTATTCAGTTATTGGCTCAGCCTTGTCTTCTGTTAATTGTCAGACTATGGCTACTTTTCCCAAGAGAGGCACAACTAAAGGTCCCAGAGAGGCCAGGCCTACAGGCGATGAGATTACTAGTATCCCCCAGGCCTCTTCCTCCTCTTCTCCAGGGGCCCGCCCCTCGACCAAGGTCACCAGGGCCGAGAAGAGAAGGGACCTAGCCCTACAAAAAATCCATGACAAATCAGCAAAACGTTTGAAAGTGCAGGCCCAAGTAATCAGTAGTCAAGACCCCCCAGAGGCTTCTAGTCTGCCTCCTTCTGGGGTCCCTGTGTTATCTCTGGATGAGCCAAACCTAGACAGACCCCAACCTAACCTATGGGGCATAGGTCCAGAGGAACCAGATATTATTGAAGATTCCCCCCAGCCAGGATCCTCCCAGGCCTTTAGGGATTCTTCTGCCATTTCTGCTGATATTTCCAGTTTACCTCCTGAGTTCCAGTCTATTTTTGCTGTGTTGTCCAAAGCCATTGATGCCAAACTCTCCACCATCAATGAGCTTCCCTTACCTCTTCCTCCTCCTCGTCCCTCCCGCCCCTTGGGTTCTTCCCCAGCGGTCAGAGCTCCTATTCAGGATGATTCAGATTCCTCCCAGGATGAATATGAGGATATAGAGGATGATGAGGATCCCTTTCAGGGCTTATCAGATGATGAAGAATCCCAAATAAAGGTTCCTCCTCCAATTACTATCTTTCCTTCTCAATTATTCAAATCTCTCCTCCTCAAAGCTAGAATTTCTACGGGATTAGCGGCCCAGGAGAAACAAGCCTCCACTTCCACTGATCCCCCGGAGGAGAATTTACCTTACTTCACAGAGGAACAGGAGGATAACGAGGTAATTCCTATGCCTAAATTGTTTAAAGATGCTTTACTCAAACAGTGGGAATTTCCAGCCTCTGGCCTTAACCCCTCCACCAAGGACAGAAAGTTGTACAAACTTTCCTCTTCCTATGAAGAGCTTCTATCTTTTCCCAAACCGGATGAACCTGTCAAGATTCTTCACTCGGCAGCGGCTGTGCCAGGCGAGGCGGAGGAAGTCCTCCGCCCAGAGGACAAGCGCATTGAGCAAATGCTCAAAAGAGGATTCACCGCTGATTCCTGGGCCATTAAAAGTTCTGCAGCGGCTTCCTTTTTCTCCAGAGCCATGCTGCTGTGGCTTCGCCAACTTCAACAGCATATCCCTCCCGATGACTTGAGAGGTCAACAAGACTTCAACAAGGTCTTTGCAGCTGCCCAGTACGTGGCTGATGCCACCTTGCAATCTACTAGATTTTCTGCTAAGTCTATTGCAGCTTCTACAACGGCAAGAAGACTCCTATGGATTCGTCCTTGGCAAGCGGGAGTTCGCCAAAAGTGGCAGTTATCCCAGGGTCCCTTAAAGCGCGACCTTCTCTTCGGTGATCTTCTGGATCCACTCCTCACGGAAACCACGGACAAGAAGAAAGTTTTGGGTCCTACCACAAAAAAGGCTACCAAAACGCAGTCCTTTCGTCGCCCAGGGCGCCAGCAAGATCAAGCGGCTTCCTATCAGAGATCTCCAGGTCAGTATTCCCCCCGCTTTCGTTCCCAAGGTAGGAACTCCAGGGGTAGAGGGTTTCGCTTCCAAAGGGGAGCTTCCTCTAACAGGGCTTCAAAAAAACCTAGATGGTAATCTTACCTCTATTCCCATAGGGGGTCGCCTAGCTCATTTCGCCTCTAACTGGCGTCTCACCTCCAAGGACCCTTGGGTCATTGACACTGTTCAAACAGGCCTTCTTTTAGAATTTATTTCTCCTCCCCCAAAACGTTTTATTTCCTGCCCTTCTCCCAGGTCATCCTCAGATTGTAACCGTATGGAGGAGGCCATTTCTCATCTTTTGTCCATCAGAGCCATTCAACCGGTCCCTTCCGGTCAGAAGGGCCTAGGTTTTTACTCCATCCTATTTATGGTTCCAAAGTCCTCCGGAGGTTGGAGAGCTATTTTGGATTTAAAGAAACTAAACCTATTCATAAAATATAGGAAGTTTAAGATGCACTCCTTGTCTTCTATTTTGGCCGCCATTCACTCGGGAGATTTCATGGTCTCCTTAGACCTCACTGAGGCCTACCTTCACATTCCTATAGCCAAATGCCACAGAAAATTTTTACGTTTTTCCTTTCAAGGCAGGCATTTCCAGTATAGGGCGATGCCATTTGGCCTTTCCTCGGCCCCTCGGGTCTTTACAAAGCTCTTGGGGTCCCTGGCGGCCTATATCCGGGCATCTCCCATCCACATTTTATGTTATCTTGATGATATTTTGATTCATGGGAACTCCCTAGAGAAAGTGAAAACAGACCTTTCTGTCACCATGTCAGTCCTTCAGGACCATGGATTTTCCATCAACTTTGATAAAAGTCACCTCCAACCTTCCACATCCATTTCTCACCTGGGATCCATTATTGATTCAGAATCCTCCCAGGTTTTTCTCTCTCCCGAGAGAAAACTCAGTATAGTGGAGTTAATTTCTAACATTTTATCTAATTCTTCAGTATCCATAGTTACTCTATCTTCCCTTTTGGGGAAGATGGTGTCATGCATAGGCATCATTCCCTGGGCTCGCCTTCATGCTAGGGAACTCCAGTGGCTCCTGTTACCTTTTCAGAGATCGGGGCACAGCAACTCAAATCGACGCATTGTCATCCCACTGAGTGTTCGCAGATCCTTCAAGTGGTGGAAGTCTCCGGCCATGGACAGAGGATCCCCGTTCAGGTGCCCGGATCAATTTGTCATCACCACAGATGCCAGTCTATCGGGATGGGGCGCCCACGCCCAGGGGATGATAGCCCAGGGCACGTGGTCCCCGGAGGAAGCTTCCAGGCCAATCAATTGGCTAGAGTTAAGAGCCGTTTCCCTGGCTCTGAAGCATTTCTCTCCTCGCATTCCCAACCGACACGTTCTCATTCTCACCGACAACATTGCCACAAAAAGCCATATCTGCAGACAGGGGGGCACGAGATCCAAGGCTCTCATGAGGGAGGCCCTCAAGTTGGGCCTTTGGGCGGAAAAACATCTCCAGTCGCTCCTAGCCGATCACATCTCGGGGAGTCTCAACGTCCAGGCGGATTGGCTATCCCGAGCAACGATAGACCCAGGAGAGTGGAACCTTCATCAAGACCTGTTCCATCAGATCACCCTCAGATTCGGCCTACCAATCCTGGATCTCTTCGCGACCAATGCGAACGCCCAACTCCCTCGCTTCTATTCCAGATTTCCATCCCCGGGAGCGGAAGCAATCAATGCCCTCCGGAGTCCATGGCCTCCAGGCCTACTCTACGCATTTCCTCCAATTCCAATCCTCCCGGACGTGATTCACAAGGTCCTCACCGAGAGGGCCCGAGTAATCTTAATCGCCCCTCATTGGCCCCGCCGGCCCTGGTTCGCGGATCTCCAACAGCTGTCCGTCCAGGACCCTTGGCGACTCCCCGTTTCGGGGGATATGCTGCGGCAGGGGGCCTCTTTCCATCCAGACCCGGAGTGGTTCCACCTCACCGCCTGGCTGTTATCAGGAGAGATTTAGAACTGCGTGGTCATGACCCCGATTCAGTGGAGGTCATTTTAAGGGCCAGAAGGGGTTCGACCAATCGAATCTACGACCACACGTGGTCCAAGTTTCACCAGTGGTGTCTACAGGAAGGTCTCTCCCCTCTGTGCATCCCCATACACAGAATTATTTCCTTCCTTATGCAAGGCTTCCATAAAGGACTTTCCACCAGCACCCTCCGGCGTCATCTGGCAGCCATCTCATCTGTCCTAGGGGGTCCCCGCAGACAGCCTCTCCGATCCTTCCCTGAAGTTCAGGAATTCCTCAGAGGCATAGCCAATCTCAGACCTTCCAAGGTCCACAGGTATCCATCCTGGGATTTGCCACGGGTTCTCCATTCCCTCACGCAGGCACCATACGAACCCCTAAAATCGGCGTCCCTCAGGTACCTATCCTTTAAGGTAGCATTCCTGGTAGCTATTACCTCTGCCCGACGCATTTCGGAGCTGGCTGCCCTCTCAATCAGGCAGGACCTTTGTCAATTCCATCAGGACAAGGTAGTCTTGCGACTGGACCCCACCTTCTTACCCAAGGTCAGTTCCATGTTCCACAGATCTCAGGATATTGTCCTACCTTCCTTCTGCCTCCAACGAGACCATCCTTTGGCAATTAGATGGCACACCCTGGATCTCACCAGAGCGCTGAGAATCTATATCCAACGCACAGGACCCTTTCGGAGGTCAGAAGCACTTTTTGTAGCCTATCATCCCAGAGTCATGGGGGCCAAAGTGTCTTCAACAGTAATAGGCCGTTGGATCAGAGGGACTATATCTAAGGCCTATGAGTCGGCCTCCCTCTCAGCTCCAAGGAACATCACAGCGCATTCCACCAGGAGCGCAGCCACCTCGGCCGCTTGGGCGACTCAAGCCCCGTTGGAGGAGGTCTGCAAAGCAGCCACTTGGGCCTCGCCAAATTCCTTCATCAGGCACTACAAGATTGATTCTTACGCTTCAGCGGACGCTGCCTTCGGCAGAAGGGTACTCCAATCCGTTATCTCACACGATAGCAAGCTAATCCCACCCTAGGGACCATCTATTGGGTATGTCCCATGTGACTGCTGGACCCGCTCCTTCAGTACGGAGAATAGGCGTTGATTGCTTACCTGAACGCCTCTTCTCGTACGGTGAGCGGGTACAGCAGTCACTTCCCGCCCTTGTATGTGTCTCCTTTACCTTTCTATACCTTTCTTCCTCTAACAATGAGAGTTGAACACTACAGAGCTTCACAACTGAGCCTAGTCTATGGATTCGCGAATTCTGGGGAAGGGGCGGATCCGGCAAGCTTTTTTAATACTAGGCTCAGTTCCACCGGATTGGACATGAGCAACCCATGTGACTGCTGTACCCGCTCACCGTACGAGAAGAGGCGTTCAGGTAAGCAATCAACGCCTATTTGTTGCTCACTCACTCAATTTCAAGAGCTCCTTCTGGAGCTCCCGACAATCAGTTTCACTTTTCACTACCCGGAACAATTTAGTGTTGTCAGCAAACTTTGCTACCTCACTATTTACTTCTACATCCAGATCATTAATGAATAAATTAAAAAGTAAAGGTCCCAAAACTGAACCTTGGGGTACACCACTTCTTACTTCTTTCCATCCAGAGAATTGTCCATTTAATGCCACCCTTTGCTTCCTACAATTTAGCCAGTTATCAGATTTTGCTTCCTGTTCATGCACATAAGCAAAAGGTCACTGGGACGCAAGCGCATGCATGCCAGTGACCCGAAGCTGTGCGCGCATCACACTGGTAGCAGAAATAAGTATCAACCCTCGCCTACCTACAATGTGATCTGTTCTCCACACAAATCCTAAAAGTAGATAAAGAGAATGCAGTTAAATAAATGAATTGAAAACCTGCACTTGTCCTTTACATTTGAGAAAAATGATTCAGAGCTACATATTTATCTGTGGTAGGAGAAATGGGATGTATGGGGGGGTGTCATTTCCTCTTACTTTTAAGAAGGCGTAGAAAATATCATGGTCAATATGGCGGAAACTGTCATAATGACCTGCAGTTTCCTCCCTATTGTCCACGACATTTTGCATTTTGGCCAGGTCTGGCTTTACTTTATCAGATTCACTGGCCTTCGTGCCCTAAATGTGGACTTTTGGGGAATGCATAGTAAATAGGTATTTCATCTGATTTACAAAGACATAACATTATCTACAATAGACCTCTCTCCTTTTCTAAGAGGTCTGTAAGGGCCGTGAATAAGCGCACCTTTGTGCCTACCATTCCTGTCCTAATGTCTTTTTATCTTTTCTATCTCTACTTTATACTTATGTTAAACATACTACAATACAGTACAGTGTTCCCTCGATTTTCGCGGGTTTGAACTTCGCGAATAGCCTATACTACGGTTTTTCAAAAAAAATATTAATTAAAAAATACTTCACAGTTTTTTTCCTATACTATGGTTTTTCCCGCCCGATAATATCATATGTCATCGTCAAACTAATAATTTTTGCAAATAAATAACAAAAAAAATAATTATTGTTAATAAATAATTATGTTTATAAATATCAGGATCACTAAGTGTCTTATTCAATGGTGAGTACTACTAATAATGGTGAGTAAATGGTTGTTAAGGGAATGGGAAATGGTAATTTAGGGGTTTAAAGTGTTAAGGGATGGCTTGTGATACTGTCCATAGCCAAAAATGGTGTATTTACTTCCGCATCTCTACTTCGCGGAAATTCGACTTTCGCGGGCGGTCTCAGAACGCATCCCCCGCAAAAATCAAGGGAACACTGTACTATATTTGTATGACAAATAAATAAATAAAATAAAAAAAAAGTGAAAACAATCCCTTTAAAACAAGCAAGACAAAACCCACCTACCCACTCTGATTATCTGTCATAGGATTTATGTGTGCAGCTAGAAGAGAAGAAAGCTCAAGCTTTGTCAGTGTGGCTGGAACACTCAACGGCGGCAGAAGAAAGTCAGCCAAGCCACCAGGGCACCCACAGTGTAACTTCTTCCAGTTGGGATGGACTCCTGCAAGAATTAATGGTTGCTAAAGAGGCCAAGCAGAATCAGTTTAATTTAGTAAATCGCTACCGTGAATGTCTTGCTACTGTTCAGTCTTCAATGAAACATTTATTAGCAGAGAAAGAAAACATATATACGTAAGTTCCTGGACCAAGTTTCTACATCCGTTGGATCTGATATAATTCACTTAATTTATTTTTAATGTCTACACCATAGAGGGGAACCTTTCATTTTATTTCATTCATTCATTCATTCATGTAATTTGTTACATTCCCAAAAGCTTGGGATAGACATAGAATAATATGATTTATATACAACGCTAAGCCATAAATATTTGAACTTTCCTATTGTGGCTTAGTAAATCAACAAAGGATAGGAATGAATAAGCATTGTGATTGCAAAAACTATTGTTATGATATTATTTATATATAATATTCCTTTGAATGATTCTGATTATATTTAAATGTTAATATAGAAACATAGAAGTCTGACGGCAGAAAAAGACCTCATGGTCCATCTAGTCTGCCCTTATACTATTTTCTGTATTTTATCTTAGGATGGATATATGTTTATCCCAGGCATGTTTAAATTCAGTTACTGTGGATTTATCTACCACATCTGCTGGAAGTTTGTTCCAAGGATCTACTACTCTTTCAGTAAAATAATATTTTCTCATGTTGCTTTTGATCTTTCCCCCAACTAACTTCAGATTGTGTCCCCTTGTTCTTGTGTTCACTTTCCTATTAAAAACACTTCCCTCCTGGACCTTATTTAACCCTTTAATATATTTAAATGTTTCGATCATGTCCCCCCTTTTCCTTCTGTCCTCCAGACTATACAGATTGAGTTCATTAAGTCTTTCCTGATACGTTTTATGCTTAAGACCTTCCACCATTCTTGTAGCCCGTCTTTGGACCCGTTCAATTTTGTCAATATCTTTTTGTAGGTGAGGTCTCCAGAACTGAACACAGTATTCCAAATGTGGTCTCACCAGCATTCTATATAGTGGGATCATAATCTCCCTCTTCCTGCTTGTTATACCTCTAGCTATGCAGCCAAGCATCCTACTTGCTTTCCCTACCGCCTGACTGCACTGTTCACCCATTTTGAAACTGTCAGAAATCAGTATATATATTCATTATTAATAATTACATCCAATGTGTTGCAGATATTCAATGTAATTTAATATATATAAAACAAACAGGGTTCTATATACCTTATTAGTGAATGAATGTTGAGTAAATTGACTTTACAAAAGAAATTAAAGATAGCTATGCCTGTTTTTCTATTGCAGAAGGGGACCTGTGGAAGACACAGTTCTTCTAGGGAATTTGAACAAATTGTTGGCTTCTCTACAAAAAGAAAATAGTATTTTAGACAAGCTGAGAACTGAACAAGAAAATCTATCTAGGCATCTATCCGCTCTTGACAGAGAATTGGTACAAAGTCAGGTGGATCAAGCAGAGCAGTGGTGGAAACAAATGGGGGACTCTCTTCAAAAGAAACAGTTCTGTGTTGCAGCAGAAGTGGATGAGTTTAAGCTTTTCATGGATAAAGCACAGGAGCTCCAAAGATGTTTGAAACAGCAACATGATTTGCAAACAGGCCTGAGTACTCCTGGTACAGAAGAGCATCCATGCCCTATCTCAATTCCTTTAGAACTGCGCATCCTTAAGCGAAATGTTTCTTTGTTAAAAAGAAATGCAGAAGTACAGATGAAAAGAATGTGGAGCAACCCAGGAAAAATAGCTTTAGAGAGTACAATAAACCATCTTCAGAGCCAGGTAGAAGAATTGGAACAAATGACTCCTAAAGACAATGTCCAAATAACTGACATTCCTCCCCAGACATATGAAATAAGAAAAGAGATAGAAGATGCCATTTTGGGGAACAAAATTTTACTGCACCATCTTGATGAGAGGGCAGCACTCTTTCCAGATGATCTCCTCTCACAAATTAAATGTTGTAAGGCTGTAATCAGTGATGCTAAAGAAAAAGAGCCAACTTTTATAAGGCTAGCAGATGAAGCCCAGCATGTTGCTTCTCACATGCCATCAAAGGAGGATTCTGCACTTAGCATCCTTTCACATGAGTTGCAAACTGGTTACCAATTCCTTATTTTGAAATCATCTCAGAAGTTACAGCAGCTGGAATCTCAGCTTGGAAAAAGAGAGAAACTTTTTGCAAATATAGAGACATTTGAAGCACAACTTCAGAAGATCATGGCAGCATCTAGCTTAGATATTGATAAAACAAATATAAAGTCTGAGTTTGACCACATGCAGAATCTTTTACAAAAGACTCCCAAGAAGATCCAGGAGATGGAAGCCCTTGTAGATGCAAGCTGCAACGATTCATCTGAAGGATTAAATGCTTTTGAGCAACAGTTTTTAAATGATTGTTTGAGAAGTCTGAGAAGCAGAGGAAAGAGGGTCCATAGGGTAATTCAAATTAAGGGTCGTTTAGTACAACACAAAATGGGTGCCTATAAAAAATTCTCAGAAGAGATAAGGGTCTTACAGCAGGATCTTAGCAATATTCATTTTGATGAGCTGGAACTGAGTCCAGAGGAACTACTGTCTAAGAATCAAGTGATAAAAGATAAACTGAATATGTTTAAAGAGAGAACTTTAGCCATCCAGTCACGTTTATCATACCTGGACCAATACCAGGAGATTTGGAAATGGCTGGATCCAAAATGGGATACATCACCACTTGATGAACTGAAAAATCAGTTCTGCAAAGCAAAGGAGAACTTTGAAAAGAGAGGTAAAAGTCTGAAGAATTTATTTGCAGAATATGACAAGCATCAAATAGTCATAAGTGAGATTGAGGCTGTAGTATCTAGTATTCAGAAAGAATTTGGTGATTTAAAAGATCTTACCAGTTCTACTCCTGAAGCCAGTCTGATATCAGGAAAAAAATTGATGTGGAGAATTGAGCATGCCAAATATATAACTCAAGAAGCATTCAAGCTATTCAAGAAAAACAAGTCATTTAGTGCCTCTCTCAAAAAGGCCAACACGAAGCAAATAAAGTCCTTAGATGCAAAAATAAATGGACTGGAGCAAATGACCTGTTCTATGATAGGCGCTCATCAAGAAATATGCAAGTACAAACAAGGTTTTCAGAGTAAGTTGGGCCACAGTTTAAGGACTTTAAAGCAAATTCAGTCTGAGCTCCAACAGCCTATCCTACTTGACTTGAAAATTCAAATGATTCCCTATGAAATGATGTATTGCAAAGTGCTTAAAGGTGCTATAAAGACAGAAATTCAGGCTGCTGAAGATATAATAACTAAAGAGAAATCATCTACAAAACAAACATGTCTCCATTCTGAGAGCTTAGATAAAGAAATAGAAGAATTCCAAAATCTGAAAATACAACTGAATGCAGACTTTGCTAAACATACAGTAAGTAGTCCTGGCAGTTTTGTTTCTTTGTAAACAACTTTACAAACTCTGGTTGCTTTCATATAAGGATTGATTATGAAATACCATGGTTTTTTCATCTATATTTTACATAATATTGATGTAACAGATTATACTCCTAGACCTTAAATTCTTTGTCTGTCTCTGTCTCTCTGTCCCCTCCCTCTCTCCCTTGATAGATTAATAATGTCACAATTGCACTTCCATCTTAACTTATACTGAAAGAAATTGAAATTTTGTAAAAGACTGGTAATACTTATTTAGTTTTATTTATTTATTTTGTCCAATACACAATGAAGGTTCTAGAGGATATACTCGTAGTAAAATATATCAGAGAAAGAATAGAAGAGATATAGGAATAAAAAAATAGGAATAAAGATATAGGATCTAGAAATAAGATATAGGAATAAAATATATCAATGAAAGAATAGAGAAAGGATAGAGGAATAGAAGAAAAGATAGAGGAGATATAGGAGAGACAATAGGACAGGGGATGGAAGGCACACTAGTGCACTTATGCACGCCCCTTACTGACCTCTTAGGAATCTGGTGAGGTCAACTGTAGGTAGTCTAAGAGTAAAATGTTGGGGGTATAAGTAGAAGGGTAAATGTAATTAAATGTCCAAGGTCCTTGTAATTCTCTGAACATGGTTGTTTTCTTAGAGATGTTTCATAACCCAACTAGATAACATCTTCAATGCTGTACACAATGTGTGCAGTACAATAAAATGTCCACTATTAAAAGCTTATATTTTTGACAGTACTGTACTTGCATTTTTGACAATGATTGTAATGACTAACATGATACTTCTCAACGCATTTATTTATTTATTTATTTATTTATTTATTTATTTATTTATTTATTTATTTATTTATTTATTTATTTATTTATTTATTTATTTATTTGACTTCTATGCTGCCCAATCCCAATGGGACTCAGTGTGACTTATAGCAATATAAAAAACACAGTACATAATAAAAAGAAGTCAGATATTATTATTATTATTATTATTATTATTATTATTATTAATAATAATAATTAGATTTGTATGCCACCCCTCTCCGAAGACTCAGAGTGGCTCACAACAGCAAAGCACAGTACAAATACAATGATTAAAATGGTTAAACCCTTAATATAAAAACAGTCATACATCCCAGACAAACCATACATAAAACCGAATGGCCAGGGGGAATCAATTTCCCCATGCCTGGCAGCAGAGGTGGGTTTTTAGGAGTTTGCGAAAGGCAAGGGGGGGCAGTCCTGATCTCGGGGGAGTTGATTCCAGAGGGTCGGGGCATGCCACAGGGAAGGCTCTTCCCCTGGGTTCCGCCAAACAACATTGTTTCGTCAACGGGACCCGGAGAAGGCCAACTCTGTGAGACCTAATCGGTTGCTGTGATTCATGCAGAAAACGGTCCCAGAGATATTCTGGTTCGGTGCCATGAAGGGCTTTATAGGTCATAACCAACACTTTGAATTGTGACCAGAAACTGATCGGCAACCAATGCAGACTGCAGAGTGTTGATGTGACATGGGCATATCTGGGAAAGCCCATGATTGCTCTCGCAGCTGCATTCTGCACTATCTGGAGTTTCCGAACACTCTTCAAAGGTAGCCCCATCTAGAGAGCATTAGAGTAGTCAAACTTTGAGGTGATGAGGGGAGTGACTGTGAGCAGTGAGTCCCGGTCCAGGTAGGGCCGCAACTGGTGCACCAGTCGAACCTGGGCAAATGCCCCCGTCGCCACAGCCGAAAGATGGTTCTCTAATGTTAGCTGTGGATCGAGGAGGATGCCCAAGTTGTGGACCCTCTCTGAGGGGGTCAGTAATTCCCCCCCCCCAGGGTAATGGACGGACAGATGGAATTGTCCTTGGGAGGCAAAACCCACAGCCACTCCGTCTTGTCTGGGTTGAGTTTGAGTCTATTGACACCCATCCAGACCCTAACAGCCTCCAGGAATCGGCACATCACTTCCACTGCTTCATTGAGTAGACATGGGGTGGAGATGTACAACTGGGTATCATCAGCATATTGATGATGTCTCACCCCATGCCCCTGGATGATTTCGCCCAGCGATATTAAACATTAAACAATAAAAACCCCATATAAAACCCACAAAGCAAGCAGTCCGGTCAACACACATGCATACCACTAATACACAATTCAGCTGTGACATAAGAAGAGTAACAAAATATTCAGATCTGTAACTATTAATGGCTTTATAGATTATGGATTTATAGAAGTTAAGTTGATAGCTGTTGTGGACAAGTTCATTTATCATTTGGCCCTTGACTTTGGAATGTCCTTCTCACAGCCAGTCTCCAAAGTTTGTGGTGACACATGAACATTTTTTATTTAGAATGTATGATGGCTTTGAATAAATAAAAACTTTGATATCTGGTTTTATAAATAATAATAATTCAACTTGTCTTCTATATGATTGATGTTTTCTGATAATTTTCTCCTGCCCAAATTTGTCAGCCTTCCATCACTCAAATAATTATCTGCATTTGTTAAATGCCAATTTAAAGTGGCAAAAAATTAAAGTGGGTTAAAAACATTGTAAAATAATATGGATGCTAATTAAAATATTTACAAACTAAATATAAATTTAAGGATAATCATGCAATTATCAAAACAAACAACAGATACAGCTGAACCTTTCTTTCAAGATTGTTTTAACTTTGGAAAAATTGTTAAAAACAAGCAAGGCATCAGTTAAAACAGGGATGTTAAAGTCACGGACCAGATGCATCAGGCACTGGCCATGCCCACCCACATTTTAGTGAAGGGGAAAAAAGTGATGACTACGTGTCATCATAAGTTTGACACCCCTTGTTGTGATTCAGCCTGATGCTCCTCAGGGATCGGCTGGAGCTCTGCCGGATCCATGCCCAGAGGAGGAGGACAGTGACCAGGAGGGGGAGGACCAGGCAGATGGGGGAGAGGAACATCAGGAAGAGGAGGAGGGAGAGCAGCCTGAGACCCCCTCGGGGGGGCCTCTCCCCAGCTAGTAGCCTGGATTCATTGGATGAAGACGCACAGGCTATAATAGACATGAGGTAGAGACGTGCAGCTCAAAGAAGGGGCCAATTAGAAAGATATTTCCATCCCTGAATTGGCAACAGCTGGGTTTGGGTGTGGTTCTCCTCAGCAGGGTTGAAAAGGCAGGCCTGCCCTTACAGTCTTGTGGAGAGTTATCAACGGGGAGTCCTGTGACCTTGCTTCGATTCTTGGCGTCTCTGATCTTGGCTTGTGGCCTAGAAGGCTGAAAGACTTGGGGGAGGCGTGGGTTTTATTATCTCCAGTGTTGTTTTTGCCAGCAAGAATCCTGTTTTATTGCCTGGCCTTCGTGAAACCTCTGTGAAGCTTCATCGTGTTCCTGTCTGTAAGAACAGTTTTTGTTACCTGTGTTTGCTTTCCAGTATATAAACTGCCTTTGCTTTTTACCAGTGTGTCTGGCTACTCTTTTTGGTTGGTGTTGGCGTCTGGGGGGACCCAGACAGAACACCCCTGAGTTGTCCACCAGCTAACAGACACAGAGGTTAGATCAGGGCTGCAATGTTATGCCTTGGAACTGTAATTCAAGAAAACATTTGGAAGAAGAAAATTATTTTTCAGCTTATGTAATAATGTTGCTGTTAACTATTTATTTGTGCAGGAAGCTTTAGATGAAGCTTTTAAAATGGTGAAGCTTTACAACAAAGCTGTTGAAAAGTCCGCAGATCTCCTCAGTCAGTGTGAAGCCTTTCTTTCTACTCCACTGCTTGATTTACCTAAACTAGAAGAATCTCATGTTGACTTTGCCAAGAAACAAGAAGAATCTGAGTCTGCAAAGGCTGAAGTGGAGGCATTAACCTGTACTCTGAAAAAGTCAATTAAATCAAAAGCCAAACTGCAGGTGGAAAAAGTACTTGATGATCTAGCTGCTAGGAATTTGGCAATAAAAGAGCAGAGCCAAAAGAGAAATTCTTACATACAGAGGTAAGATGTACATTTTCATCATTTCAGGAATATTGAGATATTCCTTCCCCCCCCCAAGGCATATACAAGTTATGCATGGTATGTTTGTGTGTATGCTTTGTTTTTTAACAAGGGTTTTTTAAATGATTTTTAATTGTTAGATTTGTAATATATTGTTTCTATTATTGTTGTTAGCCGCCCCGAGTCTGTGGAGAAGGGCGGCATACAAATCTAATAAATAATAATAATATACAAAACTGCCCTATCTGAATCAGAGCACTGATCCATATAGCTTATATTGTTGATGACTATTAGCGTGAATGATGAGAACAATTAGTCTAGGGCAGTGATGGCGAACCTTTTTTTCTTCAGGTGCGGAAAGAGCATGTGCCTGCACTATCATGCATGCACAAGTGCCCACACCCATAATCCAGTGCCTGGGGAGGGCGAAAACAGTTTCCTCCACCCCCCGGATGCCCTCTGGAGTCCAGAAATGGCCTGTTTCCCAACTTCAAGTGGGCCCAGTAGGCTCGTGTTTCGCCCATCCCAGGCTCCTAAGGCTCCCCTGGAGCCGAAGGAAGCTAAAAATACCCTCCTTCACCCCCCGAAGGCTCTCTGGAAGCCAAAAACGCCCTCCCAGAGCTGGCCAGCACACACATGCACCTTGGAGCTGAGCTAGAGTGATGGCTTGCATGCCAGCAGATATGGCTCCGCATGCCACCTGTGGCATCCGTGCCATAGGTTCGCCATCACTGGTCTAAGATTTACCGTCCTTACTTGGACATGCTAGAAATCAAACTTTACCATGTTCTGAATAGAAGATGTGTGTAGGTCCTTTGAGCTACAACCCTTTCCCCAATTTGCCTTATTTATGTCACAGCCTTCTTTTCCACTGAAATACTGAACGTGTCTTACATTGAAAACACTGATATGCAGTATAACACTGCTCATTCTCAGTGTACAATTTCTACATAGCAGTATCATCTTCCTGCCATTGCTCCTTTCATTGCCTCCTATTTTTAAGTGCTTTCTTCCCTTTCACCCAGAAAATGATTGCCCCTTTGGTAGCTGTTTTCTGGACATCATCTCCTTATAAGTTTTTTTGGATTAGGATGTTCAGGTGAGCCAAGTAGAAAAGCTGCTCGGAACACTATGTGCTTTAGCCTGAAGTGATGCATTGTAAGCGACAACACCTTTCATTCATGAATAATGTATACTTTTGATTTTAAAATATAGATTGAGTCTTTAATATTATTGAAAACTTTGAGAGCTGCAACAAAGTGCTATAACAGTGATGGTGAACCTATCTGACGCGTGCCACAGGTGTCAGCTCCAGCTGCAGCATGTATTTTCTATTTTGTTTTCGGCTGTTTTCACTCTCTCAGAACTGTCTGTTGGGCTGTTTTCCATTGTCGCCAGGCTTCAGGTGGCTTTCCTGAACATTGGGGATGGTGAAAAAAGGCCCAACCGGATGTCCAGAGGCTTCAATGAGGCCTGTGCGCATGCTTGGGGTGAGACAGCACAGAGGGGTTTTTGTCCATGTGCAAGGGCAGCATGGGGGTTGTGTGCATGTGTGGGGGACTGCATTGCATTATGGGTGTGGACACACACATGCATGCTATTGTGTGTGTGTGCACCCTTTTGGCACCCAAGCCAAAAATGGTTTACCATCACTGTGCTATAACATATAGTGTTCCTTAGTAAAATTCCAGATAGCCAATCAGCCAATATAGTAATACCTCATCTTACGAACTTAATTGGTTCCAGAGGTAGGTTCGTAAGGCGAAAAGTTCGTAAGACGAAAAATTGTTTCCCATAGGAAACAATGTAAAAGCGATTAATGCGTGCAAAGGGGGGGGGAAATCTCAAAATGGCACTCTGCTGGGCGCCGCTGCCCGGCTGTCACCCTTTAAAACAGCCGGGGGGCTTCTTGGCGTTCTCCCGAACCCGAACCCGAACTTTTCAGATTCGGGAGGCGGCTGAGAAGCACTGCCGCCCGGCTGTCACCTTCTGAAACAGCCGGGGGGCTTCTCGGCGTTCTCCCAGGAAGGACATCTTCGTGACATCAAAGCTCCGCCCATGGAATTCCCTATTGGGATTCCCCACTTCCTTTCCGGCCTCCAGATCGGCCGAAAACGCCGCCACCGATTGTAAAAACGGCACTCCGCTGGGCGCCGCCGCCCAGCTGTAACCTTCTGAAACAGCCGGGCGCTTCTCGGCTGCCTCCGGAACTGGAACCTGAACTTCCGGGTTGGGCATTCGGGAGAACGCCGAGAAGCCCCTCAGCTGTTTCATAAGGTGACAGCTGGGCGGCGGTGCTTCACGGTGGCCTCCCGAACCTGAACCTGAAAATTCGGGTTCGGGAGAATGCCGAGAAGCCCCCCAGCTGTTTTAAAAGGTGACAGCCAGGTGGCAGCGCCCAGCGGAGCGCCACTTTGTGATCAGGGGTGGGTTCATAAGCCGAAAAAAGCTCGTAAGAAGAGGCAAAAATTTTCCGAACCCTGGGTTCGTATCACGAGGGGTTCGTATCACGAGGTACCACTGTAGTTCTTTTGTTAGAGCATTGAAGACATGTTACTCCAAAAAGGGGGAAGAGTGTACATAATTTTTATTACATTATATATTTTTAGTTTATATTTAGATTTGGATTTAATTGGATTTGTATGCCGCCCCTATCTGAGGACTCGGGGCGGCTCACAGCATATACAAAAAACAGAAAACAGTAATAAACAATCCAATTAATAATACATTAAAACAATCCTTAAAATTCTAATTTTAAAAATTATCATTACAATTCATTTGACAATCATACTAAAAACATTCATTGGTCAGGGGGGAAGATCTAAAAATCCCAGGCCTGGCGGCAAAGATGAGTTTTTAAACTCTTTCGGAAGGCGAGGAGGTGGGGGCAGTGTGAATGTCCGGGGGGAGCTGATTCCAGAGGGCCGGGGGCCCCACAGAGAAGGATCTTCCCCTACGTCCTGCTAGCCGGCATTGTTTGGTCGACGGGACCCTAAGGAGACCAACTCTGTGGGACCTCACCAGTCACTGGGATTCGTGTAGCAGAAAGTGGTATTGGAGGTAGTCTGGTCCTATGCCTATGTTTCCGGTCACAATTCAAAGAGTTGATTATGGCCTATAAAGCCCTTCATGGCACCGGACCAGATTATCTCAGGGGCCGCCTTCTGCTGCAAGAATCCCAGCGACCAGTTAGGTCCCATAGAATGGGCCTTCTCCGGGTCCCGTCAACTAAACAATGTCACTTGGCGGGACCCAGGGGAAGAGCCTTCTCTGTGGCGGCCCCGGCCCTCTGGAACCAACTCCGCCCAGGGATTAGAATTGCCCCCACCCTCCTTGCCTTTTGTAAGCTGCTTAAAACCCACCAGGCATGGGGGAACTGAGACACTCTTTCCCCCTAGGCATTTACAATTTTATGCATGGTATGCCTGTATGTATGTTTGGTTTTATAATAAGGGTTTTTAACTGTTTTAGTATTGGATTATTATTATATGCTGTTTTATTACTGTTGTTAGCCGCCCCGAGTCTGCGGAGACGAGCGGCATACAAATCAAATAAATGAATGAATGAATGAATGAATGAATGAATGAATAAATGAATAAATAAATGTAGTGAGCAGTAAGATGAGATAAAACTAAGAAATCATGACTGGGCTATTAGCTTCAGAGCAAAAAGGAATTCATAGCTGTTCACAGTTTTACTATGTTGTTCACCTGCTCATGATTCATTAAAACCCACCAGCCTAAAATAGTGGGTCTGGAAATTCTTGGGCATTCTTCTATAAAGTACTGTGTAAAATGATTGGCAAGATCTGTCAATTTTTCTCCTTTATTCTAGTTTTATTTCTACCGGTAGTTAAATACTGACAGTGCATAATTCTATTATTTGGATCGATTTAAATATTTTTATTTAAATACTCTTGCATCTCTAGGTATGTGGAAAAATATCACAGTTTCAAAAACTCCAAAGAGAGGATATGTGTTGAGCTTAACAATGCAGAAAAAGTGCTTTGGAAGTGTTTATACTATATTCCGGTATCTTACAAAGATTCTTTAGAGCATTCAGAACAAAACAAGGTGAGAATGTCATCGTCGTCATCACCATCATCATCTCCATAATTTAATATTTTATGTTTTTTTATAGCTTTATGTCTTCAGAAACATGTTTACAATAGAGAAATCAATGCACTTCACACAGGCTGCAACAATTACAGTAATTTTTATTCCAAATAGTTATTAATTTTAGTCTTCAAAGGTTAGCTGACATTATGGTTAAAATGTGAGTAATGGATGCAAGTCTGTATTAAACCTGAAACAGATAATTGCAAAGAAACAGACTTTTTGGTGACTTCTTCCTTGCTGTGAAGTGTACAATTTTAGACACAGATTTACTACTTATTGGCTTGATTGTCGCAATTTGTTTTTGTACTCTGCCTTTTTTCCAGACTGAATGATTGAAACTCACTGTTTATACTTTACTCTTTATGCTCTCTTTTATAGATACTGTTGTCCCAATTACTTTCCACCAAAGAGGAGCTAATGAAGTTGAGGCGAGACGCGCAGTGTCTAAGCTTGATGTGCAAAGAAAATGATAGAGTGTTGATTGGGTCCATTGTATCAATGCTGTGGCTGAAGGGTCTCTGTTTGTTCAATATCGCAAAAGAAGGAGAAGGCAAATGGGAAGAACAGAACCAAGAATGGAAATCTGTCAGTGAAGAAGTGAGTAATAGGGATACACCTGACTGATGGTTTCAAGCTCAGTTGTATGTGGACTTGTTTATCTTAAGTACAGGCAGGTTTAAAAAGATAACATTGTCCTGTTTGTCACCTAAAAATTTGGTGGGACCCAGGGGAAGAGCCTTCTCTGTGGTGGCCCCGACCCTCTGGAACCAGCTCCCCCCGGAGATTAGAACTGCCCCGACCCTCCTCGCCTTTCGTAAACTCCTTAAAACCCACCTCTGCCGTCAGGCATGGGGGAATTGAAACATCTCCCCCGGGCCTATACGGTTTATATATGGTATGTTTGTATGTATGTCTGCTTTTAATAGTGGGGTTTTTAGTGTTTCTTTAAATTATTATATTTGTTATATATTGTTTATTATTGCTGTGAGCCGCCCTGAGTCTACGGAGAGGGGCGGCATACAAATCTAATAAATAAATAAATAAATAAAAATGAATAAAGGGCAGAAGGGTAGTAGTACAGATAATCCTCACTTAACAACATACTTGGGGCTGAAAACCTCATCACTAAGCCTTCTAGTTGCTGTCGTTAAATAAATATTGTGCAGTTGCAGCACTCTGCAGTCATGTAATTGCCATTTGCAACCTCTTGTTGGCTTCCCCATTGACTTTGCTTGCTGGACTTATTTATTTATCTATCTACCTACCTATCTACCTACCTACCTACCTACCTACTTACTTACACTTACTTACTTACACTTACTTACTTACTTACTTACTTACTTACTTACTTATTTGATATTTTTTTTAATGCTGCCCTTCTCCTTAGACTCAGGGCGGCTTACAACATGTTAGCAATAGCACTTTTTAGCAGAGCCAGCATATTGCCCCCACAATCTGGGTCCTCATTTTACCCACCTCAGAAGGATGGAAGGCTGAGTCAACCTTGAGCCGGTGATGAGATTTGAACCGTTGACCTACAGATTTACACTCAAGCTTTAGTGGCTTGCAGTACTGCACTCTACCTGCTGCGCCAACTCAGCTTGGTGGTGAAAATCACAGATGGGGATCACATGACCGCAAGATGCTACAATTATTATAATGAGAGTTGGTTGCAAGGACCCAAATCACAATTCACATGACAGCTTCTTATTTTCGGGGAAAACAGGGTATATTTCTTACATAAAATGAATACATTGATAAGAGCAATACTGAAAATATTTATGGAAAAATAAGTATTAAGAGGAATTTATTTCCAGATAAGTGTGAATGGAAGTGCAACTTCAATCTACTTAGATGCCTTTTCTATGTATTTCTCCCCACCCATCAATATTTCTCTTTTTTTCTTCCTCTGTAGTTGGAACGAGAAACAATTATTCTAGACAGTCTTCAAGAAGAGCTGCCTGAGAGCCTCCAAGACAAACAGCAAGCAACCAAAGAAGAACTAGAAGAATTTCTGGAATCCGCAAGCAATTATATAGAAAATATGGATACTGAGAAATTGTTGTTACGCTTAATACTTTGCCGATTAAGGAACATTCTGAGTGTCCCTGGGAGTTTGTCTGGAAAGGAAAGCCTTCCTATTATCTGTGAAATTCAAAACATGCAGCAACGAACAGAAGAGTAAGTATAAAACAAACTGTTGCTGAGTGAAGTCATACAACATTTTGTACAAAGTTTTAATCTGATTTCAAAATGCATTCTGATGGTTTTATTTTACTAACTTGAAGTTTGAGCTCCAGGTTATCTGGCATGGGGTCTCCAAACTTGGCAACTTTAAGATTTGTGGACTTCAATTCCCAGAATTCTCCAGCCAACATACCTGGCTGGAGAATTCTGGGAGTTGAAGTCCATCAGTCTTAAAGTTGCCAGGTTTGAAGACCTTTGATCTGGCAAATGTGGACAAAATCCAGACAAAGAGTGGTATTTGTAAACAAAACAAAACAAAACAAAACAAAACAAAACAAGGATTTACTTCTTCACCTAAGCCTTCCCAAGATCAGTGCTGGAGGAATATTTTAACATCTGTTTACACCCAAGTTAAAAATGCATTTGTTTTCTTAACTATTGTATTGTTATTTCATTTGATGCTAGTACCAATAACTTCTAAACCTCATCATTTTGTTTTGCATTTCACATTGATTTTTTTTTTTTTGCCTATTCTATTCATATTAATGAAAGGGAATTGATACAAGTCTTAGAGTTGCTGTGATTTCTGGCCCCTTATTTGGACATAACAAGTCATTCATTCACTTATTAACTCATTCATTAATTTGTACATCTCTCTTTTTTTAATATTTTTTATTTACAAGACTATATACAAAAGACATAACAACATATAAACATCAATAGACAATATACAATAACAACGGAAAATACATTTAAAAGGTTGTGCAGATGAACAGCAGATCTAAGATAATAAGTTGTGCTATGAATATTCTCAATATCTCGATATAGTATAGTTAAATAATTACATTGTATATAAATAAGAGAATTTGTACATCTTTTGATTCCCAACAACTCTGGGCTGTAACACAGTAAAAATAATAATAATAATAATAATAATAATAATAATAATAATAATAATAATAATAAAAGCAAAGGGAAAAACTAGGAAGCCTGGAAACATACAAAAACCTAAAACGGGCTACAACCTTCCAAGCTGAAAAACTGGGGAAAAAACCAGTTCTTCAAGGACCTCTGAAACACCAGAACCTGCAACCTTCTTCTACTTCTTAATAGTATTTCTAATGAAATTTATTCAGGCTCTGTCAAAAGGCTCAAACGGAAAAAGACGCTGTGCAGTCTGAGATGGAATACCGAACCAAGTACAGTGAAGAACTGAAAGCTATGAAGACTTTATTTCAGGGCATCATATCCCAACTCTGTGACATAGATTTGGAAAACCCTCATGAAAAGGCCTTGAAACTTGAGGTAGGTAAGAAGCTGCTTCTTTAGATAGTAGACTAATAGGCTTTAGATAAATAAAATACTTGGTATCCAAATCTTGAGTTGCAAAGTGGTGTATAGAATAGAATACATTTGTCAAGAATCATGAGGTTCTGCCTCCCAGGGACAATTCCATCTGTCCGTGCATAACCCTGGTGGGGGGGGGAATTATTGACCCCCTCGGAGAGGGTCCGCAACTTGGCCGTCCTCCTCGGTCCACAGCTCAGATTAGAGAACCATCTTTCAGCTGTGGCGAGGAGGACGTTTGCCCAGGTTCGCCTGGTGCACCAGTTGCGGCCCTATCTGGACCGGGACTCACTGCTCAGTCATGCATGCCCTCATCACCTCGAGGTTCGACTACTGTAATGCTCATTGCTCTCTACATGGGGCTACCTTTGAAAAGTGTTCGGAAATGCAGCTGTGTTCGTGCAGAATGCAGCTGCGAGAGCAATCATGGGCTTCCCCAGGTATGCCCATGTTACACCAAAACTCCGCAGTCTGCATTGGTTGCCGATCAGTTTCTGGTCACAATTCAAAGTGTTGGTTATGACCTATAAAGCCCTTCATGGCATCGGACCAGAATATCTCCGGGACCGCCTTCTGCCACACAAATCCCAGCGACCAGTTAGGTCCCACAGAGTTGGCCTTCTCCGGGTCCCGTTGACTAAACAATGTCGTTTGGTGGGACCCAGGGGAAGAGCCTTCTCTGTGGCGGCACCAACCCTCTGGAACCAGCTCCCACCGGAAATTAGAACTGCCTCCACCCTCCTTGCCTTTCGTAAACTTCTTAAAACCCACCTCTGCCATCAGGCATGGGGGGACTGAGACATCTCCCCAGGCCTATACAGTTTATACGTGGTATGTTTGTGTGTATGTTTGCTTTTAATAATGGGGTTTTAGTGTTTTTAAATTATTAGATCTGTTTTTACATTGTCTTTATTATTGCTGTGAGCTGCCCCGAGTCTACGGAGAGGGGCGGCATGCAAATCTAATAAATAAATTAAAAAAACAACACTTAATGATTGTCATAGGGTATAAATAAGCAATCAGCAAACAATCAATATTAATATAAATTGTAAGGATACAAGCAACTAGTTACAATCATACAGTCAAAATTGGAAGGAGATAGGTGATAGGAAAGATGAGGACTAATAGTAATAGTAATAGTAATGCAGCAGTGAATAGTTTTGACAGTGGTGAGGGAATTATTTATTTAGCAGAGTGATGGCATTCAGGGGGGAAACTGTTCTTGTGTTTAGTTGTCTTGGTGTGCAGTATTCTATAGCATCATTTTGAGGTTAGGAGTTGAAAAAAGGTTAGGAGTTGAAACAATTTATGTCCAGGATGCGAGGGACAAAAATGTTTTGTATCATTGATCTCTGGTCCTTCCAATACTAAGTCATAATTAGTAGAATTGCATTGTCCTTTTTTCCTTCTACATTTAACTGCTTAACAAACATAGTACCCAGATCCTGTCATCCATACACATATTACCAGAAAAGAAATCCTGTAGAGTTTCTTTTCCATTGCATTTGGAAAGCTTTCATGTATGGCTTATTTGGATGACCAAGTAAGCCATACGTGAAAGAGCATTGAAAAGGCTATATAAAGAGTCACCGAATGCTAGCTTTGGAACAGATATTTGAAGGTAGTGCAATCCAAAACTTTGCATAGTGAATCATAAATGAATCTTTCCTGCTGGCTATCCAGCCAATGAGACAATACTATGCTGCTCAAAAAAATAAAGGGAACACATCCTAGATCTGAATGAATGAAATGTTCTTATTGAATACTTTGTTCTGTACAAAGTTGAATGTGCACAACAGCATCTGAAATTGATTGTCAATCAGTGTTGCTTCCTAAGTGGACAGTTTGATTTCACAGAAGTTTGATTTACTTGGAGTTATACTGTGTTGTTTAAGAGTTCCCTTAATTTTTTTGTGCAGTGTACATATTAACTGTACACAAAGCTCCATGATCTAATAATATACAGTACTTCTCTCAACTGTACAACTCTGCTTTGCATTGTGAACCCAGGAAGAACTCTGCTGACTTTCTTGCTATAAGCACAACATACCGCAACATACTGTGATGCTTACCTGTTTAAATAATTCACCATCTAAGTGATGTTTCACAAGCAAAAGGGTAGGCTTTATCTGGCTTAAGGAATGCACCTACCAGAAAGAGAGAAATCCTTCCAAGTTAAGGGTAATCCACTTACAACTTGAAACCTTGCCCTAATACAGTAGTTCTCAGTTATTTTCTGTTATGCCCTCCCCAGGAAGAAGTAAACATTTCGCACCCCCCTACTCTCCACCAAAGCGCTTCACACGTCCCACCCCGCCTGACCAGCCACCCCCAAATCATGCCCCACCGTGAGATGAGCATCCTACCTGATACTTGTACCGGTACCTCCGTTGTGTTCCTCAGCTTTGTGTCCAGGGCAGCCCGTTCTAAAGAAAACATCGCACAAGTTTGAGAAGTTTGATTGAACTCGCAAGTTTTCTTTCAGAACGGGCTGCCCTGGACACAATGCCAAGGAATGCAATGGAGGTACCAGTATAAGTGTCAGGTAGGACGTACGTCCTACTTCCCAGGGTCACATGCCCCCCTGGCATCACTCCTCAGTGAGGAGTCCTCACCCCCCATGGGCCCTGCCCCATTATTTGAGAAGCACTGCACAAATAACAAAGAATTTCAGAAGCTGCCCACTAAGGCCAGTGGCAAAGCTGACCTGTCCTTTTGCAACAAGCTATTGGGCAAAAAGGTTGGGTAAATTGAGAAGGAGAAGGAAGAGAAACAAAATAAGATTTCAGAGTGGGGTGTGTGGTGGGGAGCTGTGTACCTTGCTGATAACTACAGGTTACTAAATTATCTAAATTGTTGGGATCATATAACACACTAGGTACATAGTCTTTGTTCATACAGCATATTGAGCCACAAGCTAGCCAACCATTGATCTGTTCCACAAACACCTTTCTCTATTAAGAAACTTCTTCCAACATTTAGCCAAATTTGGTTTCTTTGCAGTTCTTACTCAAACTCTTTATTTTCACATTTGTTCTCTTACTGTGAAATAAGAAATAAAATCCAATATTTTGCTATCTTGGAATTAAAACAAATAATTGTAAATGAAATGTATCTCTCAGCAAGAGATCCAAGTTATTTGGCAACAAAATGTATTTCACAGTTGTTCACGCCAAGAGGATGTAGACCAGATTGAGTTTCTAGGCCACAAATATTAACAACTGTCAAGTTTGTTTCATCCTGTGAAAATGATATCCTTCATGCAGAACTGGAAGGAGCTGTTTTGTTTGGATATTTTCATTGAGATGACATCAAAACAAATGGCCCAGCAAATGTACTTTTGGTCACCTTTTGTTTTTAGGTGTTTTTTTAAAAAGAAAAAATCTGAAAAGCTCTTAATGCAGCTTAAATCAAACAAGCATTGTGTCTCCTTTAGCATTTCATCTGTCAATAAGCCCTGACAATACAATGAAAAGTATTGGGTTTAATGTATTCTTAGTTAATTGAAAAGGATGCTTTAAAACAAAGTAAGCATCTTTCAGGTTTGCTCTGCAAAGCTTTCTCGTGGAAAAAAATCCATTTGTACTTTAGACATAGTGGGACAAGTCATTTTCTTCAACCAATCTTGAAATAATTTCTAATTATTTTTTCCTCTTAGGAGATTCAGAGAGTAGTTGATAGCAAGAAGCAAATCATGGACAACCTACAAGTCAGGTTGACTGAAATATATAGAATAGTCCCAATTGGAATTGAAGAGCATTTGGAAGATTGTAAGGGAGTGTTACATGACCTGGAAGAAAAGGTAGCACCATCCTATTTGATTGTAAAAATTAGGGAAGCTCTTGATGAAAGTCCAGACTTATTCTAGTTAATTGTTGTTTATTCACCAGAAAATTATGTTTGGGGTTTTGCTTTTCATGCTAACAAATTCCATCTAACTTGTGTTGTAACTATCTAACTAGCCCTTTCACTAATCTGACAGGCAGTATTTGAAGAAATCCTCAGATAATTCTGAAAATCATAAGATACTGTGGTTGGTTTACTCTAGTACATTTGTAAATTCTGACTTTAGAAGGCGAGACCAGTGTTTCCCAACCTTGGCAACTTGAAGATATTTGGACTTCAACTCCCAGAATTCCCATTCGCTGGCTGAGGAATTCTGGGAGTTGAAGTCCAAATATCTTCAAATTGCCAAGTTTGGAAAACACTGGGCTAGACAACCTTCCTAAATCAGGACTAAGCAGACAACTTACAAGCATTTTGGCTAGATAAGAATCTTTGTTGTGGATAGTAAGGAAGTCAAATCAACACCTGTCAGTGAAAATAAGGTTATCTTATACTTATCCATAGTGACACAAAGCCTTATTTTCTAATTTTTCTCATAAATTACACCCTTTTTTGCCTGGTAATTGCTAGCCTTGACGTAAATGGTAATAATTGAATGTGTAAATAACTACCAACTCTGGCCTGAGAACTATTGGCCCTTACACTTTTCATACCATCAAATAATTTTATTATATCTTAGGACAATATACAGACCTAAGCTAGATGTTAAAAATTCAACTATAGAAAGGGTAACTAAAGCAGAGTGGGATGTTATTTATAATCTGAAAGAACTGATAGTTAACTTTTAAAGTTTATTTTCTGTTATTCCCATCCAGGGCTGAACTTTTCTTTTTTCTTCTTCTTTACTATGATAGGTCAGTACCGAATTCCTGAAAAATTCCCCTCATTACAGTACAGAGAAAAAAATAGAAGACATTAACAAAGGCTTGCAAGCTGTTAAAAATATGTTACATCAAAAGAGTGAGGACATTGCAAAAGCAAAAGAGGTTCAGAAGGTAACTTCCCACTTATTTGATCCAGATGAAACAATGGGCTTTCTTCCCCCAAATGATGTTGATTCTGCCTTCCAAGATACTTGTTTAAACTAGACTTGCCTTAGCCAAGTGTAAATATGGAAGTAGAGTGATATTTTTAAAATAGAAAAAATATATGCCTATAGTAGGCAACAGCCATCTAGCATTTGCTAACTGGGGAATTCTGGGAGTTGAAATCCAGATATCTTCAAGTTGCAGAAGTTAGGAAACACTGAGCTAGCTGAACCCATGCTCATTTGTTGTTTTGTTCTCTTTCATGCAGAGAATCTGGGACTTGCTAGATCTTTGGCATTATAAAATGAATGAACTGGATTCAGAGGTTCAGGATACTGTGGAGCAAGATCCCCATCAGGCGCAAGAATTGTTGGATCGCTTGATGATACCTCTGCAACAATACCAATACGTTTCACAGCTTGCTGAGCGTAGAACAACAGACTTGAACAGGGTAAAAAGATGACTAAAAAGACCATTTATATTTGAAATCTGGACACTTCTAAATCCCCTCCAGTCAGACTGTATTGATATCAGCTTTATCAATTGCATTGCAAACATGCATTTTAAGGATACAGTGATCCCTCGAGTATCGCGAGGGTTACGTTCCAAGACCCCTCGCGATACTCGATTTTTCGCGATATAGTGGTGCGGAAGTAAAAACACCATCTGCGCATGCGCACCCTTTTTTCCATGGCCGCGCATGCGCAGATGGTGTTTTTACTTCCGCACCTGGGAAGACCCAGGGAAGGTTCCTTCCGCCGCACAGCAGCTGATCTGCTCGGCAGCGCCGCAGCAGCGAGGAGCCGAAGATCGGGGTTTCCCCGCCGCCCACGCAAAGGGGAAACCCCGATCTTCGGCTCCTCGCTGCTGCTGCGCCCGCCGCTTGTCCGCCCGCCGCTTGTCCGCCCGCCGCTTGTCCGCCGCCTGCCTGCCCGCCCGCCGGCCGCTTGTCCGCCCGCCGCTTGTCCGCTGCCTGCCTGCCCGCCCGCTGGCCGCTTGTCCGCTGGC
This sequence comes from Erythrolamprus reginae, assembly GCF_031021105.1. Classification (NCBI taxonomy): domain Eukaryota; kingdom Metazoa; phylum Chordata; class Lepidosauria; order Squamata; family Dipsadidae; genus Erythrolamprus; species Erythrolamprus reginae. Next base: position 43,268,531 of record NC_091950.1, read on the forward strand.
CGCTTGTCCGCCGCCTGCCTGCCCGCCCGCCCGCCGCTTGTCCGCCTGCCGCTTGTCCGCCGCCTGCCTGCCCGCCCGCCCGCCGCTTGTCCGCCTGCCGCTTGTCCGCCGCCCGCCCGCCCGCCCGCCGCTTGTCCGCCCGCCGCTTGTCCGCCCGCCGCTTGTCCGCCCGCCGCTTGTCCGCCGCCTGCCTGCCCGCCTGCCCACCGCTCGGTGCACGAGAGAAGGAAAGTGAGAAAAAGAGAGAGAGCAAGAGGGGGAGAGATAGAGAAAGAGAGAGAAGGAAAGAAAGAAAGATGAGAAAGGAAGGAAGAGAGTGAGAGAGAGGAAGAAAGAGAGAGAGAGAAAATCGAGGGATCACTGTACACCTGTCACTGTGGCTGATGGTATATTTCTACATGTATATAGTTTCCATAAGGCCCGATAGAGCTCCACAAAATGGAGTGGCTCCCTAAATTCTGATATATGGCATTATCTACAAAACTACTGTAGATACACAACTGAGATCTCACAGTATCTCTTATTTCTTCCTTTAAAGAAAATAATCCGCATGCTTCTGACAATAATAACAAAAACGGACATTAAATACGCAAAAGGAAAGGCAGAAATGTCTGTTTTTACAGACTTTTTATTTTTATTTTTTATTCTACAGACTTTTTACATAACTTTTTATTCTTTTTATTTCCAGACTTTCTCCAAATATGTGTATTGTTCCTTCTTATATTTTAAAGCAGAAATTAAAAATTAAATTTTTAACTGCCCTAAGAATATTTAATTAAGACTTACAACGAGTATAATCCTATGGTATTTACCTACTGACAAAAAAGTCAGATACCATTTTTTTTACTGTCCCTCTTTACAAATTGCTACAGAGAAGATAATGAGAAAGTTCTGTTGCATGAGTGGAAATCTGCTCGGAAATCTTGATAATTCTCCAATGTTTCAGATACCAGTGTATTATTTTGTGTAAAATAGTATCTGATACCTTACATCCGCTCTGAGTCTTCGGAGAGGGACGGCATACAAATCTAATAAATTATTATTATTATTATTATTATTATTATTACTATTATTACTATTATTACTATTATTATTATTATTATTACTATCATTACTATTATTACTATTAATTGTTTGTTGTTGTTGTTGTTATTATTATTATTATTATTATTATTATTATTATTATCATCATCATCATCATCAAAGGCTGCTAGCAAGTTGGAAGAATGTGATGAGCTCCTGAAAAGCATTCAGGTTTGGCTTGAAAACACCAGCCGCCTATTAACAGAGGAAATTGAAAGTGACTCTGCAAAAGCTTTGAAAAAACATGCCAGTGCGCTTGAGGTAAATTGATATGCAACTATATGATGGGAGCCATTTATTGCTTCATGTCAACATGTTTCTGCATATGTGATAATGACCAGTACAGGTACATATGCTAGGCCAGTAATGGCGAACTATGGCACACAGAGCTATATCTGAGGCGTTGCCCTATGTCAGCTCCAATATACATGCATGTGCTGGCCAGCTGATTTTCGGCCTACTTTTCAGCCATTCAAACCTCCTGAACCCCGGGGATGGAGAACAATGGGACAACCAGAAGTTCAGAAATGAACTTCCAGTTGGATTGTTGGGCCATTTTTCACTTTCCCCAGGATTCAGGAGGTTTCCCTGAAGCCTGGAGATGGCAAAAAATGGCCCAATGGGCCAACTGGAAGTTTGGTTGGCCTGTTTTTCGCTGTCCCCAGGCTTCAGGAGTCTGGAGGCTTCATTGAGGCCTGTGAGCATGCATAGGGAGCAGTGTGGGGTGTGTATGTATACAGAGGAAATCAGTACATAATGTGATTAAGAGCCAGGGAATTCGGGCAGGAAATTATTTTAAATGCCATCACCCCACTGGATGTTTTTGAATAAATTTATCAAGATACCCCTATTTATTTCCATTCTTTCTTCAATATTAATATATTTTTTGCTATATATATTTCCTGTTGTCAATGAATAGTGTAATTAAAACACATCGGAAATATTCAAAAGATAAGATTTATGTTACCAAGCTGTGCGCTTTCTTTATACATTTTAACATCTTATTTTTTTTTAAAAAAAGAAAAATAATACTAACCTTTCTTCTCCAGATGGCCTTAGAAGATTCAGAACAAAAGCAAAGTATTCTTAGTGCCATTTCCCCAGAATTGAAAGAATTGTCCCCCTTAATTGAAACTGACAGTACGGTGCAGGAATTGACAGAAGTAAACAAGCAAGTTAAAGCCTTACAGCAAAAGATAATGGAAATTCTCCCATGTATCCAGAACTTGGCTGATGTAAGTGTGGATTTCCTAACAATAAATTTACTTTTGTTTGATTTAGTAAGGTTCAGATCAGGGGTGGGTTCTAACTTACCTCACTGCTGGTTTGCTTCCTCACGCATCATGTGGGCGTCCCCTCCAAAATCTGAAATAAATAATGTTTAAAAGCCAAAAACAAGATGGCAACCACATGCACAGTGCCGGAAACATGGCTTCTGCACATGCTCAGAAGAAAAATAAAATAAAAAATTAGGGGGGGGGGGAATGATTTTTTTTTTTAAAGATGGCAGTGCCCATGGATTGGCACCGACCAATCAGGTTCGGTGGCACCATTGTGACATCACCAGTGTGTTGCTACCGGTTCAGGTGAACTGGGAGGAACCCACCTCTGGTTCAGATACAGTTCTTGATGTTGATGATTTAGCCATCTATTTGCATGACTCTTACTGGAATACAATACAGACCGGCCTTAATCAAACAATTTTACTATAGTGGGGCAAGAGAAAGACCAGAGAAAGTTGAGTTAAACTGAGATAGTGGTAGGCAAGAAAGGTTGTGCATTTATTTCACATAAATTCTTGGGGAAGAAAACAACATAACATTATATTTAAATATGGTATATGTGCAGTATTGGGCTACTAGCCAGAATGCTAAATTTCACTCGCCGCCACGGCTCATAAGTGGGGCCAGTGCAATTTTGCTTCTGCACCTGTGGAGGTAGCAAAATCATGCACAAAGCCACAGGTGTGCCCGTGTTTTGGTGAGGTTTTTTTGCTTCTACGCATGCCAAAACACGGGCGGAACTGCAGCTCTGTGCGCGATTTTGCTACCTCCAAAGGTGCAGAATCAAAATTGTGCTGGCCCCACAAGCACTTACAAGCCTCGGCCGCAAGTGCAATTTAGCGTTCTGGCTGGTAGCCCACTGCTGTATATGTGTCAGAAATACTTGGGACCAAAGAATAGTGAAATACAAACAAAACAGCAAATAGAGGGTGAAGGTATTTTTTTATTGGCCATAAGAGCAAAGACATAATTCATTCCACATCTCCTGGCTTGGCTTCATATAATCCTAGCTTGGGCCATAAGCAAATTTGATATTGCTTCTGTGGTTCTCATAACAGCCAATATATTAGACACTTTTTCAGTATTAAAAATAATCCTGCTAGGAATAATAAATAAAACATTAGACAAAAATAAATATTATCTGCTGATACACATACTGACTGCAACTAGAATGGCAATAGCCCAATGCTGGAAAAAACCTAACCCTCCGGAAGACTCATTAATACTAAAGAAAATTCTTGACTGTGCAGAACTAGATGCCTTAACATTAAAATTAAAAAAACAAAGAAGACTCTGATTATTATAAAACATGGAACATATTTTATGATTGGTTTAAGAGGAGAAATAGAAGTTCAAATTGAATTACGATAATAACAATGCTTTAAGATATGTATTTATTAACAGAAAGATGAAATATGATGCAATTACAACGATTTTTGTGAAAACAAATCTTTATGTAACTAAATTAATTAATAAAAAAGGGTGCGGAAGGCGGTTTAAAAATAATAATAATAGAGAAGACATTGATAACCAAAAAGAACAACAGTGAATGCCGATGACTTTTATTCAACAGAAAATAATTTGATATGCAACAAGACTGTAACTCTCCTTCTCTCAAGAGGAAATTGATGATATTTTTATGTTAGTTGTAATTTTGTAATTGTCCAGGTGTTTTTTGTTTGTTTAGAAGTGTATGTACGTTTTTCAATTTTCTTTTTTGTGTATTGCAAATATTGCAAATATGTCAATGTATATATTTTCTTGATTATGCTTTTTAAAAGAAATTAATAAAAATTTCTTAATAAAGAAAAATAATCGTATTTGTTGGGCTGCAATGACACATGATTTAATGAGGGAATTCAAGAAAAATGGATGCAACCAACTGGCTAATAAGGTAACACTCAAGGGAAGTGTGGCTTTTGGGATATAAATAAAAATGTAGACTTTCTGAGTCTTATATTGGTACAAGTGCATGATTGGTTTTGCATTTAAGAGACTTCAGCTGAGAATAAGTACTATGATTGTTTCTGAAAATGTAGGATGTTGACGCTATTGAATCTGAAGTGAAAACAATGGAGAAAGACATAAAAAGAATAAAGTCTATATTGTCCCCCTCAGAAGAAACACTTGATTTTTCTCCTCAGGAGCATCTTAAGCATTGTAAGGTAAGGTAGTTCACTTAAAAAAGGAACTGGAAAAAATGACATAGGAACAATTGTAGTGTAATATATACTGTATACAGCTGGATTAGAAGCCAGGTATTTCTAAATATTGCTATTCTTGAAGTGCAGTGATACCTCATCTTACAAACGCCTCGTCATACAAACTTTTCTAGATACAAACCCGGGGTTTAAGATTTTTTTTGCCTCTTCTTACAAACTATTTTCACCTTACAAACCCACCGCTGCCACTGGGATGCCCCGCCTCCGGACTTCCGTTGCCAGCGAAGCACCCGTTTTTGCACTGCTGGGATTCCCCTGAGCCTCCCCTCCATGGGAAACACCACCTCCAGACTTCCACATTTTTGCGATGCTGCAGGGGAATACCAGCAGTGCAAAAATGGGCACTTCGCTGGCAACGGAAGTCTGGAGGTGGGGTTTCCCAGTGAGGGGAGCCTCAGCGAAGTCACAGCATCGCAAAAACATGGAAGTCCAGAGGTGGGGTTTCGAGGACTTCCGTGTTTTTATGATGCTGCAATTTCACTGATGCTCCCTTCACTGGGAAACCCCACCTCCGGACTTCCGTTGCCAGCGAAGCGCTCGTTTTTGCGATGCTGGGATTCCCCTGCAGCATCATCCGGAGGTAGGGTTTCCCATGGAGGGGAGCCTCAGGGGAATCCCAGCAGCGCAAAAACGGGTGCTTCGGCTGGCAAAAGGGGTGAATGTTGGGCTTGCACGCATTAATCGCTTTTCCATTGGTTCCTATGGGAAACATTGTTTCGTTTTACAAACTTTTCATCTTAAGAACCTCGTCCCGGAACCAATTAAGTTTGTAAGACAAGGTATCACTGTATTCCCAAACTTTTGAAAATGTAACGATAGAGTTTTCTTTTTTTTTATGTTGCTCCTTTATGTCAGTGCTATAATATTTTTTTAAAAACTGCCTTTTAAATCTGAATGGCTCATCACCATAAATTTCTACTATTAACCTTCCACCTGTAGCTGCCAAATAGCCCCCATCTGCCAAGTGGAAATGGTGACTCATTAGGTGTTCAGTCAAGAATTAGGGCAGTTCAGCAGGCACAAACAAGATGTGCTTTAACCCAAAGCCCAAGGTGGATTTAGCAGCTTGATCTAGCGAGATGGGGCTCTTTCATTTCAGAGGTCATTTACATTATGGGAAAGACGGTTTAGTGTCTGAGCCAACAAATTTTCTTGAGAGGAAGAAGAAAGGTGCTTGGATTTTGTTACTAATGTTCCTGGTTCAAAACATTGAAGTTACAATTTCATAAGCAGGAAGCTATTTCCTAAATTAATTTTGGATATGTGCTGCATCCAGTGGGGAAGAAAGTGAGAGAGAAATAGAAATGGGTGCAATTCTAGATTCCATCTTAGGTATTTTAAAAATCATGCTGTCCTAGATTTTCTGAGATCAGATATGTGAAGCATTTTGAACATAAATATCTGAACTTCCCAAAGTGCTATAAGCCTGCTGAGTCTTACATACTTCTTTCCCTTCCTTGTTAAAATATTCTATTTTAGGTTATATTGGCCCACATCTGCCCCATGAAGAAAACTCTGGCTGAAATGCAATCCTATAAAGCAAAATTGAGATTGACAGACATGAGAATGCAACCTCTTTCAGTATTCCAAAGAACTAAGCAGCTTATGAAAGAGCTGAAGGTTCTGGAAAGACTCGCAGAGAAACAGAATACTCTACTTGAGGTAAAAGCAAATTTGATGGAGTGGTTATTTGTGAATCAACTGGGAAAATACCTTCTGATTTTTAATTATTATTTGTTTTCTGATTAAGATCATAAAACATGGAGAAGCTAGTTCTTGAATCTTATGCAGCTGGTTTGGTTGAGGCATAGGACACTGGAAATCATAGTTCCCTCTAAGCTGAGCAGTGAGCAATTGCTCACTTAAAAATCATCATCAACTCAGAGTTTTCCAAACCTGCCCAGAAGCCGAGAGGGAAAGAGTGAGAGGGAAGGAGAGAGAGAGGAAGAGAGAGAAACAGATAGAAAAAAGAGAGGAAGGAAAAGAGAAAGAAAAAGAATGGGAGTAAGGAAGAGAGAAAGAAAATCAAAATCTAGTTTAAAACTAGCTCAAGTATTTAAGTGGCATTTTGATATTGATAGAGTTGCCCTATTATGAGCTCACTGTTATAGACACACAGTACAGTATTTTATTTTGAAATTCTCTGAGGCAAAACAGGGTGGTTTTTTTATTTGTTTGTTTGTTTGTTTATTTATTTATTTATTTATTTATTATTTCTGTGCCGCCCAGTCCCGAAGGGACTGCCGCTCAGACACTATACTTTTCTGCCCCCCCCCCCCCCCCCAAAAAAAAATTAGAGGGAACACTGCTGGAAATATCTTTTTTTTTAAATTAACTTGTAGGAACTCATTCTAGTCAACTGCAATCATTAATCACATATCATATAGCACAACCATAACATTCATGATCTGGAATGCTCTGAATATATTAAAGCAACTTAAAATTGTATCTGATTCCTTTTTCCGACAGCAGTACAAATATCAACTGAGTAATCTAGTGATTAAAACACAGTGATCTTTTAATGACAAACAGATGGAAATCATTTTTGCATATCATCTATGCATTTCATTGAAATAAGCATAATTGATATAATATTAACAATGTGCACGCAGAATGATTGTTTCTTTCTTTCTGCAATTTAGTTAGACTATTCCCAGATAGTTCTCAGAAGCTTCCAAATGATGCAAAAATAAAATAGAAATAATAATCAAGCTCCAATAACTATCAACTTGAATGTATTTGCATGCTCTCTCTACAAGCAGAGCAACATCTTTTTACTGCTTGTTTATTACCAGGAAAACAGTTTTACTGCTTTAGGAAAACAAATTTACTGTTTTCCTAAGACTCCTCTATGTGCCACCCCAACATATGGCAGAACATATCAGTTTTTAATCAGGTCGTACAGTATTGTATGAATTCAGCCGGTGAGTTACTGTCTCCTCTACCTAAATACAATGGCACCTCTACTTACGAATTTAATTCATTCCATGACCAGGTTCTTAAGTAGAAACATTTGTAAGTAGAAGCAATTTTTCCCATAGGAATCAATGTAAAAGCAAATAATGCGTACAAACCCATTAGGAAAATCCAAAACTTTAAGGCTTAAAAAAAAAGCCATGGGCGGAGGAAGCGGTGGGTGAGAGGTGATTTTGGAAGTGAGATTGGGCAGTGAAGGAAGCGGCGGGCCAGAGGTGGTTTTGGCAGTGAGATGGGAAGAAGGAAGCAGCAGACGAGGGGGGTTTCAGATGGGAGATCGGGCGAAGCAAACGGCAGGCGAGGGGAGATTTTGGATGGGAGGTTGCGTGAAGCAAGCGGCAGATGAGGGGGGATTTCAGATGGGTGATCGGGCGAAGCAAGCGGCAGGCGAGGGGGGATTTCAGATGGGAGATCGGGCAAAGCAAGCGGCAGGCGAGGGGGGATTTCAGATGGGAGATCGGGCAAAGCAAGCGGCAGGCGAGGGGGGATTTCAGATGGGTGATCGGGCGAAGCAAGCGGCAGGCGAGGGGGGATTTCAGATGGGAGATCGGGCAAAGCAAGCGGCAGGTAAGGGGTGATTTCGGATGGGAGATTGCATGAAGCAAGCGGCAGGAGAGGGGTGATTTCAGATGGGAGATCAGGCAAAGCAAGCGGCAGACAAGGGGAGATTTCGGATAGGAGATTGCACGAAGCAAGCGGCAGGTGAGGGGTGATTTCAGATGGGAGATCGGGTGAAGCAAGCAGCAGGTGAGGGGTGATTTCAGATGGAAAATTGTGCGAAGCAAGCGGCAGGCGAGGGGGGATTTCGGATGGGTGATTGCGCGAAGCAAGCGGCAGGCGAGGGGGGATTTCAGATGGGAGATTGGGCAAAGCAAGCGGCAGGCGAGGGGGGATTTCAGATGGGAGATTGGGCAAAGCAAGCGGCAGGCGAGGGGGGATTTCGGATGGGAGATTGCGCGAAGCAAGCGGCAGTTGAGGGGTGATTTCAGATGGGAGATCGGTCGAAGCAAGCGGCCTTCAATCCAAAATCCCCCTCGCCCGCCGCTTGCTTTGCCCAGACTCCCATATGAAATCCCCCCTTGAATACCACTTGCTCTGCCCAATCTCCCATCCGAAATCCCGCTCGCCCCTTGCTTGCTTCGCTTGATCTCCCATCTGAAATTCCCCCTCGCCTGCCACTTGCTTTGCCCAATCTGCCATCTGAAATTCCCCCTCACCTGCCACTTGCATCACCTGATCTCCCATCCGAAATCCCCCCTTGGATTTCGGGCAGCTGCGGGAGCTCCTCAAATGCACCGTTTTCTAGCAGAAAGGATGGTGGGGTGGAGACCCCGCATGGCAAAGCTTGGCTCCAGTTCCCTTGCGATCATCAGAGCCTGCAAACTTAAAAGCAGCAGCAGCAGCCGAGAGAGAAGCAAGGGTTTATAAGTGGAAAATGGTTCGTGAGTAGAGGCAAAAAAATCTTGGACACCCAGTTCATATCTCGAAAAGTTCATCAGTAGAGGCGTTTGTAAGTAGAGGTACCACTGTACAGGTAGTCCACATTTTGGGCACACATTACAGACTAGCAACTCAGTCATTAACTAAAGCAGTCACTAAGTCAAACCATGGCTGTGTTTATGATCTTACTTCCACTTTGCTTTGCTTTACAAAACTTCAAAGGTGATAAATGTGAGGACTGGTCACAAAATTACATTTTCATGGTGGTCACAACTGTCTTCGGAGAGGGGCGGCATACAAATCCAAGTAATAAAATAAATAAATAAAATAAACAATCCCCCAAAAGACAGTTGTTGAATGAGGACTACCTTATTTTGCTCCATGTTCAAGATGGCAGTAGCAAAAATGGGGGAGCAGAAAAACCAGGAGTACATAGCCAAAGAATGCAGAAAATATATTATTAATTATTTTTTATAAAGAAAAACAAATTCCCCTACAAATATTCAGTATTTCTATCTTCTGAGTGCCAGAGAAATTATTGGAGTTTTGGGGATTAAATGAATCGGTGTTCACACTCACTAGGAAAATATTTTCATATGTAGATCCAGTTGAAATTAGAAACCGTATGTGAGCATTATCAGTTTCTTAGAATATATGTTCCATTATCTACTTTGAAACAGCACATAGTAATTGCTGGTGTTTTGTTTTAGCCAATTGTGAAAGAGATGGAAGAATTTGAGCAACAAATTGACTTCCTAAAGCAAAGCCAATTCCCAAAGAGTAATTTAGATGAATTCACCACAGAAAATCTGTGGCCTGTTCAAGACCCCGCCTTCCTCAAGGTGAGTGTTATAAATTTATTTTCTTATTTATTATTTATTATTTGGATTTGTATGCCGCCCCTCTCCGAAGACTCGGGGCGGCTCACAACAAGTGAAACAAATCATAAATAATCCAACTAAATTTAAAATATTTGAAAATTTAAAAAACCCCATATACTAACAGACACACACACAAGCATACCATGTATAAATTAAACATACAATTACATTGTATTGCCTTGCTTCATTTACAATAGACAACTGTTGTGCAATTGTTTGAGGCTGTTGTATTTCCATGATTAAATCTTTTCTAATAACCATGGGAATCACCATTATTTTTGTGTATATTGAATCATGTTCCTGCTTCCCAGAAACAAGTGGGTATAGGATCCAAAATCTCTTCTACATTTGTTCCGAATTTGATTTCCTAACATGGCGAAAGAGCCAGGTTGGCACAGTGCTTAGAGTGCAGCATGATAGGCTACTTCTGCTGACTGCCGGCTGACTGCAATTTGGCAGATCAAATCTCACCAGGCCCAAGGTTGACTTAGCCTTCTGTCCTTCCTAGGTGGGTAAAATGAGGACCCACATTGTTGGGGGCAATGTGCTGATACTGTAAACTGCTTAGAGAGGGCTGTAAAAGCACTAAGAAGCAGTATATCACTTTAAATGCTATTGCTATTGCTAATAACAATATTAAATACATAAGTAATAATCTTTAAATAATTTTTTTAATTTAAAAACTAGGAAAATTGGGATTATATAAATTGCCCACAGTCAGGTGTAATGAGCGGGTGTAATAAGCCCAATGAAATATTTACATTTAAATGAAATAGCTATAATTTATCACTGAGAGCCAGTTTGCTATAGTGGTTAAGGTGCTGGCCTAGGAACCAGGAGACAGTGAGTTCTAGTCCTACCTTCCTGCCTTAAGTATGAAGCCTATTGAGTAACTTTGGGTCAATCATTCTCTCAGCTAAACTCACCGCACAGGATTATTAAATAGAATAGAACAGAATAGAATAGAATTTTATTGGCCAAGTGTGATTGGACACACAAGGAATTTGTCTTGGTGCATATGCTCTCAGCGTGCATAAAATAAAATATACATTTGTCAAGAATCATGTGGTATGACACTTAATGATTGTCATAGGGGTCAAATAAGCAATGAAGAAGCAATATTAATAAAAATCTTAGGATATAAGCAACAAGTTACAGTCATACAGTCAACATGGGAAGAAATGGGTGATAGGAATGATGAGAAAAACTAGTAGAATAGAAGTGCAGATTTAGTAGAAAGTCTGACAGTGTTGAGGGAATTGTTTAGTAGAGTGATTGCGTTTGGAAAAAAACTGTTCTTGTGTCTAGTTGTCTTGGTGTGCAGTGCTCTGTAGTGATGTTTTGAGGGTAGGAGTTGAAACAGTTTGTATCCAGGATGTGAGGGGTCAGTAAATATTTTCCCCGCCCTCTTTTTGACTCATGCCGTATACAGGTCCTCAATGGAAGGCAGGTTGGCAGCAATTGCTTTTTCTGCAGTTCTGATTTTCCTCTGAAGTCTGTGTCGGTCCTGTTGGGTTGCAGAACCAAACCAGACAGTTATAGAGGTGCAGATGACAGACTCAATGATTCCTTTGTAGAACTGTATCAGCAGTTCCTTGGGCAGTTTGAGCTTCCTGAGCTGGCGCAGAAAGAACATTCTTTGTTGTGCTTTTTTGATGATGTTTTTGATGTTAGGTGACCATTTTAGGTCTTGAGATATGATAGAAACTAGAAATTTGAAGGGAAAATGTAAGCAGTGTTATGCATGTTTGCTGCATAATATAAACTCCCTATATATGTCCCTGAAATCTCTTAATTCAGAGTAAAGTCAGAGTAATTCAGAGTAAAGTCAGGGTTGCTTCCTAAGTGGACAGTTTGATTTCACAGAAGTTTTATTTACTTGGAGTTCTATTGTGTTGTTTAAGTGTTACCTTTATTTTTTGAGCAGTGTACACACACACACACACACACACACACACTATTTTTTTAAAAAAAATTTAAAGTTTTATTTTGTTTTCTAATTATATTAAAAAAGAAAACATCTAAATTTTCGTATACAGATCATTGCCCATTTCAACTTCTATTTAAATATATCTTACGTTTCTATTAATTACATTCACATCATTATGAAATTGGTAACAGACATCAGGAAAGTGTTTAGCTTAATGTAAATATATGTTTACTGTGCTGGTCTTAAAGAGAGAGCCTTGTATGTATTTGTTTGTAGATTAAATTTGAATGTTTTTCTTCACAGTTATCTGAGTTGTTCTATTTTGGATCCATTTGTACCATTTTTCCCATGGTTTGTTTGTTTCATTGATTTTTATGTGCTTAATATCTCTCGTCATTTCATCCATCTCGGGGCTTCCGTAAATTTTTTTGATGATTTGACTTTCTGACGGGATATCTTGATTTTTCCATTTTTGAGCATAGCCTATTCTGGTTGCTGTAATTATATGCGCCACTAAATGTAATATTTGTTTTTTATTCCATATTCCTAATAAGAAACCTTCTGGGAAAAATTATATCTCTGTCTGCGTAATTTCCAACAGTCATCTATGTATGGTCTTCCATAGGATTTTAACTTTAGGGCAAGACCACCACATGTGGTAAAAAGTACCCATCTGATTTTTACATTTCCAACAAGTTGCTTTAAATTTCGTGTAGATTTTCGCTAATCTTAAAGGGGAGAGATACCACCTGTAAAATAATTTGTAACAGTTTTCTTTATATGCTGCGGATAACGTAATTTTGCTAATTGCGGTCCATGATTTTTCCCATTTGGCTAGGTGAATATCATGGCCTATGTTTTTAGCCCATGCTATCATTGGGCTCTTCACAATTTCCTCTAAATTCTCATTTTCTAATAGATAATTGTATAACTTCATTATATTTTTATCATCTGGTCCAGTAAGAATTTTGTCCAATGGGTTAAATGTTGTTTCTATGCCTTTCATGTTTTTTTAATTCTAGAACTAATTTGAGCCTAAGTCTAATATTTCTCTAGGTTTTAAAAGACCATCTGGGTATAAGATATCTTTATAACTTAGGGTTTTTGTTGTGTCAATCAGATTTGGGTAAATAATCGCCTCCATTGTAGATAGCATTGAATTACTTATAAAGTAAGAAAGGCAGAAGAAAAATCTAATAAATAATTGCATGTAGTCCTTGACTTACAATCATTCATTTCGTGACTGTTTGAAGTTACAATGGCACTGAAAACATAGTGACTTATGATGGATTTTCACACTTACGATGATTGTAGATAGCCCTGTGGTCATGTAATCAAAATTTTGACACTTAATAGCTGCCACATATTTATGGCGGTTGCAGTGTCCTGGGGTCAATTTGTCGTCTTTTGTGACCTTCAGACAAGAAAAGTCAATGGAGAATCCAAGTTCACTTAACAACTTGTGCCAAAGAAAGTCATAAAATGGGCCAAATTCACTTAACTGCTGTTTCGCTTAGCGATGGAAATTTTTGGCTCAAGTGTGGCCGAGACTCAAGTGCTACTGTAAATGTATTTCTCTTTCATGTCTCTGTTCTTTTTTGCAAAATGGGACTCTTAAGTAGCATACTACTCAGAGTATAAATATAGAATTTTTCTGAACCTGATGACATAACCCTGATTCAGTATACAGACATGTAGTAAAGAGCACGGTTACACATGCACAGGGATGATGTGGTTTGGCCTGCACTCACAATCCTTACTATTGCAACTTCCCACATTCTGTGATATTTCACTCTTCTCAGAAATATTTCTTCTCTTCATATTTTCTTAAGAGGAGGCAAGCCAAAATTCCTTCTTTCTATCTTCTTGCCTTTCTGTAAGTAGCAGAGTGACTAAGTTGAGTGACAGGCGAAATTCCCTGCTAGAATGTCTATAGAGTTCAGAAGAAGGTATTATTATGTAATGTAAGGTTAAGTAGCTGAAAGTTGAGGAAATATTGGAGAAAGGAATTTTCATAAATTTTCTGGACTTTGACTCTCAGCTAATGTTCCAGGTAGGAATATTCCACACAAGAAGAACAATATATCTTATAAAGAAATCAGATAGATCAATGACACATATTTTTTTAAAAGCTCTTACATCATAACTTCCTCTGCATTTCATTACATAGCTACTCCCTCCAGTTTTTAAATGATAGTGCCATATTAGGAGGCTAGGTGTCTTATTGTGATGAAAGACAAAAGAGAAAAGCAAAGTGGAGCTGCCTCCACCCCTTTTTTAAAGCTCACCTGAGAGAGGAGAAACCTTTCTGCTTCTTATTGGTCATTCAGATTTTGACTTTCTTGGAGTTTTCTGACCTCGGTGTCTACATTGGCAAGGTAATATTTGATCAGTTACCTTTTTCTGATCCTGTTGTGATGTTTCTTTGCCCCTGCTTACTACAAAACACTAGGTATTAGTACAATTTTTACAATTAGGTTTTAATGCAATTTTTACAATTCTGTTTATCAAAATACAAATCCTAACACTACTATCCATGCTTTATTATCTATTATTTTCATTTAGAACTTAAAATCATATGTTGCTCCTCTTTGGGGAGATAGAGTTGGGCAAGAAACCATACTTGTATTCTTCTGTTTGAATAGACTCACCTCTTATTGCTTGTTTCACTTATTTAGTCGCAAGTGAATTTATGCATCCACAATGTCATGTTTTCTTTTTTATGCCTAACCTTTATGGAAAATACATGCTTGTGATTTGCCATAGTATATTCAATGGTTGTTTCATAATGCTCTTCTGGGTTAGTCATATAAATTAGCTGGTGCCGCCCAAAGTGCTAATTGCTTTAAGATTTCTTTAGCTTGTCAGAGCTTAATTATATTGAGACTCAAAGTATAAATAAAAAGGTGGCTCCAGAAGAGGTGAAAATTTTCTAATCATAGAAGTCAACCATAGAGAATGTAATGCAAAAATAAATTAAAAATCCACCAGGTAGCATTGTGCACTCAGTCACTTAAAAAAAAAAAAGCTAAGAAAAGTGGAATAGATCATTTCTCCTGTGCACTGCTATGGAGACTCCAAGCATGGGTTATCTTCTCGTCTGATTGGCCAGGGATTGAGTTGCAATTTCTTTGTCCATGGTTCTTCCTCTGGCCGAGCTTCAGTTTTTTCAATTCAATGAGCCTAGAGAGACATAGATTGCGTTGCTCCTGATTAATAGCAGTAATTGTTCGATTTCATTAGATTAAATTTTAAAGTTTAATTGAGCTTCTATTACAAAAAAGGGAACTTTGCAAATTGGCTGGGAAGAGACTGTGGCATTTATGGGGGACTTGCAGCTTCTGGACTCAGCACGCTGTTCAGATTGCGGGCTAGCCACCATTGTCACATGTTCTGGCTCAATACCATCTTGCAGGGAGACCACTGAATTGCCTTCGATTTAGAATCCTCAATTTCAACTGATGCTTGAAATCTCCACTTGGGGAACCGCCCCTGCTAATCAGCTAACTTGAGTGTCTCTAGTGCAGCGAGGGATCAAACCTGTGGCCCCCTGTTTTCAGAGCAAATGTTGGAGTGGCAGGTGGTTCACAGATCTCAGGAAATTTTGCTGCACTTCTTTCTGAATCCTAGGCATCTGAATGAGAGACATTGACATACAGTAGACATTCACCAGGTGTTGTGCAAATATGTCAAGAGCACGGGACGATTCAGACACTTGGAGGCACTCTTTGTTTCCTTTCAACCCAGGATGATGGGCAAGAAAGTTTCACCAACCACCATTGGTTGTTGGCTTTTGAACATCAGGCCAGACCACCTCCTCACCGCATCACAGCACACTCGACTAGGAGTGCAGCCACCATGGCAGCATGGGCAATGTAGGCCTCTATCCTTAAGATTTGCAGAGCAGCCATGTGGTCTTCGCCATCGCCATGTGTGAGGAATTACAAAATGGACATGTTTGCTTCGGTGGAGGTGGCATTTAGGAGAAAAATATTGCAATGGGTTCTACCTGCTGAGGAAACCCTGGACCAATCTGTTTCCTGCCTTACATCAATTTAGCTTGGTATATCCTGTGCTTGGACTCTCCATAGCAGTGCACAGGAAAATGAACATTGGCTTACCTGAATATTTGTTCTGTGTGCACTGCAGGAGAGTCCAATCCCACCCTGGTTCTCGTATGGTTTGGGGTCCAGGAGTGGTCGATGTAATCAGATGGACAGTGTCTTTTCCAGATCTGGGTCTTTGTTGAAAAAACTGGAGCTCGGCCAGATAGAGGTGTGGCCAAAGAAATTGCAACTATGTCCCTGGCCAATCAGATGAGAAGAAAGCCCATGCATGAACTCTCCCACAGCACACATATAACAAATATTCACACATAAAACAAATATGCCAATGTTCATTTTGCTGTGCTGGAGTTCAAATTGCTGAAATAGAATATAGAGTTTGGAAAAATCGGAATCCAGCAGAACTATGTCTGGATAAAAGCCATAAATACACTAAATTAAGCCTTTCTGGAATTTAGGGAGTGCTTACAGAATTGGTTAAAATTTCTACAACTTAAGACACTTCAACTCTCAGAATTTCCATTCAGAATAGTCATTGCTGCAAATTTGGGGAACTGAATTCCTCTTACCTGGAGTGTCCATGTTGGGAAAGAACATGAACCCATTTTACAGGGGGACATTAGCAGGAAAATTACTAGTTAGGCAAAGAGAGAGACTTTTTTCAATAGACCTGATCTTTGCACAATTCTAATATACTCATTCAAACATGATAGCCATTTGGAACCATACTATTAGAATCCTGCTGAGATATATAGATATGAAATTATTTTATGTATTGATTATAACTGCCCCACTGGATAGCTTACAACATTCAAAACACAATTAAAACCTAACAGAGGATAGTAACCTGGAGAAAAGCAATCATAATAACCAAAAATATGCCAGGGGTTCCAATAATATGCCAGCCCCAGGCCTGAGAACAGAGTCAGGTTGTAAGAGCTTTCCAGAATCCTAAATGAGTGGACACCATATTCTGGATGCTAGTGAGCATCACCTTGAAGACTTTCAAGATAAAATTTCTTGGAATTCTTCCCAGATTAATCTGGTTTTACTGCAGGTCTAGAGTAGGTGCCTGGAGAGGAATCTTGCCAGGTTATCTAGGAGTGGTTTGAGCTTGTTGGATCTGAGGAATGGACAAGGTCCTTAGGACTATCAGATCAGACACCTGCTCTTTAGAGCCAAGCCCCTGCTGGATTGTGATGCTGTCCAGAATGACTTCTCATGAGATGGCCAGCCATATAAAATTAGTAAATGAATAATTAAATTACACCTTCAATCTCGGGGGGGGGGGGGGGGCAAACAATCACACTGAGTTTTATAAGGATTGAGCTGGAGTTTGTTCCTCCATATTCTTCACTTAACAGCCTCTAGATACTCAGTATGATGACAGCTTCATTTGCATAGCTCATAGTTGAAATGCATATTTGTCTGTCATCATGTAATAATGAAACCAACCCCAAGTGACAGGTGGACTCACTTCAGGAGTTAGTTTCATGTAGATGTTAAATAGCAGTCGGGGAAAGTGTTGTATCATGTGATACCCTACACATGATCTCAACCAGCAATTTCATGTTGATATTAAACAATAATGGGGGAGAGTGTTCTGCCATGAGGTACTCACTAGCCTGATCTCTTCCCTCCTGTCAATTCTGACTGGAAATGACCACTGAAGAAGGAGGTGATGCACTGCAATAGAGTGCCCCACATTCTTAACAGGTCTGGTTGATGATCAAGGAGCATAAGGATGGATATACCATTCTGTTAGATACTAGGGCTGACCAACTCCAAGGCTGACTTAGTCATTCCACTCCAACCAGAACTAACTTCTGTGCAAACCCCTAACCAGAAAGAGCAATCACTCACTTTTAACTTAGAAGATTCAATGCCACCAAGTCTGGAAGACTTAACTGAGAATGCCAGGGAGTGAGTTCCAAGTGAACCAGTTCTCGGAACTCCAGCCACGCCCCAATCAGGTTCCAGACTCTTTCATTGGTCGAGGCTGGGAGTAACTGAAGCTTCACGATTTGATAATTCACTCAGCTCCAACTGAGCTGCGCAGGTCTGAAAGACTAATTAAACGCCCTGCCTATTTATTGGATTATGTCACATGTTGGGTTGGCCCAACTAAGAGGGGAGGGACTTTAGATACCAGGGCTGAAGCACATAGGCTTCAGTCAGGTCCTCCATTTTGGCAGTAAGAATACTGAGTGCTTATTGGTTGAATTGTCTGACAATTCCCTATAAAAGGCCTAGCTGTCAGAACTTTCGCTAGATTGTAAATAGTTGCTGAATAAAGAGCTGCTTGTTGTCACTTTTTCGGCTGTCTGCCTCATCCATTCACCCTATCTAATGCATTCCCATCGTGAATCTGCCAAAAGTAACTGACAAGCCTACCAATATTGTCTTCATCCTTTACATTGGTCTGAAATCTTACTGAATCAGATCTAGATAATTCTTTTCCTTCAAGATCCTATATATATACCTGCCCTTTGATCAACTTCTCCACAACGTTTTCCACAAAGGGAAAACTGGAAACTAAATGATAATTATCCACAATAGAGAATTCCAGCAATGGTCTTTTGAGAAGGAGATGCATCACTGCCTTCTTCAAGGTCCCAGGGACCCCCTTTCTTGCTGCTTCCTCTGATTGCCTCCCAAGCCACCCCCAAAGAGCCAGAATTTTACAAACAAGTTCTCAGCTGATAGTTTGTGGGACTATGTCTACTCCCTCAGGAGTCGCATGAATCAATGAAGATAATTAACAAGATTGTACCCCGGGCAACTCAACTGGATCTGTTAAGTTGGAAGCTAACTTCAAGCAAATCCCAAGCACCTTTATAGCATGAATCACAACCCTGTAGATGGTCCTGTTATTTCATACTGACATTTGTAAGAAGCAAGAAATGGAAATAATAAATTGAAATGAAAAATAGTAGCCCAAACATTTTGAAGCTGAGAAAGAGATAGAAAAGCCAAATTATAATTAGTTCATGTGACCTATGTGTTGCATGTATATCCTGCCAATCAACTAAAATTGTGCTCATTGGGAATGCTTTTGACCCTCAAATTACACCAACGCTAGCAAATCTTCCTGTAATATGGATAGCATACAGCCCTAATTAAAGTGGATAATTTAATTACTGCTTTATTGTTGGAGGATATCCACCTTATGCAAACAATCTTTGGCAAGATTAAGCACAGATTAAGAGTAGAAGCGTTACCTGTATTGCATTAGAATATGTTTTTGTGGTCTTGTATACAAACAAATCACTTTTGCTCATTTTCCAGTTTTCCCCACTTGAAATAGGAAAAATGTTTTAAGAAAAGAAAAAGCTCTTCCAGAGAGTCAGGAAGTGATGCTTCTGTCTTAATTAACCTACTTTGCATAGTATTATGAGTAAACTCCATGCTATCTGGCACACAAGAACTCCTGACCACTTGCCCTTCAGGAATTCAGCTGCCAAATCCAGGCAAACAGCTATGAACGTTCAGAGTGCTCTTGGTTTTCCAAATGTCCCTCTAAGCTATGGCTGGCTGCATACATTTCCAGCAGGCCTTGCGTTTTGTGTTGGGTCGCTTGGCTTGGTTTTCAGCTGTGCTAAGGAAATACTTTAGTGCAAAGAAGGCGCCCAAAGATAACCATGAAAACCATGCTACAGTAAGACGTCACAAGCTGTTCACAATTTTCTTTCGTGTCCTCATTTTTATATGATACGACATGTCTCAATATTGTTCCGTAGGATGAGGAGGTGGAAAGAGTAAAGCAACAGATTGCCCTATTATGCCAACAGAAAGAGGATATTCTAACAGCTATGAAGAATGCCTTGGTGGAACTTCATCAAAATCAAGAAACATCAGAAGTTGAGGACAGTGATTTAGAGTCCCCAGAGGAAAAGGAAAGTGCTGTTGTGCAGGTAAGTCCCTTCAAATGGTTTCATGGAAATATGATGTGTGTGTGTTTGTGTATGTGTGTGTGTATGTGTGAGTGATAGGTTTTAAATCCCATCAATACCGGTTGGCGTATGCCCAGAAGCGTCTGAAACGGGTGGGTGGAGCTTCTCGCTGCTGCTACTGGTTCATAGGACTGGACTGGATCGGTAGCAACCCATCGCTGGTGTCTGTGCGTGTGTGGCTGTATAAACATATATGTAATGTTAGAATATTTTTATCCTCAGTTACTCAGAAGGTGTGGCAGATGCTCCTGCCTGGCACGCTGACATTTTGTTGTGCATTTTCTTTTGTATATATCACATCATTGTCTGAAAGAGAGGGATTAATGTATGATCATCACTGTTTCTTGGCGGTAGAAAACCAGGAAGAAAAACCCTTAGAGATCAGAATTCAGTGCTTAGGAGGAAATTAATTTTGGACTTAAAAATTATATTCTAATGAACAGGGTTTCACAGTTATTTTCAGCTTGTTAGAAAACGAAGGATTTTTAAAAATTGTAACTCAAAAGAAATTAAAATATTACTTTACGCAGTGATAGTGTCCCAAATCAGTATATATGTATTAGGAGGGGTTATAGGTCCCGGGTTTCTCAATCAGAATTCAATATATAGCTGAAATGTAACAAAGATAACTTTTCCCAGCCAATCCCCATTTAATGTTTCATGGCCATTCACTGTTCAGTCTCACTTTTTGTGAAATTTTGCCTATTGCAAAGGCCAACATTAGACTGCTATCTGATAGCAGATTATAAGCTTTTAATCTAATCGGAGACTATTCACTGCATTCTACTTTATTTTTAATCACTCAAATGTATAAATCAATTAGAAATATTAATAATCATTCATGGGTTGTTTTTGCCAATCCATATTTAAGGGCTTCAGTAAGAACAGAGTTTTGTGGGTATTTTTTTGCAATTATTCAAATCATTGAAAACTTGATTGGCAATAATATGATTCAAAATATTAATCCATATTAACTTATAAACTATAAAATACATATGAGGGTGGGGTACATGTATCTATGAGATGCTATTTTCAAACTAGGATTATTCTGGTGTATATATATTGTGAAAATAATACTCAGAATTATTCTTTCATCTCAGCTTCTTCCAAGTGTCTTGCATCTTTCTATGCTAGAAATAGAACTACATTTAAAATTTTTAAATGGAACCAAGCTGGGATGTGAGACAGATTATATAATAGTTGGGTTTTCTTTAGTATATTGAATTCTCTAAAGAAAAGGTCGGAATATATATCTAGTGACAGTGCTAAAAATCATAAAAATAAAATATCATTATATAAAATCTATAACTTAAATACTTGGGAGAAGAAAGGTAATTTTCTCATAAAATATGCATTAATAATTTAATATTAAACAATAAACTTAATACCTTTATGGCAGTTGCCTAAGGATTTTTCTAACTTTTTATTTTAGACTTAAAGTAGGAATGCATTACCATTACACTTAGGTTTTGCCAGAAATGCAATTGGATTTTAAATATTGAGTTTATGTCATTGTTATTCTGAGATAAGTAGCATATACTGTACATATACTGTACATCTACAGATAAAGATATATTTTCTGGAATAATTATTTCATATTATTTTAAAGAAACAGAAATACCATATAAACCCATGAGACTACATGAGACTAACTTTAGTTAATTAAATAATCTAAGAAAAACCTTGCAGTAGTGAATTCCTGCCCTGGGGTGTGGGATTGAAATAGATGACATACATGGTCCTATCCAACCCTTCCATTCTATGTTTTTGTCAAAATAAAATAGATGCTAAATAAAACACAGAGCAACTTAATATAGCTATAAAATAAACAAGTTCAGGGATCTGAAAAAATGTGTTGTAACTGAAGGATTAAAAACATTGGAAAATAAACAGATTGCTGTGACGTGATATGAGATAATGCCTACAAAACCACTTTATTTGGTTATTTCTTACTATTTCTGAGAAGCATGTATACCTGTCAGATGGAACGTATTTAAGGCCTGCCATAATAACGGGTGGGTTTCTTTCTCTGCATGCTGCAGCCCAAAAAGCGAGGCTCCTTGGCTTTTTTGCCTTCCTTGGTTGAGGAAGCAGAAGACAGTTCATTCCACAATGAAGTAAGTACACTGAGGAGTATAATGGAGCTGAGTCTTATTAGAGAAATAAAAGAAGGCAGTGAAAGTGAGCCAGTTAGTCATGGCAAAGTTATACTGATAACTTTGGGAATAAGCAGCATGTTAGAATTATCTTCTTAAATGCAGATTTTGATTATGGCAGTATTATAAAGATGAGATTTGAGTGTCATTAGGAAATGATTGAGGATCTGTTTTTCTCCCTGTCTCTGATGACAGGATGATTGTGGATCATTTGCTTGTTTGTTTGTTTGTTTGTTTGTTTGTTTACTTACTTACTTACTTACTTACTTACTTACTTACTTACTTACTTACTTACCTACCTATTTGCCGCCCCTCTCAGTAGACTCGGGGCAGCTAACAACAGTAATAAACAGCATGTAACAAATCTAATGTTTAAAATAATTAAAAAACCCTTATTAAAACCAAACATACACACAAACATACTATGCATAAATTGTATAGGCCTAGGGGGGAAAGGGTAGTTCAGTTCCCCCAAGCCTGACGACAGAGGTGGGTTTTAAGGAGCTTACGAAAGGCAAGGAGGGCGGGGGCAATTCTGATCTCCGGGGGGAGCTGGTTCCAGAGGGTCGGGGCCGCCACAGAGAAGGCTTTTCCGCTGGGTCTCGCTAGACGACATTGTTTAGTTGACGGGACCCGAAGAAGACCCACTCTGTGGGACCTAACCGGTCACTGGGATTCGTGCGGCAGAAGGCGGACCCAGATGTATCCTAACTTCCGTAGATCATGCTTTTGTTTTACTCAGTTTTATTTTGATCTGATCTGTTTTGTTTATGTGTTACATGCTTTATAGTTGTGAGCTGCCCAGAGTTGTTTAAGAG
Source organism: Erythrolamprus reginae (assembly GCF_031021105.1). Taxonomy (NCBI): domain Eukaryota; kingdom Metazoa; phylum Chordata; class Lepidosauria; order Squamata; family Dipsadidae; genus Erythrolamprus; species Erythrolamprus reginae. The sequence continues at coordinate 43,291,337 of NC_091950.1, forward strand.
GTGGGAAGTCTAAAAATTATTTAATCAAAATAAATAAAATCATCCCGTGCAGGACTGAAGTTAGGATAGTTTGAAAAAAAAAATTCAGTAATGGCAAAAACTGCTGCTTTATTTTGCAACTTTTCCATAATAGTTGTGGGAAGTTGTAAATTGTTTGCTCATTGATGAATGCATTCACATCTATTCTATTTTTAGTAGATGCATTGGTGATGAAGGGAGTTTTAATTTGAGAATGCAGTGCAATCTGTATCCCATTGCAAGAACTGTGTAGGGACATTGCTTAGAATGCAATATTGCGGGCTAGCTCATTGCCAGGAGTTCAATTCTGACTGGCTCAAGGTTGACTCAGCCTTCCATCCTTTCAAAGTGGATAAAATGTGGACCCAAATTGTTGTGGGCAATATGTTGACTCTGTAAATGGCTTAGCACTGTGAAGTGGTATATGAATATAAATGCTCTTGCTGTCTTACTATAATCTCTCTTCTACAAATCCCTCATGTTTTGAAATAAAATGTGACTGAAATGTCTGGTAGCATCTTCATCTAAAAACTTCATTGCCTCAGAGTGTCTTTCATATCTAACTTAAAGAAGCAGGCTGTATGTAGATTTAGAGAAGCCATCTAAAATAAAATCTAGTACCAACTATTTTTGGTGTCTGAACATTAATTTTATATTCAGAGTAGTTTCCATAATTGTGAATTGTTTTCATTAACTATTTTATTTCCAAGGGGTGCTTTATCAGAACAAGAACGAATGCATAGGCAGAAATTAAGAGTTTTTTTCTGGCTCTAAATATGGACAAAAAACCCCTTTATAACAATTCACAATGTGGACAATACATGAACAATAATACTGCAGTTTTATTCATCCCTATGAACTTCAGAATAATCCAGAATCCTTTTTTAGGATTATTTAGTTCCAACTTTTGCAGTTATACTGGTAGGTGATCATTTAATTTTGGGTGGCTGCAACTGTGAAGCTAGAATCTTAGCAGTGAGCAACTGCATAAGGGGAAAAAAAGCTCTTACTTTCTTTACAGGAGGTGGATACTGATACCACAAAGGCCATGTCCAGTAAAGATTCTCTTGACATTTCAACCCAGGTAGGTGTCATAGCTATTAAACTGTTAAACATTTAAATTTGTATTTCAAAATATAATGATTTGCTACTTGGAAAACCAAAATGATAAGAAGCAAATATATTTCCCAACTATTGAGTGGTGGGAATAAAAAAAAATTACTGCCATTTAGGTGGGTGTGATGTGGTGGGTGGGGCTTGGTGGATGTGACAGGGGAAGGATACTGTAAGATCTCAATTCCTACCCTACTCCAGGGGAAGGAAACCACAAAATCTCCATTTCCACTTGATCAGCTGGGACTTGGGAAGCATAGGATAGATGGGGACGGAGCTAATCAGAAGTGGTACTTACTGGTTCTCCGAACTACTCAAAATTTCTGCTAACAGTTCTCCAGAACTGGTCAGAACCTGCTGAAGCCCACCTCAGATATGTATGTTGTATTCAATTGTGAATAAAATCATAAAGAGTTTTTCCCAACTTAGAGCTTTCTAGATGACTTATAGCTATGATCCACCCTAGCTAGTGTCTTGAGAAAGCTTGGATTAATTACAATTTCTATGCAATAATTCAGAGCATTTATATTCAGATCTTCTGTATATTGGTCTAATATCATCTGATCCATTAGAACATTCTGGACTAACTAAAACAATGTAATTTATTTTCTTGAGATATAAGAATAACAACAACAACAATAATAATAACAACAACAATAATAATGAAAGGATTCAATTGGTGGATAAAAATGCCTAAATTAGTCTGAATATCTGATTCACTGCAATGGATTAAAATAATTCAATGGTTATACTTTTTTTAAACTTTTTTCTCTTTCTATTTGTCAGTTTGTCGCATTCTGTTCTGTTTGTGTTCGGTGTTATAGTCTCTTCTTTTTCTATATATTTATATGTTTAACCCAAAACACTACAATATAGCACTAATATGTAATAGAAAAGAATATGTATTGTCTTTTTAATGTGTATATACTTAATATTTTTTTTTCAAAAAATAAAAAATAAAAATAAAATAATTACTGTCATTATGATTCCTTACAGTTTTAAAAAGCTACCCAAAGCACATGGTTCTGTGTTATTAAAAGCATCATAAAATAGAACTATATCAAACACAATAGCACTAATTAAAACAAATAGTAGAGGATAAATAAGAGTAAAGTCCAAAGGCACTAAAATAGTTTTTATTACAATGCCTGGGAAAAATAAGATAGTTCATTATCTAGCACTTGAGAAAAAGACTGCAGCTGATGGGGGTCATATCTAGGGAGAGAGCCCTAAGAAGTACCACTACTAAGACACTAATGACTACCAGATACCTTCATCTGGCTCTGAAGAAGGGCTGCAGGCAGGACTTAAAGTTCAAAGAAGGTTGTATATCCACTTTTCCAGCTACAAATATTTCAGCCGTTGCACCCATGAAAACACAAGACACTATTACCCACTTGGGAGAATGCCAAAATTCTTTTTTTTTTTTAAAAAAAGGGAGAGAGTAGAATGAAGAAGGGATTAAGCATACTTGCTTGTCATGAAATACTAAAGGAATCTTGAGGGGAGGATGAATTGAGTGACATTGTTCAAACCTTTGTTTACAAACTTCATTTGATAACCTTCCCTTTTGTGAAGGAAGAAAATCTCCCTTTTCCCCCCTCGGGTTTTATCTTCTTGCTTTTAATGTTAATGCCTTTTTGAGACCAAAGTTCAAAAGCAATACGTAAATATTTACTCTGGGGCCTACGCTCCAGCTTTGAAATCTTATCTGACAAGCACTAGAAAAACACCTTTCTGTAGGTCCGGTGGGATAGCATTTAATAACAAGCTATGAATCAGCCGACTTCCTGTTTCGTCAGCCTTACCTGTGGCAATGCAAATGAGTTGCTAAGAAGCCTGTTGTGCTGGATCACATGTTGTTGCTATTGGCTGTGATTACTTTTTCTTTCTTTCTCTCCATCTTTCCTTTCTTTAAATGTATATAGCCCTATATTTAAAGAAAACCCAATTGGCAAAATGTGAGAATTCATGCTGCTTTCTGAGCACATGCTCGTTGCTTTGGATCTCATATATATCCTGGAGGATTCGGCTGTTTTTTCTTTCAGGGCAAACCTTCCACCCAACTCACCAGCCCTCCCGAGTGGTTATGGAGATCACTGAGCAGCACAAAGGCAAACAAGGACACGGTTAAGTCTGACACGGAGCCAGCTCAGGTCCTCTATGTGTGCCAGGCTCAGATTGCTGAGCTGGAACTGTGGCTCGATGAAGTTAAAGAGTCTCTAGGATCAGAAGCCCAGATCTGCCAAATGCAACAGTCGGTGGAGCAGCATCTAGCTGCATGCCAGGTAAGAGGAAGGACTGGCTTAACTTCACCACTGCTTTATGTAAACCATCAGCTTTTTTTACAGTCACTCTACACAGTACCAAATGTCTCCAATGCTTTTATTCCTTGAAATGCCCCTTTAGTTAGGTGGGTTAAGGGGCGTAGCTAGATCAATTTCCCAACGTACTTGACTCAACCAATCTCTGCTAACTTGGGCAGGCACTACAAGACAAACAATCTCAATCTTGTTTTCATCTCATTCGTAAACAGGAATGGGCAGAATGTAGACAGGGGTCTATTAAGCCTGATATTTTATAGCTGATCAAACAAGCGTTTCCAGTTCCCAATTATTTAGCAGTAGTAGCAACAATATATTTCCTATCTAAAAGGAGCTATGAAGTAATTAAGTTTTGGAATAATCAGGACTGTGAACTCAATTCGGTGCTGATTATGAAAACTAACTCCTACACAAATATTCTGAAGGCAGTGTGATAACCGTTTTGAAAAAATAGATTTTGCCTGCTCCTTCTAGCGTATACAGCAGTGTTTCTCAACCTTGGCAACTTGAAGATATCTGGACTTCAACTCCCAGAATCCCCCAGCCAGTGTTCGCTGGCTGGGGAATTCTGGGAGTTGAAGTCCAAGTATCTTCAAGTTGCCAAGTTTGGGAAACACTGGTATACAGTATGTCTCAGGCCCCAAAATGCAAAAACTCCAATAACATGTAGATGCAATACGTTTTGTCCTAATTACAAAATGCTAACCTATTTGTCCCCTGATTATGAGTCATCAATGCAATATTTACTTATAAGGGTATGAAATCAATAATTCAGAAACCTGGAATTCCAGTTAACACTCTTAAAAAGCCCTGCCAAGATTCTAGTCAGCATTACCATAAAGATGGATTTTACACTTCATGGACAGTGCCAAATGAAATATTATGGGCTTAATCAAGTTTCTAGCACTCATTGTGACACAGGTGAATAAACTAGATGAAAGTACCAAATGAAAAATCTTACACTATTTTCGGGGCAAGAGTCCACTACCTGATGATTGGACTGTACTCCAAGCCAGATGAAATTTTCAGGCAAAGATAGTAGTATATCTTTGAAGCCTATCACATTTCAAAGAACAAGGCAGAAGGGTATTTGTGCTTAGCTTCTTTTCGTTTAAGATTTTTTTAAAGCATAAAACGAAAGTATAACTTCACTGAGAAATTAAATGAAAATGTGAATCATTATTACTTCTTTTGTGGGGCTAATGGATGCTGGTTTTTCCAGAAATACTAGGCATGAGGATTCTTGTAGATTTTTCAAAATACGGTTTAATAAGATCATTGAAAGTATTGCTAAACTTCCTATTGTTTCTGGACAATTTTCTACAAACAGAATGTTTCAGAAGAAATTATTTACAGATTTACAACAAATATAGTAGGGCTTTTGTACTAAGCCTCACCCAAGTGACTTTAGAAGTAGATGGGAAGAGAACTGGTACAAGAATACTTAAACTTAATCATTCATGATATTTGGGGGAAATAGTGATAGAAAATTTGGATTCTAATGTTTTTGTATGGACCCCAGAACAACCTGCACAGGTTTTTTTCCTTTATCTCATCTTTATTAAATAAGAAAAAATCTCTGGTTTCTCTTGTGAGGAGTAAGATACAGTACAACAAAATCCCATTAAAAGGTAACACTTCTTGCTACAGTCAACCTTCTAAAGATACTCAGTGAAAATAGTAAGGGCTCTATTAAAAAGCTAATAGTAATTATGAACTTGTAGTCAATTCATCTCTGCCATTGAAACCTGCTTTTAGATATCCCAAATTACTATAGCAACACACCTCATGGATTCAGAGAAGTCCTCGTGTTCCTGAGTTACTTGGCTGATCATTGCGCTGAGCATGTCAAAAGAAAGCAATATTTTTCTCTATTGGTTAGTGATTTTGAAAACATTATCCATGAATCATGAATATTGCTGCTGCTCTTATTTTCCCTCACATTGTGCTTTCCACAGCTCTTTAAACTTGGCTTCCTGGCCTCTTGCTGTCCCTTAGACCAGTGATTTTCAACCTTTTTTGAGCCGCGGCACATTTTTTACATTTTAAAATCCTGGGGCACACCACCAATCAAAATGAAACATAGAAACATAGAAACATAGAAGTCTGACGGCAGAAAAAGACCTCATGGTCCATCTAGTCTGCCCTTATACTATTTTCTGTATTTTATCTTACAATGGATATATGTTTATTCCAGGCATGTTTAAATTCAGTTACTGTGGATTTATCTACCACGTCTGCTGGAAGTTTGTTCCAAGGATCTACTACTCTTTCAGAAAAATAATATTTTCTCAGGTTGCTTTTGATCTTTCCCCCAACTAACTTCAGATTGCGTCCCCTTGTTCTTGTGTTCACTTTCCTATTAAAAACACTTCCCTCCTGGACCTTATTTAACCCTTTAATATATTTAAATGTTTCTATCATGTCCACCCTTTTCCTTCTGTCCTCCAGACTATACAGATTGAGTTCATTAAGTCTTTCCTGATATGTTTTATGCTTAAGACCTTCCACCATTCTTGTAGCCCGTCTTTGGACCCGTTCAATTTTGTCAATATCTTTTTGTAGGTGAGGTCTCCAGAACTGAACACAGTATTCCAAATGTGGTCTCACCAGCATTCTATATAGCGGGATCATAATCTCCCTCTTCCTGCTTGTTATACCTCTAGCTATGCAGCCAAGCATCCTACTTGCTTTCCCTACCGCCTGACTGCACTGTTCACCCATTTTGAGACTGTCAGAAATCACTACCCCTAAATCCTTTTCCTTTGAAGTATTTGCTAACACAGAACTGCCAATACAATACTCAGATTGAGGATTCCTTTTCCCCAAGTGCATTATTTTACATTTGGAAACATTAAACTGCAGTTTCCATTTCTTTGACCATTTATCTAGTAAAGCTAAATCATTTACCATATTACAGACGCCTCCAGGAATATCAACCCTATTGCACACTTTAGAGTCATCGGCAAATAGGCAAACCTTCCCTACCAAACCTTCCCCTATGTCTCTCACCCTAAGACACTTTCCTCTCTTTTTCCATCCCTGTCTCCTCCCCACCCTTGTGTGTGTGTGTGTGTGTGTGTGTGTGTGTGTATACACACTCTTGAACCATTTCCAAAAACAGGTGAGGGCTGAGGGTTTTTTGTCTCTTATTCTTTGGGTGCTTTTTATCATATGCTTTAAATCAAGAGTCACTTCTCTCTCTCTTTTGTTTCTCTCTTGCCTCTCATTCTCTGTCTCAATCATTTTCTCATTTCTCTTTTTTCCCTTTCCTTTTTGCTCATTTATCTCTCTCTCTCTCTTGCTTTCTCTCTCTCTCTCTCTTGTTTTCTTTCTCTCTGACACTTGCTTTCTCTCTCTTTCTCTCTTTTCTCTCTCTCTTGCTTTCTCTCTCTCTCACTCACTCTCTCTCAGCAAAAAGTTGCGAGACTGGAACCTGAGCTTCCTTTTTCGCGGCACACCTGACCATGTCTTGCGGCACACTAGTGTGCCATGGCATACTGGTTGAAAAACACTGCCTTAGACCATCTGAACCAGGACTGGGTTGCTCCCAGTTCAGACCGATTCTTAGAACAGGGAGCACCAGCAGCAGCAGGCTCTGCCCGCCCACCCATAACGCTTCTGCGCATGCACACACAGCAAAATTATTTACAACCCACCACTGAACGGAACATTTTCCAATATGTCCTTAACACGGGCATTCTGTTCCTGTTAGCCAATCTACTCTGGTACCACTTTTATCTTTCACATGTGTCCTAATTGTCAATCTTTCAGGCAGCAAACTTATGAAATGAAGTTAGGGTGATGTTATTCTATGAAGAGGAAACTACTACTGCCCAGAAAGTAATAGTACACTCAAACAATGTTTTAAGCCCATTAGTGCTCTCGACCAGAATGTATTTTTAGGCTTAGGTCCTGCTCATTTTCAACACACCTCCTCTAGATAAAAGTTGCAATGGGCAGAGTTTCTCAACCTTAGCAACTTTAAGATATGTGGATTTCAACTCCTGGAATTCCCCAGCCAGCCCATCTAGCTGGGAAATTCTGGGAGTTGAAGTCCACACATCTTAAAAGTTGCCAAAGTTGAGAAACACTGGCCTGGAGAATGTGTATGCCGGAAGTCTCCCAGGTCAAGGAGAACGATGGTGGGGAGGAACAGAAGAGAACATTTCTCTCCCCAGGGAGTCCCTTGAATGAAATTGCTGGCTCAAGTAGCAAGATTGGTCCTTTCCTAGTGATCTTTCAGAAAATTAAGACCAGGCTTTTCTAAAGAGTTGTTGGAGATTGAAGGAGCAGAATGAAATGTGGGACTGCTTGTCTTGGAGAGAAAGAGTGTGCTCTGGGTTCACTATGGTATTGCAATATGTTCTACAGTGTTATTTGTTTGATCTTTATTGCCTCTTTAGCTTTTTAAGCTGATAAAAATCAGATTAATGCAGTGAAACAGCTGCAATGATTAATAAATACAGTATGTGGAAGGGGAAAGTCAGAATTGGAAAGAAATCATCTCAGGTGGACATTTACAGAAGAGTTGTAGGATGAAATCGGCATGCCAATATCATTATATGAGGCCAGGCTTCAGATTTCTGGGACCCGTGGCTCTTTTCTCTTTCTACTAGAAGAATGGGATCCATAGTATTTTTTGGAGGGTGAAAATTTGGGTGCGTCTTGTACACGGAATGTAGCCCTGCCCAGCCTTTTAAATAGAGGTTTAAGAAGCTGAAAACAGAGAGAGGCTGTGCAGGGCTACAATGAAGGTTTCACAGCCATGGATAAATGCCTCTGTAATGGAGTTTTCAGAGACTGAAAAAGCAGGGTACAGAGCTCACAACCAATGAATCTGTTGCTAAAGTTCACCTCTGGGAACAGCTGATTGAAGGTATTCAGGGAGGCCATCCATCCCCCAATTAGATTTCTTCTTATTTTCCTCCCCAAAAACTAAGGTGGGTATTATACTCAGAAAAATACGGTATGTAATAAAAAAGGCAATTCCTCTGAATGTATGCTTACCTTTTTGTGAGAGGTACATGAAATGTATAAATCAACCTTCATGCCCCATATCCTCAGAAGCTTAAGGCGGTGACAGGAGAGGGGGTCATAATTTTGGATGGGCCTTTCCAGGCATTGGAGCGGTCAGTCTTTAAGCTTTAGAACCTTCAGTAAATAAATGTTTTGTGAATGATTAACTGCTTGGCTTCTTCAGGTGATGTTAACAGAAATTGAACAGAAACTCATGTGGCTATTGGAGGAGTGCAAAGGCACGTCCACTACCAATAGCTCAGGCCTCGAACAAGAAACAGAGCACCTTTCCTTGAACCTTAAAAATGTGAAGTGCAAGTTGGAAAAAGTCCACCACATGCTCCAAGAGAAATACACCGAAGAACAGGTAAACGGAAATGTCTAGAAACTTGAAGAGTCACTATTATGCTGCCTGGCTGCCAACAACACTTATTGCATTTACTTAAAGCTGACCTGATCAATCTGATGCCCTTCATTTATGTGGACTTCAGACTCCTAGAATTCTCAGCATGGGAGAATTCATGTTATTTACTTATTTTATTTATTTATTTATTTTGCCAAGCATGCACAAGATAGTAGGTATTGGTATAAACATAAACATTAGCAAAGTAGGTACAGGTGAATTAGGCAATAGGATAGTAGGCACAATGGTGCACTTATGCATGCCCCTTACAGGGTGAGCTTGACTGTAGATAGTCTAAGGATAAAGTTTTTTGGCTTTGGAGAATAAACCACAGAGTCAGTAGTGCATTCCAGGCATTGATTAGTCTGTTGCTGAAGTCATATTTGCTGCAGTCAAGTTTGGAGCAGTTTATATTAAGTTTAAATCGATTGTGTGCTCATGTATTGTTATGATTGAAGCTGAAGAAGTTATTGACAGGTAGGACATTGTGGTAAATGATTTTGTGAGGTCAGATCGAAGACAATGAATTTCTAGGCTATCTAAGCCCAAAATTTCAAGTCTGGTGGAATAAGGTGTTCTGTTGTGAGCAGAGGAGTAGAGAACTCTTCTTGTGAAATATTTTAGACTCTCTTGATTTTATTGATATCTGATATGCAGTGCAAGTTCCAGACAAATGAGCTATATTCAAGAATTGGTCTAGCAACTGTTTTGTATGCTCTGATAGTACAGTAGATTAATATTGCCAGAGAAGAAGCTATGCAGGATTAAATTAATAACTCTTAGTGCCTTTTTGGCAATGTGGTTACAGTGGGCTCTGACACTTAGGTTATTAGATATGAGTACTCCAAGGTCCTTGACAGAATGAGGATCATCTATAAGATCGTGTCCTCCAAGTTTGTATTTTGGGTTCTGATTCTTTTTGCCAATGTGTAAGTCAGAGCATTTATTGGTTGATAATTGAATTATGATAATTGAAGGCAACTTATTTGCCAAGCATGAAGCTTGGAGATAACTGGTGGAAAGGATGTGTATATGTGCATATCATGCATATTAATTACGACTACAGGTAATTCCAGCCTTCTGAAAGTTGGAGTTTTGTAGGCATCTACTCTGGGATCACAGTTCCCTGAATTCCCAACACATTTGCAGAGCCCTTGGTTGGGGAAGAGCTAGCTTGTGGGAATGCATGTGTTACAATTACTGTACTTGCATTTTCAGCTCCACTTAATGTTTGGTCTATTGAGCAGAAAAATCATGCATTATTGTTGTGCTGAAAAGTATCGGTCTGCCATGTAGGTTTGTAAATGGGGAAAACATAACAGTTGCCTTTCTTGAACTTCCTCCTGCACATCAATAACAAAATAGCTCATTACCAGTAGCAATCCTTTCCTGTACTGTGCTTCTTTCTCTGCGGTTTTTTTCTAGCATGTGGCATCCAAAGGTAAATGACCGTTCAGTGTAGAGATGGGTTAGATAGTGTTCACAAGGTTTGCATTGTTGCTAAATATTGCAGCATTGAATATTTCAGTTATGTATTTGTTTTAAAAATTTCAAATAGCCATTTATCTCAAAAGGTGATTCTGGGTGGCGAACAATTATGAAATCAATTAAAACCCCTCCCCCCACATATTCATTCATTCATTCATTCATTCATTCATTCATTCATTCATTCATTCATTCATTCATTCATTCATTCATTCATTGTCTCTAGATGTTGTTTCCCCCCCAGATCTGCAGATATTGTCCCTTTTCTGCTAATGGTATTGTTTGGTCAGCATAAGAATATACATTCACATAATTATTTTGCTAACCATTAAGAAAAACCACCATAATCCCAGCTGTTTACAAGCAGCTTCAAACTGGTGTGTGTATATATATATGGCAGATATAATCTGACTGCAAAAAAGGCTTTTTTTAAAAAAAAGGAACAAAAACACTGAGTCAGAGAGTACAAATGGAACATTAGTTCTCTGCCATTGGGCCTTCCTCCCTGGATCCTTATGATTGTCTGTTCATAAGTGCCCATAATTGGATTTAGTTCTCTGCAAAAAGAAATTTCCTTGTGCTTAGAGATGACATGGCCTTGGTGATAATGTATTTGGGGCAAGAATAGCAACAATTATTAAAACTATTTTGAAAACCATTTTTGAAGCGCTGCATGAAAGTGCTCCAGGATTGCTTCATGCAGAGGCTCCTTTGCTCGGGAAGGATGGGGGATGGGACAAGAGAAGGAGAGAACCTGGTTGCAGCAGCAGGAATGAATAAATGAGTATCGTGGACTGTGATGATGAAACTGAAGCATCTTCTCGTGGCCTGCAAGCCACCTCAGAAGAATAAAGTTGATAATGATGAATAAAAATATTATTTCACTTCTCTGTCATCGCTGTAGGCTGCTAGAGAGCTCCAGGTTTGATTTAAAATCATTTCCCAAGCAAATCTTTGTGTACACAATAAGATTAGGCTCAAGCATAGTGTACAATAGTGGGTATGTCTGGCAGGAAGAAAGTCCTAGATTCAATTCACATATTTCCAGAGAAAACTCCTGCCTGAAGCTCTTAAGAACTCCTGTCAGTCACTAGCAACAGCATTGGACTCAGTAGATCAGTACTCTGACTCAATATATGGCAGCTTCCTGCAATTCTAACATACTGTGTTCAACCAGATTTGGTGGATAACATGAATACAAGGATAGGAATTTAAAGGAGAGAAGCCGTGGGTAGTAAACAGCATGAAGTCCTTCCCTCAGTAGTTGCTTTTTGCCTGTTATCCTTTCCCTACTATCCATCTGTCTATCTTGGCTAGCCTTCTTGTCTTTCTGAGAGGAAAGTGAGGGGAGTAGGAAGGCTATAGGGAGAAGCAGCAAGATGAGGAATGATTAAGAACCTCCTGCTTCTCTCCTCTTATTCTTTTAGGAAAGGAAAGTGTTTTCTAGTCCTTTGCAATCATTCTTTCTGTGTATATTTTCATCGTAGAAAGGTTCTTACATGTGTATTTTTACTGTGATGCTTCTGCTTTATTAAAAAAAAACCTGGTAGCATAAGAAATGTATGCATGTTCTCTCTGTATTTTTAATAAAATATCAGTGCAAGCTTCTTCTTAAAAATAGTACTCTTTCTTTTTGAAGATGAGCACTAAAGGAGAGATTTCGGTCAACTTCCCACAGTCACTTCATTTGGATTCCTCTAGTTCATTTCCAAATGGGACCACAGAGAGATCTCTATTCATTAGACCAAAAGGTTTTGAGCATAAACAGGTAATTTTTATATATTAAATTACATGCCGTTCATTTTGTTGGACCAGAAAACAGCATAACTGGTGTACAACCCACTGATTCACAAATACCCTCCTGCTTTCAACTGCCACCTGCTCCTTGAACAGTAGTGAGTCCAGGGGAGCCCCCTAGATTATGTACTGGGCCTGTCTGGGCAGTTCTCCGTACTAAAAGAGCGGGTCCAGCAGTCACGTGGGTTGCTCACTGTCCAATCCGATGGGACTGAGCCTAGTATTTTTAAAGCCTGCTGGATCCGCCCCTTCCCCAGAATTCGCTCAGTCCCGCATCCAGCTCGTTCCTCTCATAACACCTTCCCTTCGTTTCTTCTCTTCAAAATAAAAGTAAGATTTCTCTTCCTTCGATTAGAGCTTGCCTGAAATTGTTGCCAGCCGTAGTCGGCTCGGCTCTGTTAGGGGAGAAGTCTGCAGCTCAGCTTTCCGTGGTTTTTTTCCTCTCCGCTTGCTCGCAGCTGCCGCCGGACTGGATTTTTTTACAATCCTCTTGGCTTGGAGGTTTTTCAGGCAAGCTATTGTAATTCTAAAGGGCTATTTACCTCCTGCGGTGTGAGACATTCTCAAGTTCCCTTGATAGTCTCCTGGACTTAGTTTTTTGCCCTCCGTAATTCAAACTCGGAGCGGTTTGTTTTGGCGCGAAGGTCCTCGCGCCCATTAATTAGGCACTTTCGGTTTGTCTTTTTTGGCTATCCGTCTAGTGCTTTCAGTCCACCGCCTGACCCTGGAGTAAGCTGTGAGTTACTCAGGCCTGTTTCTCCATCGGCTTGGCCTCCAACCAGTGTGCCTTGGTTACTTTAAATTAAGTTTAGTGAGGCCTGCCACGCTGCATTTAAGGACACGAACTCTGGTTCTGCCCAGATTGCCCTTAAATCGTAGTAGCTCCTGGGCCTAGGAGCAGGGTCCCCTTCCTCTTGGGAAAGCTATTTTAAACTTCTCCCACCAGTTTTTTGGCTCAAGTCTTGTCTTCTGTAATTTGTTCAGACTATGACTTCTTTTCCCAAGAGAGGCACAACTAAAGGTCCCAGAGAGGTTAGGCCTACTGGTGATGAAATTACTAGTATCCCCCAGGCCTCTTCCTCCTCTTCTTCAGGAGCCCACTCATTGGCCAAGTCCACCAGGGCTGAGAAGAGAAGGGACCTAGCCCTACAAAAAATCCATGAAAAATCTGCCAAACGTTTAAAAGTGCAGGCCCAAGCGCACATGAACCCAGACCCTCCAGAGGCTTCTAACCTGCCTCCCTCTGGCGTCCCTGTGCTATCTCTGGATGAGCCAAACCTAAACAGACCCCACCCTAACCTATGGGGCTTAGGTCCAGAGGAGCCAGACATTATGGAAGATTCCTTACAGCCAGAAACATCTCAGGCTTTCAGGGATTCTTCTACTATTCCTGCTGATATTTCTACCTTACCTCCGGAGTTTCAATCTATTTTTTCTGTACTGTCTAAGGCCATTGATGCCAAACTCTCGGCCATCAATGTGCCCTCTCCGTCTCATCCCCCTCCACGCTCCTCCCGACCCGTGAGCTCCCTTTCATCCTTCAGAGCTCCAATCAATGAGGATTCGGATTCTTCCCAGGAAGAGAATGAGGACGTGGACGCAGAAGAGGATGATGACCCCTTTCAACATCTGTCGGAAAATGAGGAATCTCAAATTAAGATTCCAGCCCCGGCTGCCATTTTTCCTTTTCAGCTTTTCAAATCTCCTTCTCAAGGCAAGAGTATCCACGGGTTTAGACGGGCAAGAAAAACAGACTACTCCTTCCACAGACCCTCCGGAGGAGAATCTACCTTACTTCATGGAAGAACAGGAAGATAAAGAGGTAATTCCTATGCCAAAATTGTTCAAAGATGCCTTGCTTAAGCAGTGGGACCATCCAGCTTCTGGCCTTAACCCCACTTCCAAGGACAAAAAATTATACAAGCTCTCCCCTTCGTATGAAGAGCTCCTCACCTGCCCAAAACCCGATGAACCGGTCAAAACCCTCCACTCTGCAGCAGACATGCCTGGTGAAGCAGAGGAGGTTCTCCGTCCAGAAGACAAGCGTCTTGAGCAAATGCTCAAGAGATGTTTCTTCGCAGACACCTGGGCCATTAAGAGTGCTGCAGCAGCATCCTTCTTTTCCAGAGCTATGCTCTTGTGGCTTCATCAGCTCCAACAACATATACCTCCTGATGATCTACGAGGCCAACAGGATTTCAATAAGATCTTCGCAGCCGCCCAATATGTAGCAGATGCTACATTGCAATCTTCTAGATTTGCAGCCAGGTCAGTAGCGGCCTCAACAACGGCCAGGAGACTCTTATGGCTTCGCCCTTGGCAGGCGGGAGTAAAACAAAAGTGGCAACTGGCCATGGGTCCATTGAAACGCGATCTCCTATTCGGAGACCTTCTGGATCCTCTCCTTACAGAGACCACAGACAAGAAGAAGGTTTTAGGGCCTACCACCAAGAAGGCCACCAAAACGCAGCCTTTTCGACGCCCAAGTCGTCAACAGGATCAGGGGTTTGCCTTTCAAAGAAATCCAGGTCAGTATTCCCCTCGCTTTCGATCCCAAACTAGGAACACCAGAGGTAGAGGATCCCGCTACCAAAGAGGATCCTCCTCGACCAGGGCTTCCAAAAAACCCAGATGGTGAGTTACCTTCCTTTCCCATAGGCAGACGCCTGGCTTGGTTCTCCACCAGATGGCGCCGCTCTTGTAAGGACCCCTGGGTCATTGACACTGTAGAAAGGGGTCTCCGTTTAGAGTTTATTTCTTCTCCCCCTAAACGTTTTATTTCTTGTCCCTCTCCCAGTTCTTCCCCATCTCGTATCCGAATGGAGGAAGCTATTTCTCATTTGTTGTCTATCAAAGCCATTCAACCTGTCCCCTCTTCCCAGAGAGGTCTGGGCTTCTACTCTATCCTTTTTATGGTCCCTAAGACCTCTGGAGGTTGGAGAGCCATCTTGGACCTCAAAAATCTGAACCAATTTATTAAATATAGAAAATTTAAAATGCATTCCTTGTCATCCATCTTAGCCGCCCTTCATCCTGGGGACTTTATGGTCTCATTGGACCTCACGGAAGCCTACCTCCATATTCCCATTGCCAAATGTCATAGGAAATTTTTACGTTTCGCCTTCCAGGACAGGCACTATCAGTATAAGGCTATGCCCTTCGGGCTCTCCTCGGCTCCTAGAGTCTTTACCAAGCTCTTGGGAACCCTGGCGGCCCATATCCGTGCCACGCCCATTCATATTCATTATTTAGATGACATTTTAATTCATGGAAATTCTAAAGAGGGCGTAGCTGCAGATCTCTCTTTCACCATGTCTGTTCTACAGAACCATGGTTTTTCAATCAATTTCAGTAAGAGCCAACTCCTGCCATCTACCTCCATTTTACATCTGGGAACCATCATTAACTCAGAAATTTCCCAGGTCTTCCTCTCTTCTGAGAGAAAACAGAGTATATTGGAGCTTATTTCCCATATTCAATCTCAAAGAACAACCTCCATCGTCACCCTGTCTTCTCTACTGGGAAAGATGGTGTCGTGCATTGGTATTGTTCCCTGGGCTCGTCTTCATGCCAGGGAGTTGCAATGGCTTCTGTTACCATTCCAGAGATCGGGGAACAGCAACTCGACTCGTCGCATCTCTGTTCCATCCTCAGTACTCAGATCCCTCACGTGGTGGACTTCTCCAGCTCTGGACAAGGGATCTCCCTTTAGGTGCCCGGACCAGTTTGTTGTCACCACAGATGCCAGCCTATCGGGCTGGGGAGCCCATGCCCAAGGCCTAATAGCCCAAGGCACGTGGTCAGCGGAGGAAGCTTCCAGGCCCATCAATTGGTTAGAATTGAGAGCTGTTTCTCTGGCCCTCAAACATTTCAAACCTCACATCATCAACCAGCATGTCCTGATCCTTACGGACAACATAGCCACAAAAAGTCACATTTGCAGACAGGGAGGCACCAGGTCCAAGGCCCTCATGAGGGAGGCCCTGAAATTAGGTCTTTGGGCGGAGAGACATCTCCAGTCGCTACTAGCCGATCACATATCGGGAGTCCTCAACGTCCAAGCGGACTGGCTCTCTCGATCGACTCTAGATCCAGGAGAGTGGAGCCTCCATCCGGCCTTGTTCCAGCAAATATGCCTCAGGTTCGGTCACCCATTGCTAGACCTGTTTGCGACCAAGGCCAACGCTCAGCTCCCTCGATTCATCTCCAGGTTTCCATCCCCTGGAGCAGAGGCGACCAATGCTCTCAGGATTCCTTGGCCTCCAGGTCTACTGTATGCCTTCCCTCCAATTCCAATTCTCCCAGACGTGATCCACAAGATCATCCTAGAGAAGGCCCGGGTAATCCTAATAGCCCCTCTCTGGCCTCGCCGGCCTTGGTTCGCGGACCTCCAACATCTGTCCGTCCAGGACTCCTAGCGACTCCCCGTTTCGGTGGATATGTTGCAGCAGGGTGCCTCGCTTCATCCAGATCCGGAGTGGTTCCACCTCACCGCCTGGCTATTATCCGGCGCGATCTAGCCCTGCGAGGGTACGACCCGGACACAGTGGAAATCATCCTAAAGGCCAGAAGGGGGTCTACCAACAGGATTTACGACCATACCTGGTCCAAATTCCATCAGTGGTGCTCTCAAGAGGATTTGTCTCCCCTGTGCCTTCCCATCCACAGGATAATTGCGTTCCTCATGAAAGGGTTTCATCAAGGCCTTTCAGCCAGCACCATCCGTCGCCATCTGGCAGCTATTTCTTCCGTCTTGGCAGGGCCTCGCAGCCAACCAATCCGTTCCTTCCCGGAAATTCAAGAATTTCTCAGAGGAATTTCCAACCTCAGACCTTCTAAGGTCCACAGATATCCTTCCTGGGACTTACCACGGGTTCTCCATTCCCTTACTCAGGCACCATACGAACCCCTGAAATCAGCGTCCTTCAGGTATCTATCCTTTAAGGTAGCGTTCCTAGTGGCGATTACATCCGCCCGACGCATATCTGAGTTGGCAGCTCTTTCAATCAGACAGGACCTCTGCCAGTTCCATTCAGACAAAGTGGTCCTGCGCTTGGACCCCACCTTTCTACCCAAGGTCAGCTCCATGTTCCACAGATCCCAGGATATTGTCTTACCTTCCTTCTGTCTTAAACAGAACCATCACCTTGCAGTCAGATGGCACACTCTGGACCTCACCAGAGCTCTGAGAATATACATCCAATGCACAAGACCCATTCGAAGGTCTGATGCACTGTTTGTGGCCTATCATCCCACATCCATGGGATCCAAAGTGTCCTCCACAGTAATAGGCCGTTGGATTAGAGGGACCATCTCAAAGGCCTATGAGTCAGCTTCCTTCTCCATTCCAAGGAATATTACAGCACATTCCACCAGAAGTGCTGCCACATCTGTCGCTTGGGCGACTCAAGCCCCATTGGAAGAAGTCTGCAAAGCAGCCACTTGGGCCTCGCCAAACTCCTTCATAAGGCATTACAAGATTGATTCTTAAGCTTCAGCGAACGCTGCCTTTGGCAGAAGGGTACTCCAATCCGTTATCTCTCATGATAGCGAACTAATCCCACCCTAGGGATTTATCTATTGGGTATGTCCCACGTGACTGCTGGACCCGCTCTTTTAGTACGGAGAATAGGCGTTGATTGCTTACCTGAACGCCTCTTCTCGTACGATGAGCGGGTACAGCAGTCACTTCCCTCCCTTATATGTTGCCTTCTATGACTATACCTTAACCTGTTTTTCCTTCTAATCATGAGAGTTGAACATTATTGAGCCTTCACATCTGAGCCTAAGTCTACGGATTCACGAATTCTGGGGAAGGGGTGGATCCAGCAGGCTTTAAAAATACTAGGCTCAGTCCCATCGGATTGGACAGTGAGCAACCCACGTGACTGCTGTACCCGCTCATCGTACAAGAAGAGGCGTTCAGGTAAGCAATCAACGCCTATTCTCCATGAACCAAAGAATAAATTACATAATGTGATGGGATTGGTCCTCTAGAGTCAATTGTTTTCCTTAGCTCCTCTGGGATGAAATAAGAGAGCCTCAGTTTCAGTTTCTTGCAGTTCCCTCTTCTGAATGTTGATCTCAGAAAAGCAATAAATAATAAACGAACATCTGAATTTGTGGGTTCCCAACTTCATTCCTACAGCATCTTATGATGAAACAATATAAGGCGTTTTTGTTGGCAAATTCCTACTTCTTACACTTCAATTTTCCTAACTTTGTTTTTATTTCTCCTGAAGGAACTGCTGCTAAAGTTGTCTGAGCAAGACAATCTCATTGACTTCCTAGAAGTGTACATGGAGAAAATTCAGCCTCAACCTAAACTCAATACAGTTCTGGAACTACAAACAAGGTATTGTTGGCAACCTCTACTGTGCAGGTAGCAAAATCTCAGAGAAGATGCGTGTGTAGGCACGTTTCGTCAAGGTTCTTTGCTTCCCCATACGTGTATCCCTCTGCGAGATTTTGCTACCTGCATAGGTGCGGGAAGCAAAATTGCGCTCGATCCCGCACTCGCGCTCCAGAGCCATGGAGCTGCGCACTATTAGCCAGCTGTTCCAGCAGCAGCCCAACAGTGCCTTTAACGACAGTGATCTCTCGGTTAGCGCGGGGGTTACGTTCCAAGACCTCCCGCGCTAACCGATTTCCGCGTTATACTGGATGCGGAAGTAAAAACCACCATCTGCGCATGTGCGCCATTTTTTTCATGGCCGCACATGCGCAGATGGTGGAGTTTGCGTGTGGGCGGTGGGGAAGACCAAGGGAAAGTTCCTTCAGCCGCCCAACAGCTGATCTGCTCCGCAGCGCGGAAGCAGCGAGGAGCCGAAGATGGGGTAAAGGCAAAGGGGAAACCCCATCTTCGGCTCCTCGCTGCTGCCGCGCTGCGGAGCAGATCAGGTGTTGGGCGGCTGAAGGAACCTTCCCTTGGTCTTCCCGCCGCCCAGGCAAAGGGGAATCCCCAAGATCGCTTGCCGCTTGCCGCTTTGCAGCTTGGAGCCTTGCTTCGCCTCCTTCGCTGCAATAGGCAAGCGGCAAGCGATCTTGAGAAAGAGAGAGAAAGGAGGGCGACTTGCCAGTCCACGCCCCCCTGGATGAACAGCCTCGCATGGCCCCAGCGCCGGGCTCCGCTGTTGCCTCCGCCCCCATTCGGCTCTGCAGCTGAGAGGCCTTCCCGGCAGAGCCCTCCCCAACAGCTCCCGCCGCCAGCGCAAAAAAGAAAAGAAAAAAAAATCCCCAAAAGAGGCAGGCACAAAGCGGGGGCACAAGGGGAGCTGCCCGGCAGAGGTTGCTTTTTTTCTTCTCGTGGGCAAGTGGAGGGGGGGAGAGAGAAGGGAGGAAGAGAGTGTGAGAGAGGAAGAAAGAGAGAGAGAAATGATAGAAAAAAGGGGAGAAAAAAGAGAAATGAGAAAATGATTGAAGCATAGTGACAGGAAAGAAAGAGAAAGAGACAGAGAAGTGACTCTTGGTGATGACGTATAACGTCATCGGGTGGGAAAAACCGTGGTATAGCAAAAAAAACACGGACTTATTTTTTAATTAATATTTTTTGAAAAACCACGTTGCAGCGTTTCGCGCTAATCGAGAACGCGCAAATCGAGGGATCACTGTAATCTCAAAAACTAAACATGATTGGATCTTGGACCTTGTTAATACTTGAATAGGAGACTGTTAGAATCTAAAGCCTGCACACAAGATTCAAATATTTAAAAATATCTAAAAATGCCTTCCATGCTATTGCCAAGAAAATGTCATAGCCATATCATGTAATCACCACAGGCAATTTCAACTCAAAAGAGCCATATATAATATAATGCAGAATGGCTTGAAAGAGGAATTAGTGGAAACTTCTTTTTCTTATTTTAATCTTTTCATCACTACAAAGATAGGTAACCAATTATCCTCCAGATACTAGGATTTCAATTCCCATTAGATCTAACCAAGATGGTAAAGGATTGCAAGAATTTTACTGCAAAATACCTGAATGAGCCATACTACATTCAATGAACATATATTAGAATCATAATGGCTTTTGCTCAAAGCAGCCTCTGCTACTTTCTTTTTTCCAACTACAGTAATAAACCATGATAACATAATGTGACATAACACAATCTTGTCACATTGCTGGAAAAATGGAGATAACCTGAAGTTACAATTTTCAGTGGCAATCGTATATGCTCCATTTTGTCATTTCACCTCTATATCTGTATTAGAAGCAGGATGTTGATATAGTTAAGTCTTTGCTATGATCCAGGATTTATGTTCTGCACATTTTTATATTCACCAATGTCTCATTTTTGTTGCCTTTGCTTCCCTACATTTCTTTACCCATAATGGTGATATGATGCTAATTCCAGCAATGAAGCAATCAGCTCAGGAAATGAGCCTCTTGGTTTGACTCCAAAGGACCAAACAGGTGATAAGTGGCAATATTTACAAGAAGAACTGCTACTCAAGAAGAATGCTCCTCATTGTCAACTGGATGAACTTCAGGTTGGTATATCATCTTTATTCTTATCAACCTGCAGGTCAAAAATATAAGAAGCATCACACAAGCACCATCAGATGTTAATAGCAAATCTGAGGAAGCCATGCAGGTGGTGTCCCAGATGCCAGAGTTTCTATTTTCAGAAGATTTAAAACCTGTTGCTTGAGTAGATCCATCATTCCAGAATATCACAATCATCTAGCTTGAAATTATACTTGTTTTAACTTTTTATTGAAATAACGTTATACAGTAGTCTTGACTTATGATCACAGTTGAGACCAGAATTTCTGTTACTAAGCACTTATGGTTCTTCGTTGTGTTTTCCGACCTCTGTTGTATGATGGATTGGGTTGAATGTGTACGATTGTGTAGTTGGGGATTTTATAATACTGGTTATGTTTATTAATTTTTTAAATTGATTTTTACATTTTATTATTAGATTTGTAATATATTGTGTTATTGTTGTGTTGTGAACCGCCCTGAGTCTTCGGAGAGGGGCGGCATACAAATCTAATAAATAATAATAATAATAATAATAATAATAATAATAATAATAATAATAAGCAGCCTTTTGCAATTGACAGATGGAGATTTTGTCAATTCCGATGGTTTTCAAATGTCTGCTGAGATCCTTTGGCACTGCGCCCAGCGTGCCAAGTACCACTGGAAGCCAGTGAAAGTGGTCCCAGTGGTACTTGGCACGCTAGGCGCAGTGCCAAAGGATCTCAGCAGACATTTGAAAACCATCTGAATTGACAAAATCTCCATCTGTCAATTGCAAAAGGCCGCTTTACTGGGATCAGCAAACATAATTCGCCGCTACATCACGCAGTCCTAGGTGCTTGGGAAGCGCCCGACTGATGATGAAATACGAAATCCAGCATAGTGATCTCGTTTGCTGTGTTGTATTGACATAATAATAATAATAATAATAATAATAATAATAATAATAATAATAATAATAATAACAACAGAACCATTCTTGATTTTATGACTTGTTTTGCCATGATTATTAAAAGAACTGCAGCTGTTTTATGAACCACATGGTTGCCAAGCAAATCTAACTTTCTCCATTGACTTCGCTTGTTGGAAGCCAGCTGGGAAAGTCACAAATGATTACTTGACCCCTGGATGCTGCAATTAAATATGGGACTAAGGCCCAAAATTTGATCATGTAAGGAAAAGTCATAGGTCATGTCTGTGAGGTCAGATCACACATCACTTTTTAAAGTGCCATTATCACTTCAAACAGTTGCTAAGCAAATGGTTATAAGTTGAAGACTACTATCAGGGGTGAGGAAGTTAGTGGGTGTCTGACGCTACCTGTATGTCTCCATTAATTTAACCTGGAGCACTTGTCTAAACATGTTTTGTTTTTTTCCAAATCTTAGATCTCTACCAAAATAAATATTCTGCCCCTGGGTGCTACATCGAGTGTGAGAACTCCAACCATTGAGGAGCTAAAAACATACACAGCACAGCTTGACAATTTAAGCCAGGAAGCTTCTACTCAGGTACTCGTACTAAAGGTATTTCTCTAAGTTATATAAATAGCCACCAGCTACTTATATTGTTGGATAGGATCCAGCCTTGCTGTCATGAAAGATATACTCTAAATTCAGTTAAAAGAAAAGGTTTCTCTTGTCCAGTCCTGTCCAATTCTAGGATGAGGCAAGGGAGCCACTACCTATAAAATGACTGTATGTATCATAAAGCAATTTAGAATAAGTATTATTTCTAATTCCCAATATAGAAGACCTTTCTTTACATCTTCACCTTTTTGATTGTCTGTTAGTGTAGGGAGTATTGAGATAGAAGGACAAATGAACTGACTTACTCTAAGCTGTTTTCTTGATAGATAAAAATAATAAGCCACAGATATATCTACGGCAATGCCAGCATGCATATCTTTACACTGATTCATATGCTGCTTTTTAAAAAAATAAACTTTATTAATTTTTCATAAAAAAGACAAAACTGACAAACACACATTTAACATAAAATTGGGGTTGCAATTTCCCCGCTTATTCTAGAAGTCAAATTTCCATACAGAAAAAAGAATACATTATTAATACTTTAAATCAACTTATTACTTTAAATGAAAAGAAGAAACTTTGTTTAACCTTATATAAAAAAACCCTTCATCTATAAACTAAATAGAACACAAAATATAAGTCATAACGATACTTCTACAATTCTCACATAAGTTTTACTTTTACATCTTCTTCTTATTTATCCATATATACACTTTATTCCAAATCACATAAAATTCTGATTCCTCTTGGTCTTTTAACCGTCTTGTCATCGTATCCATTTCAGCGCATAGGCAAATAGGAAAGCCATGAGAAGGAATTGAAAATACGTACTGTATGTTCCCATTTTGTAGGAAAATGAATCGGGAGAAAATGCATTAAGTCTGGATGGGAAACTCTTTGAGTTGTTTCTGGCAATCAGCCGCTGCCTGAACAACATGGAGCAGATGATGGGCACCTGTGTACTCTCCAGTGAAGAAGCTCCTGTACAGCAAGTGCTTTATGAGGTCAGTACCAATGGGAAAATCTATGTCATGGATGTCAAACTCATGGCGTCACATTGCTATCACATCATGTTTTGGGTTGTGCAGGCATTTATTATTTATTTATTAATTATTTAGATTTGTATGCCGCCCCTCTCCGCAGACTCGGGGCGGCTCACAGCAAGATACAGCAATGCATGACATATCCAAATATAATTTAAAATATTTAAAAAGAACCCCATTTACTAACAAACACACACACAAACATACCATGCATAAATTGTACATGCCCGGGGGAGGTGTTTCAGTTCCCCCATGCCTGATGGCAAAGGTGGGTTTTAAGGAGTTTACGGAAGGCAGGGAGAGTAGGGGCAGTTCTAATCTCTGGGGGGAGTTGGTTCCAGAGAGTCGGGGCTGCCACAGAGAAGGCTCTTCCCCTGGGGCCCGCCAACCGACATTGTTTAGTGGACGGGACCCGGAGAAGACCCACTCTGTGGGACCTAATCGGTCACTGGGATTTGTGCGGCAGAAGGCGGTCTCGGAGATATTCTGGTCCAGTGCCATGAAGGGCTTTAAAGGTCATAACCAACACTTTGAATTGTGACCGGAAATTGATCGGCAGCCAATGCAGACTGCGGAGTGATGGTGAAACATGGGCATACCTAGGTAAGCCCATGACTGCTCTCGCAGCTGCATTCTGCACGATCTGAAGTTTCCGAACACTCTTCAAAGGTAGCCCCATGTAGAGAGCATTACAGTAGTCGAACCTCGAGGTTATGAGGGCATGAGTGACTGTGAGCAATGAGTCCCGGTCCAGATAGGGCCGCAACTGGTGCACCAGGCGAACCTGGGCAAACACCCCCCTCGCCACAGCTGAAAGATGGTTCTCTAATGTGAGCTGTGGATTGAGGAGGACGTCCAAGTTGCGGACCCTCTCCGAGGGGGTCAATAATTCCCCCCCCAGGGTAATGGACGGACAGATGGGATTGTCCTCGGGAGGCAAAACCCACAGCCACTCCGTCTTATCCGGGTTGAGTTTGAGTCTGTTGACACCCATCCAGGCCCCAACAGCCTCCAGATACCCGCACATCACTTCCACTGCTTCGTTAACTGGACATGGGGTGGAGATGTAAAGCTGGGTATCATCAGCGTACTGATGATACCTCACCCCATGCCCTTGGATGATCTCACCCAGCGGTTTCATGTAGATATTAAATAGCAGGGGGGAGAGGACCGACCCCTGAGGCACCCCACAAGGGAGAGACCTCGGAGTCGACCTCTGACCCCCCACTAACACCGACTGCGACCGACCGGAGAGGTAGGAGGAGAACTACTGAAGAACAGTGCCTCCCACCCCCAACCCCTCCAGGTGTTGCATTTAGCCTGCAGGCTGGCAGTTTGACACCCCTGATCTATGCAGTATGTTTTATATTTTTGTATATTGTCAAAAAATATTTGCCATAATGGCATTAGATGTAGATGTTTCCTGAGAATGCTAGCTTTTATTAAGAGTAGGGTTATCCAAACTTCAGAATGTTAAGATTTGTGACCTTCAACTTCCAGAATTTCCCAGCCAGCATGGTGCACCAGTTGCGGCCCTATTTGGACCAGGAGTCACTGCTCACAGTCACTCATGCCCTCATCACCTCGAGGTTCGACTACTGTAACGCTCTCTACATGGGGCTACCTTTGAAAAGTGTTCGGAAACTTCAGATCGTGCAGAATGCAGCTGTGAGAACAATCATGGGCTTTCCTAAATATGCCCATGTTACTCCAACACTCCGCAGTCTGCATTGGTTGCCGATCAGTTTCCGGTCACAATTCAAAGTGTTGGTCATCACCTATAAAGCCCTTCATGGCACCGGACCAGGGTATCTACGAGACCGCCTTCTGCCGCACGAATCCCAGTGACCGGTTAGGTCCCACAGAGTTGGTCACCTCCGGGTCCCGTCAACTAAACAATGTCATTTGGCGGGACCCAGAGGAAGAGCCTTCTCTGTGGCGGCTCCGACCCTCTGGAATCAGCTCCCTCCAGAGATTAGAACTGCCCCCACCCTCCTTGCCTTTCGTAAACTCCTTAAAACCCACCTCTGTCGTCAAGCGTGGGGGAACTGAAACACCTCCCCCTGCCTATGTAGTTTTCTGTGTATGATATGACTCTATGTATGTTTTTTATATATTGGGGTTCCTTGTTTTTAGACTTTTTAAAATGTATTATTGTTATTTTAGAGTTTAACTATTAAATTTGTCATTATATATTGTTTTTATCATTGCTGTGAGCCTCCCCGAGTCTACGGAGGGGGCGGCATACAAATCTAATAAATAATAATAATAATAATAATAATAATAATAATAATAATAATAATAATAATAAAATTCTGGGAGTTGAAATCCAAGGTTTTAAACCTGCCAAGTTTGGACACTCCAATTTAAAAGAAAGAAATGCAAATTTGTAGCCACTAAAATTGTACAGATGTGTTTTAAAAAATGGAGAACATTTCAGAAATTCTCAGAAGTTTAAAATGGGGATCAGTTTTCATTTTAATACCATCTGATCAAGTTTGTACTTAACTGAACTAACAGGATTGGATTGAAATATAGTTACTCTTCCAAATATGCACTTCTTTGGATTTGTTGATACAATTCTTGGCTCATGAAGCAGTGGGTGAGCAGCAAATTTTTCCTGGTTTCCTCCATAGCCATCTGCTCAGATCGACTCCCGAGTATTGGAGTGAATGTCAGCAAGTGTAATTTCCTTCCAAGGGAAACTGGACTATTTTGGGGAGACAGGCACCCAGATTTTGGGGGTGGGATCCTTGTTGCTGCTTTCAAGGGCCAGGGGGAGTATGCAAGGGACACAACTGTATTATCAAAAGATATCAAATTCTTCATATTTTGGTTGGTGGTGATAAGATTTTCTATTTTATAATAAATTAAGCTAGCAAAGGTTTAATGCACCTGATTTAGGACTTATACAACATTGAAAATCTGTTAATTGACCTATCCCAGCTTCACAGTATTCAAAATTATTGTAGTAACTGAACTACAATATGTTTATACAATATTAGTTCCATTTACATGCTCGTCTTTGTTTTCAAATGGCAAAAAATCAGGATATTATACCGAGATAAATACACTCCCCCCCCCCCCGACTAGTTGTGTTTTGGGGGTCGAACGGCCATTTCACAGGGGTCGCCTAAGACCATGGGAAAATACAAATTTCCCATTTTGTTAGGAACTAAAGCTTCTATTCTGGAGCCTCGGAACATATTTTTACAATCTGACCAATCAGGCGTTTACAATGGAGGTGTCCCCCTGACCGTCCTGCCAATCAGCTTAATGCTCTGTTTGAAGAATTGGTGCTAGACGTATGGTTGGGGGCACTGAGGAACTGTATTAAGGGGTCGTGGCATTAGAAAGGTTGAGAACCACTATTCTAAATGATGAGGAAATGGGTTAAACAAAATTTCTGAAGCAATGTGTTCCATAGCTGTGGAGCAATGCAGAAAAGGCCATTTCCAGCTTCTGAAAAATGTGTCTGACTATTAAGGTATATACAAAAGGGCTTTTCATGTATATCTTAACAACCATACAGTTTATAACAGTTGCTCTTTCAGATGTTGATAACTTTAATGTAAACGCCACTACCTTCCTGGTAAACAGCTGGCAATTGGTGTAGATCGGGGTCCCCAAACATGGCAACTTGAAGACTTGTGGACTTCAACTCCCAGAATTCTCCAGCCAGCATAGCGGGCTGGAGAATTCTGGGAGTTGAAGTCCACAAATCTTCAAGTTGCCAAGTTTGAAGACCTCTGGTGTAGATCTTTCAAAAACATCTATTTTCTCAAGAGGGTGAAAGATACAGTATATGAACTAGTGGTGAGTTGCTCCCGGTTCAGCCCAATTCTGCGAACTGATAACGCTGGCAGAAGGAGGTTCCGACCACCCACCTGGGATGCTTCTGCACATGCACAGAAGCTTCTATGCATGGGCACGCATGAACTGCTAGCAATGGGTTTTAGAACCCACTACTGATATGAATGCCCAGGTCTTGAAACTTCTCTCTTGAAAGAAACAAATGGATGTTGATGGATTCTACAAAAACCACCTTGATTTACCTATCTCACCTACAATCTGTTTCAGACTCTCTCTGCAGAACTACAGAAACTCCACACAGATATTGGAGATAAGAAGGACGATCTTTTGAAGTCCATCACCTCTGGTGGTGGGAATTTTGAGAGATTCTCCCAGTGTTTTAGCAACTTGCAGGCATGGCTCCAATTGACACAGACAGCTGCTGCTTCTAGAAGCAAGTCTATGAAAACTGAAATGGACCATTACATCAATTATCAGGTATCACAGAGTTACGTTTTCATTTCAACCTTTAAAAATCTATCAAAACAACAACTCACTAAAAAGACATGCTTCATCCTTTTATATTTGAAATGCTAGTGATCTCATATCAATTCACTTGTGATCATTCACTTGCGTCTGTTCTGGGTCCTATTCTTTTTAATATGTTTGTGAGTGACATAGGGGAAGGTTTGGTAGGGAAGCTTTGCCTATTTGCCGATGACTCTAAAGTGTGCAATAGGGTTGATATTCCTGGTGGGGTCTGTAATATGGTAAATGATTTAGCTTTACTAGATAAATGGTCAAAGCAATGGAAACTGCAGTTTAATGTTTCCAAATGTAAAATAATGCACTTGGGGAAAAGGAATCCTCAATCTGAGTATTGTATTGGCAATTCTGTGTTAGCAAATACTTCAAAGGAAAAGGATTTAGGGGTAGTGATTTCTGACAGTCTCAAAATGGGTGAACAGTGCAGTCAGGCGGTAGGGAAAGCAAGTAGGATGCTTGGCTGCATAGCTAGAGGTATAACAAGCAGGAAGAGGGAGATTATGATCCCGCTATATAGAATGCTGGTGAGACCACATTTGGAATACTGTGTTCAGTTCTGGAGGCCTCACCTACAAAAAGATATTGACAAAATTGAACGGGTCCAAAGACGGGCTACAAGAATGGTGGAAGGTCTTAAGCATAAAACGTATCAGTAAAGACTTAATGAACTCAATCTTTATAGTCTGGAGGACAGAAGGAAAAGGGGGGGACATGATTGAAACGTTTAAATATGTTAAAGGCTTAAATAAGGTCCAGGAGGGAAGTGTTTTTAATAGGAAAGTGAACACAAGAACAAGGGGACACAATCTGAAGTTAGTTGGGGGAAAGATCAAAAGCAACATGAGAAAATATTATTTTACTGAAAGAGTAGGAGATCCTTGGAACAAACTTCCAGCAGACGTGGTAGATAAATCCACAGTAACTGAATTTAAACATGCCTGGGATAAACATATATCCATCCTAAGATAAAATACAGAAAATAGTATAAGGGCAGACTAGATGGACCAGGAGGTCTTTTTCTGCTGTCAGACTTCTATGTTTCTATCAAATTTACAGAAAACTAATCTCTTGTGCATAACTATTACCTAGACTAGAGTTTTGCTACCTAGATAAAGCAGTCCTGTTTTTTAGTCTTAAGCATAATCTTTGTATTGTACTCTTGCCTGGACATCCTAAAAGAGTACAATTTCCTACATAGGCATTCATGTATAATAAACATGTGCTTTCATAAAGCTTCTGCCCACAGAGAAACTTATCTGAGATAAGAGCCTTGCTTGAAAATGTAACCATATCACCTTTACAGACCATATCGCCTTTACAGATGATTTAATCTCTGACCTCCATAATGAGAAGCAATTTATCATTACAAAACTGGACTACACTGAGAGTATAATTCTAATACATTCCATTTATAAAGACTCTTTTTTCCCCCTCTCTACAAACATATATACATGAAGAATGATACTGATTAAACAAGCCATTTGAATTGCAGTTTCATTATCCCTTAATTTTGCTTAATGCATTTCTGGATTTATATTGGATTTTTTGTTTCTTGTTACAGAATGAAATCAGGCACTTGTATGATATATTGATTGAGAAAAAATCCTCATTGCAGCAGTTTTTCAGTGAAATGAGTGGGCATAATATTTCTAAGCAATTCCAGGTAATTAAAATGAGACATGAAAATCAGGCGTAATTAGGTACCCAGCATTTTAACTAAATTCTTTTATTTTGCTACTAATTTCCCCCAAATCAAATATTGTTTCTCACTGTGAATTATTTGTATATTTATTTATTACTAAATGTTGGTCTTACTTCTGTCAGTAATCTTTAATGGTGCTAATTAATGTTATTTACAACTAAGCGATTTGCTAGTTTATAACACATTTCTACTTTGCTTATGATATTGCTGAAAACATCTAATTGGATTTTAAATATGCTATTAAGTAAAGTGTATCATATTAACTTGGTACTTGGCTTTTTAAGTTCCTAAATTTTGGTTTAAGATGCTACATCTGTAAAAAAATTGTTGAGAAACTTAAAATGTCAGTGAGTGCAGGAATCCTGAACCCTAAAAAGTTATCTATTTCCCTGTGTAACCCTGTGTTACAATGCCAGTGCCTATGATATCCTCTGATGAAGATATAACTGTTTCTTTAAATTTCCAAATATTTATGTATGCTGACATGGAATCAGAACATACATATAATATCCTCTCTCTTTAGCATGTCCAGTAAAATATATGTACAACTTAATCTTATATTATTATTTTTTGCCTACCTATGTTATTTATTACCTCTTATAAAATATAGAAACATTATTATCAGGTTATTTCATGTTACAGAAGAAAAAAATGAATTTAGTGCCATTTTCCCCCTATGCTGTAAAATCTAGTTTAGTTTACCTTAAATTAGAAATATAAAGAAGTCTCAGTTTTTTAAACTACAATTGAGAATTTCTAACAAGTCAGATGACTAGTGGCAATAAAATTATAGTCAGACAGAACTATTAAGAGTGAAATAAGCATTCTTGTAGGTATTGCAAAGCTTGCAGAAGTGGGGAAAAGCTAGGGTGGAAACCCTAAGTTGTCATTAATTCATCCTTCCCCCAACAATTCACAAAAAACTTAAGTAAATTTGTTCACAAAATGCTGTGATTATTTGGAAGAATGGGCTTGACTATTTTAGAAGAGAGCACAATTAGCTAGAATGTTAAATAACTGCATTCTGTACCACAACACTTATTTGCAGATCTCATTTGTAAATCATTGTTATAATGTTCCTGAGATAAACAAATCCTCACTCCAATTATGCCAATTTATTTGGAGTGTACATTTTTCCCCCAGTTGGCCAATCTCTTTTTTCTACTTAACGAGTGGTAGTTTTATTCTGTTATTTGATAGATATAATTCAGAAAATGGTCAGATCTTTTCTCTGCCTCAGAAGTATATCACTGCTATTAAAAAGGCTAGCCTAATTCTGAATCATTTCATATCTCATTCAGCAAATGGATGTCTTTGAATTGGAACTGCAAAATTTCGAGACACAGGCAGCTAAACTAAGAGATCATGGAGAAAGAGTTCATTTGCCAGTTGCTGTAACCCATGATGTGAATAAACTAGAGGTAAACATGTCGAATAACAAATGGACACAGGAAGCAAGCAAAATGAAATGCAACTAATCTAAGCATGTTGAGGTTAATTGGGGGGAGCAAGGGCACAAAATAGCATTGCTAGAAATGAAGGTGAGAAAATACATGATGTTCAAATACAGGTAATCCTCAACTTACGACCACAACTGAGTCCAGCATTTATGTTGCTAAGGGAGAAATTTGTTAAGTGAGTTTTGCCCCATTTTATGATTTTTCTTGCCCCGTTAAGTGAATCATTGTAGTGAATAAATTAGCAATACTGTTAAGTAAATCTGGCTTTCCCCTTAATTTTGCTTGTCAGAAGTTGATCACATTTATTTATTGATTGATTGATTGGATTTGTATGCCGCCCCTCTCTGGGACATTTCAATGAACCCGGGACATTTCAATCATCATAAATATGAACAAGTTGTCAAGCAACTGAACATAAATCACATGCCCATGTGGATGCTGCAATGGTCCTTAACGTGAAAAACAGTCATACATCCCTTTTTCAATGCTGCTGTGAATTTGAATGGTCACTAAATGAACTATTGTAAGAAGGACTACCTGTACAGCATGTAGAACAGAGGTTGGCAACTTCCTACTGTGCAGGGTCCACAGGCCATGCCACTGCCATCATTTCCAAAGGACATACTGCTCTGCCCCCATTAAGGTGGTCGATGAAGCCTTCCCCAAAATGTTCACCCAGAGAGAAAGCATTGTGCCAAATAAACATATATTTTTGTGTTTGGGGGGGGGGACTTGGGCTATAAGATTTGGGGATGTAGATCATGTCTCACCCATGAGCCATAGCTTGCTGCCACTAAACTAGAATGGCAGTTTCTAGTTGGCAATTTTTCCTAGGAACCAAATAACTAAATGGTCTTTTTAAATTATGGAGATGATCTAACAATTGATGATCATCATGTCAGCCAGTTCAGTCAGACCCAGATGGCCATTGTAATTTGATGATTAAGATATGATATACTGTATTTTTCGGAGTACATAAGACGCACCTTAGTTTTGGGGGAGGAAAATAGGGGTGGGGGAAAATCTGTCTACCAAATATTCATCTGGCTAGCATCCTTAGTCTGGTCAGCTTCAGCACATTATTTTAACCCCTGGTTAGGGCTTAAAAAAACCTTATTAGGTGAATAACAATGAAAAAGCTTGCAAGCTGGTAAATGCTGGGAACATCGTTAATACCTGGTTAGGCTGAAAAGAAACATTTGGAGCAGGTAGAGCAATGAAAAAAAACCTGCAAAGACTTAGGGTTTGGAAAACATTCTTCGCAGAGAGTAACAATGAAAGAGCTTGCAAGCTGGTAAGAGCTGGGAATATTGTTGGCATCTAGTTAGGGCTAGGGAAAAAAAGGCTTCGAAAAAAGCTACATTCGGCATATAAAATGCACCCAAATTTTCAGCCTCTCTCAAGTAGATACATAAATACAATCCTTAACTGCATCCAGAGAAGATTGGATTTGGAAATGCAATGTTTGGCTTAGCCAATCAAAATTTGTAGATTTGTAATTTATATTTGCAGTTCAACTCTGTTGATCAGCCGTGTAATATAAAAAAAACATTCTATAAGGGTAATAATATCAGTACTTTGTGGCATCTTGAAGACTATTGACTTTGAGATGACATAAGTATATATTATAACTGTCTCATAACTTATTCTAATCAGAATTTTGTTTAATTTTAGGAGGTGTTGGATGACCTCTGGGAGTTCCTGAGAATCAAACAGAAAGAACTAAATTCTTCATCCATTAAGGAGCAACAGTGTGAATATTTGTTAGAAGGATTTGCAGAGCTGATAGATCTTGGGAAAAGGAAACTTGTTCATGTTTCAAAGCTGAAAATTACCAGTCAATCTGATTTAAATTTACGGTTGCAAAATCATAAGGTATAAACATCTGCTTAAATTACACTTAAAGGTATTTTTCCATACCAAGAAATCACTGACGGATTTCTATTATATGTTCACAAAATACACAGTGGGTGGAATAAACCACACAATGCGTTAATAGGGTTTTATTTATTTTAAACAGTTATATAGTCATCTATCTTATAGCAAATTCTGGTTGACTCAGCATCCTCTTATCCTGCTAAGACTATAAAGGATTTATCACCATACACTGAACCACAAACTATAGTTTTAGTCTACTCTAGCCTTGCGTGAACCAAGCCAGCCAGCGAAATCATTGGCACTGATTAAACACTGAGATTCATTGTTTAATTTTATCATATGTTCAGGTATGCATGCATAGATTCGTTCATTGTATAGAAGGAAATGGCCTCATTCTAGAGCCCCAGGCAGTGGTTGTTTGTTTAAATTTCTATGCCGTCCAACTCCCTAGGGACTCAGGGCGGCTCACAACAAAAATAGATCAATATAAAAACATTTCAATTTAACAAAGTTATAGTCATCCATACATTCATGGGCCAACCTCACTAATCATCCCTTGAGGTCAGTAGTCCTAGCCCTGTCGGAAAAGCCAGGTCTTTACAGCTTTCTGGAAGGCCAATAAGGTGGCGATAGTGTAGATCTCAGGAGGTAGCTGAGTCCACGGAGGCGGGGCCACCCCAGAGGAGGCCCTCCCCCGCGGACTCACCAGCCAGCATTGTTTAGCTGACGGGACCTGAAGAAGGCCAACCCTGTGGGCTCTTACCGGTCACTGGGAGGTATGTGGTAGAAAGTGGTCTCGGAGATACTCTGGCCTTGATCCATGTAGGCTTTAATAAGTGCATTACATACAGTTTTGCAGTATTACCATTGAATGAAAAATAATAACTTGCATTTTAACTAACAAAAATATATCTCTGCCTGGAGAAGTGTTACTAGTTTCTGTCATCTTGAAAAACAGAGAGTATTCATTTGTTTTTTATGTTTATTTTTTCACTTAGAGCTTTTAATGCAATATCACAAATGAGCAGAGGTAATTTTATAGGGAAAGGAGGGGTTGTTATGTGTAATCATAACATCTATCCCGGGCTATAATTACTTTGCTGAAAATAAAATATAGCCTTCGTAATGAAGATGAAAATTTATAGACTGCCCAGGAGAACGTCTAAATAAACACAAGTTAATTCCTACTTAATTTCTCTGAATGTAAACTTAGTGTTGTGACCCACCATCTACCAGCAGGGCTGGCAGCAGACTGATGAGGAGGAGTTTGGGGAAGAACTTGGGCCAGGTCTTGGAGCCTGAGGACAGCTTGATGGTCAGCATTGGACAGAGAGATAGAGCCCAACCACTGGAGAGGCAGCTGCCTTTGTAGGCAGAGATGTGTGAGGAAAAAGAACAGCTGTGACCTGTTCCAGATGCACGTATGTGCAGAGCAGATAGGAGAGGTGAACACCGGAGGATAAGGAGTCAACTCAGGAAGCAAATCAAACGTGGATGCTGAATGACCCCTCCCTGGCTGGGGAATAAATAGAAGGAAGGGGAGTGGTGATCATAGGAGACAACAGTTTGCATTTCTAGATATTTTGCTCATGGTGTTTTGTGCCTTGCCAGAACTTAATTTGCAGTCTTTTGGCACTCAGCCTTGCAATTATCATAAATGACCTGATAAGGTGTCTTGCTGCAGTTAACTCCTTGCAAGGCTCTTGCTTGGACTTTCAGTTGGTGAAAGCAATTAATTCACAAGAGGAGGTTTTCTTTGTGAAGAGTCTTTTTCTTGCTTCTCTGAAGGTTGGGTTGGAACACTAATTGTTTGCACGTTGCATATGGAAATGCCTCCTGTTTAAAATATTAAGAAAAGTATACTTTGATTATTTGACTGAATAATTACTTTTGGGATGTGTGTGTGTGTGTGTGTGTGTGTGTGTGTGTATCAATTACTGTTTCTCTAGAATTGTTATAATTAGTGTTTGATGGCAAAGAAAGCCACCACATTTCATTTTGGATTTAATCGGATAAAGAAATAAAACTGTTTAAAATCAATGAGATATAATTTGCTTTGTTCCAAACCAGATTATGATCTAAATTCAACTATGTTACTGGAATAACATTAGTTCTATCATAAGGTCCAATTCTTCTACCAATATGTCCTCCACTCTAATCAGATGTTCTTATTTATCTGTTTCTGGATCCACTTTCTTTCCTTGATTTTTAGGTATACGCCAATGACTAGGATAAGGGAAGCAAAGTATATGAAGAGGAAGCAGCTTTATATGAATATTATTCACTTACAGATGAATAATAAAATAAATAAACATAATTTTAGCATTGGTTCAAATCTCAGTAGTTTTGGAAAAGTGATCTAAATGATCCCTTTTAAGGAAATGTAAATTTTCCCACTTTCCTAGGATTTGGTTATTTTTGCATCTACAAGGCCAGCAATTTTCTATTTGTTTAGGGACTGACCAACACCTTACATGTTTTGTAATATTTAACACGTGGAGAATATTGGCATTCTTGATTCAGTTGTAACAAATACCATTGTTTACCATTTTTCCATTTTAATGCTGCTAAAATATGTATCTCAGTGCATTTGTTATATTTGCTGTTGGTAAAACTTTGAAAGAATGAAGGAGGATAGCATGTAGCAGAAACATTTTAACTTTATTTATGCTCTTAAAAGATAAGTGTGTTCTTTTTGAATAATTATTTTGTGCATATAATTATCTGTACTTATGTTCCTTTCCTTTTTTGAACACAGAGCTTTTTCTGTAAACTGAAAGGCCATATGCTTCTTGTACAAAAAGTGGCAGCTTCAATATTACAAAACAGGGAGAAACACTGGAAGGATATGGTAGAGGAGATGAAATCATTGGAAGAACAAGCTATTCAACAAGGAACCCATTTGGAAAAGGTTTTACAGGTCAGAGAATAAAATAAAACAATGCGAAATAGGTTCAGACAAGTCTGTTACACTCAGCTTCTAACCCAGAAGTTGAGTGAGAGTACATTTATTTAATTTTAATTAATTTTACATGCATTTGGAATTTATCCAATCTCAAAACTGGCTTGATACTGCTAGAGCACACAACTTTGGAATGATTCATAAGGGCTCTTTTTATATCTCAATAAAGGATTAATTTTTTTAAAAAAAAATTACTTGCATCTACCATGTTGAGTTTCAAAGTCATAATTGTATTGGAACAATAAAATACATTTTTTTTATTATTAATAGAGTTGAAAGGGACCGTTAGGTCATTGAGTCCAACCCCCTGCCTGAGCAGGAAACCCTACAGCACCCCAGCCAAATGGAAGTCCAATCTCCTCTTGAAGGTGTCCAGAGTTGGGGAGTTCACCACCTCCCCTGGCAGGCAGTTCCATTGGTTGATCGCTCTGACCGTCAGGAAGTTCTTCCTTATTTCCAGGTTGAATCTCTCCTTGGTCAGCTTCCAACCATTGTTCCTCGTCCGGCCCTCTGGTGCCCTGGGGAATAAAGAGACCCCCTCCTCACCGTGGCAACCCCTCAAGTATCTGTAAACTGCTATCATGTCCCCTCTAGACCTTCTTTTTTCTAGGCTGTCCATGCCCAGTTCTCTCAATCTCTCTTCGTAAGTCTTGGTTTCGAGTCCCCTAATCATTTTGGTTGCTCTTTTTTGCACCTTCTCCAGTGTTTCGATGTCTTTTTTGTAGTGAGGTGACCAAAATTGGATGCAGTACTCCAGGTGGGGTCTGACCAGGGCATAGTAGAGTGGTATTAGTACTTCCCTGGTCTTGGAGCGTATTCCTCTGTTGATGCAGCTTAGGATTGAGTTGGCTTTTTTGGCTGCTGCTGCACATTGCTGACTCATGTTTAGTTGATTGTCGACCAAGACTCCAAGATCTCTTTCGCAGTCACTACTGCTGAGTGGGGTATCTCCCAGGCTGTATGTATGTCTAGGGTTCTTTTTGCCGAGGTGGAGGACTCTGCATTTGTCGGTGTTGAACCTCATTTTGTTGGTATGGGCCCACTGTGATAGTCTGTCTAGGTCTTCTTGTACTCTGAGCCTGTCCTCAAGGGTGTTGGCTACCCCCGCCAGCTTGGTGTCATCTGCAAATTTTATTAGTTCCCCTTTTATTCCCTCATCCAGGTCGTTGATGAAGATGTTAAAGAGTACAGGACCCAGGACAGAGCCCTGTGGTACTCCACTGTCTACTTTTTTCCATGTGGATTTGGTGCCGTTGAGGACAACTCGTTGGGTGCGGTTGGTCAGCCAACTGTTTATCCATCTGCATGTGTAGTAATCTACTACATTTTTTTCTAGTTTGTGGATTAGGAGATTGTGCCTTACTGAAGTCCAAGTATATGAGGTCCACTGAGTTGCGTTGGTCAACTGACTTGGTTATGGTGTTGAAAAATGATATGAGATTGGTTTGGCATGATTTGTTTCTGATGAATCCGTGCTGGCTATTGGATATGATCTTGTTTGTTTCTAGGAAGTGGGTAAGTTGTTTTTTGATTATTTTCTCCAGTATTTTTCCAGGTATAGAGGTCAGACTGATTGGTCTGTAGTTACCTGGGTCGGTCTTTTTGCCTTTTTTGTGGATGGGGACTACGTCAGCTCGCTTCCAGTCTTCCGGTAGGTCTCCAGTGATCCAGGATATTTGGTAGATGAGGAGGAGTGGTTCCACTATGGTGTCTGCCAATTCTTTTAGGACTTTGGGGTGAAGTCCGTCTGGCCCTGGTGATTTGTATTCGTTGAGTTCCCTCAGGTAGTCCCTCACTGTGCTTTTGTCTATGTTGAGTTCGGTTCTGGGGCAGTTTGTTGCAGTTAAATTGCAGATTGGTTGGAGGGAGGTTCCCTTTTGTGTGAAGACTGATGCAAAGTAGGCGTTGAGTAGCTGTGCTTGGTCATTGCTGTCTGATTTCTCTACCCTCTTCGTTTTTTAGTGTGACGATTGTTTCTTTGATTTTCTTCTTATTGTTGATGTGTTGGAAGAATATTTTTTTGTTGTCTTTGACTTCCACTGCAAGGTGTTGTTCATATTGTGCCTTTGCTGTTTTTATTTTTTGTTTGCAGGAACTGGCTGTTTGCTGATATTCCGCTTTGGTTATGAGTCCTTCTTTCCATTGTTTGTACTTAGCTTTTTTTCCTTTTATGTCATCTGCGAGGGCTTTGTTTAGCCATGCAGGTTTAGTTTTGGTTTTCCTGTTTTTCCTTTTCATGGGGATTGCGTTGTTTTGGGCGTCTATGATGCTGTTTTTTAGGATCACCCAGGCTTCCTGAGTGGTTTTTCCTTCTAAGAGTTCGTTCCAGGGGCATTGTTCAAGGTTCGCTCTGAGCTTGTTAAAGTCCGCTTTTCTGAAGTCTGGGACTGTAGTGGTGTTGGGTATAGTAGCTAGTGATTGCACTATGTTGAATTTGAGGATGACGTGGTCACTCTCTCCCAGTTTCCCTTCTTCTTCTGTTCCCTCTATTGTTTCTTCCCTGTTTGTTAGTATTAGGTCTAATATAGCATTCCCTCTGGTTCCTGTTTCAACTTTTTGGGTTAGAAAGTTGTCAGCTAGACTGGAAAGAAATTTGGCAGACTTTCCGCTTGGTGCTGAGTTAGTTTTCCAGTTGATGACTGGGTAGTTGTTTATGTTGGATACAACAGCCTTCCTAATTCGGCACCTTTATGATGTATCAGACCATAACTCCCATTGCCCCCGCCAGTATAAATTTGTAAAGGCCTATATCTTTGGAAGAAACCGGTTGCTACTGGTTTTGGGAGCTACTAAACGACACTTTTCATCTTACAGGACTGGGTGACATTTGATGGGAACTACGTTTCATTCTGCCAAAAGCTGGAGGCTCTTCCACCCACAGTGCCTTCTGTGGCTTTAGTGGAAGAGACTGAAGAAAGAGTAATGGAAAGGACTCAGCTCCTCCAGGTATTAACTTAACCTTGGGTTATGTAACTTCCATTGTAACTATGGGCATTATTGAACGAAATACTGTATAAAAACTAATGTTAGAATGTTTCCTCTACTTGAAATTAAGATATTGAAGGTTAAGCACAATTTTAGAAACTTTACTTTGTCATTTCATGTAATTCCATTTAAGAAGGACATTGACAAGATGGAATATGTGGACAGCATCAAGATGATTAGAGGCTGGAAGGAGTAGTTAGATATGCTTGGCCTGAAGAGGTGAAGACTTTTGGGAGACATGTTAGTTATCTTCTAATTTCTGAAGTGCTGTCATGTCACAAATAGTACAGATTTGTTAAAGAAGGCAAGACAAAAGGGGTTTAAACAACAATAAAGTAGAATTTAGTTTGACATCAGGACAAATTTTGTAACAACGAGAACAGTTCAACAATGGAATAGAGTGGCATAAGAAATTATAGTTTCTGGTGGAGGCTATTAAACTAGTCTGGATGGCCAGACATCAAGGTTGATATAATAATATAATTCTGCAGTGGGCCATAAAGTGGAATAGCAGATCTTCAAAGTCACTTTCAACTATTATGTTCTGTGATGCACAAGAAACATAACACTCTTCACACTATTTAGGCATTGAGTCAGAAGACGGTAGATGTAAAATATATGTATATTATTTTTATATATATATATATATATAATTTTTGCATATATATATATATATATAATTATATATATATATATAATTATCTTGAGAGAAAGAAACAAGCCAGAAAATAAGTACAGTATAGTGAAAACAAATCTAAATAGAATACAATAAAGAAATAGATATGGGAGAGATCATATTTTTTCACAATTCATACTCGTGCAAAAAATTCATTGCAATGATAAAATACGTTGATTGCCAAATATGATTAAATGAACACTAATGATAAATAGATTTGCCTTTTTGTGTGAGATTAAAGAGAAATAAATTAGTAATATTGTGATCTGTTACTTTTCATTTATAATTTTATATAATTTCTTTGTTGTTTCTCAGGAAATCCAAAACAACATTGAAGGGGAACAGGCTAGTTATTATCAACTAGTGAAAGAAGGGAAGAATTTGACAGAACTTCTTAACTGCCCTGAATTGCAATCAAAGGTTGAGAAGCTAGAACTTCAGTGGACATCTTTTTCCCAAAGAGTTGACCATGAAGTACAAAGACTTGAGGCATTGCACAAACTCTTGTCCAGGTAGGAGATAGGTTTGCTTGCTTTTGAAGGTCAGCTTCTCTCACCTGGTACTCTCAATAGACATAGTTTACATAGGTCCCTAGCAATCATGTTCAAACTCTGAAAATGACAAGTAGGGAAAGTCAACCAGGTTTGTTTTTAAAAAACCACATAATTCAATTCAATTCAATTCAATTTATTAGATTTGTATGCCGCCCCTCTCCGAAGACTATAATAATAAACAATACATTAAATAAATGCTAAATATAAAATGGCTACTCAGCACATCAAGACTTATATTTATGGGACTGCCCACTGTCACGTGAATCCTAGCGACCAGTTAGGCCCCACATAGTCGGCTTTCTCCGGGTCAACTAGACCAGTGATTTTCAACCTTTTTTGAGCTGTGGCACATTTTTTACATTTACGAAACCCTGGGGCACATTGGGTGGGGCCGGAGGGGTGGGGCTAGAAAAAGGTTGGACAAAAAATATATATCTCTCTTCCTCCCTTTTGCTCTATTTCTCTCTTCCTCTTTCTCTCCCTTCCTTCCTTTCTTTCTCTCTCTCCATCCCTCTTTTTTCACTTTCTTCCTCCCTCTCTTTTTTGCTCTCTTTCTCTCTCCCTCCCTACCTCCCTCTATGTCTTTCTCTCTCTCTCCTTCCCTCCCTCTCTTTCTCTCTCTCTCTTGCTTTCTTTCTCTCTCTCTCTTGCTTTCTTTCTCTCTCTGAGCTTCGCGGCACACCTGATCATGTCTCACGGCACACTAGTGTGCCGCGGCACACTGGTTGAAAAACACTGAACTAGACAATGTCATTTGGCAGGACCTAGGGGAAGAGCCTTCTCTGTGAGGGACCTGGCCCTCTGGAATCAGCTCCCCCCGGAGATTCGTACTGCCCCCACCTTCCTCGCCTTTCGTAAGAGTCTTAAGACTCATTTATGTCATCAGGCATGGGCCGATTAGATCTTAGCCCCTAGCCAACGAATGTATGATAGTTGTATGAATGGATGTGACTGATTTTTAATAGAATTAGGAATTTTAGATAGCTGTATAATTTTAATTTAATTTGAACAATTGTATTGAAAATTTACTGTTTTTTTAATATTTTGTAAGACACCCCAAGTCTTCGGAGAGGGGCGGCATAGAAATAATAATGATAATGATAATGATAATGGGAAGCGCCCGACTGGTGATGAAATACGAAATCTAGCATAGTGATCTCGTTTGCTGTGTTGTATTAACATAATAATAATAATAATAATAATAATAATAATAATAATAATAATAATAGATAACAATAATAACAACAAAACAACAACAACAACAATAATAATAATAATAATAATAATAATAATAATAATAATAATAATAATAATAATAATATAATTAGCTGGCCCCAAATTTGGGGGAGAAGAGCTTCCTAAAGGGGAGGTGAATTAGGGATTTTCATGTATCAGGGGCGGGACGATCAATTAAGGCTTATCATTCAAGATAACAGAAGCAACCACAAAAAGGGGACAGTTCCTAAGTCCCATAGGATGACAATATTTAAAAGAGAGAAAATGGAGCATGCCCTCCTTGTGGGAATATGTTCTTGGCAGAAGTCAATCCCTCAAATAATCTAACCTTATTCCAAGTGGAGCTTTACAAGTAAGAAGCAGTAACTTAAATCATACCCAGGAGCCTATCAGAAGACATTGCAGCTTGTGGAGTGCAGTGTTAGATAGACCTAGAGGAAACTACTCAGAACTAGTCATGCTGTTGCATTCTGAGCGAATTGATCTCAATAGCCCAATCAGGAGGATATCCAGCTGAATAACTATAACCAGGACCTCCCGTCCAGGATTGGGTGTAACTGGCATACAAAAATATCTGAACATCTGTACCAGATAGCATATGGGAAGCCAATTTTTTTCTTTCAAAAAAACAAACACCTTCCCCCCCCCCAAAAAAAACAGCAAGAGGAGAAATAACTGAAGAGAGAGAGAGAGTAGACATTTTATATTTTCATTGCTCTCACATAGGACTAGCAAACCTATACTCCTCCAGATATAACCCCCAAATTCCATCTTCCATGCTACTCATTAATAATATGCTGATTATTAATTGCCTTATAAGTTTTTTACCAGTCGGAAACATGCTGGCTGGAGGCCTCTGTAGTGACTTATTGATTCTAGTTCCTGATTTGTTTTCTTTTTCCTGAAGTTACAACAAAGACTCAAAGGAACTTAATGCCTGGTTGGAATCTGCTCAGCATAATGTGAACTATTGGAAGGAACAGTCACTCAATGCATCTCAGGACCAGAACACTCTCAAGAACCATATTCAGAGCTTGCTTGTAAGTTAGATAGTATTTATATAGCAGAGACTGATGTAAAAATATAAGGATAGTTTTGCCAATGAAGGCCTACCATCTCTCTAAAAAGTTCAATTCTTATTACTCAAAGTTTTTTTTAAAAAAATTTAAGTTTTATTGCTAAGAACCATTGCTAAACATACAGTATTTTCCATGTATTTATCTAATGGTGAGTTTGTTGATTGAATGCATTTGTTGATTTGAATGTATTTTAATTGGTTTTCAAGTTTTTAGATTTTAACTTTAATTATTTGGATTCGATGTACATTGTTTTTTATATGTTGTAAGCCACCCCGAGTCTTCGGAGAGGGCCGGCATATAAATCTGATTAATAAAATAAGTAAGTAAGTAAGTAAGTAAGTAAGTAAGTAAGTAAGTAAGTAAGTAAGTAAGTAAATAAATAAAGCTATTTTGTGAAGTCA
The DNA here is from genome assembly GCF_031021105.1 of Erythrolamprus reginae. Taxonomy (NCBI): domain Eukaryota; kingdom Metazoa; phylum Chordata; class Lepidosauria; order Squamata; family Dipsadidae; genus Erythrolamprus; species Erythrolamprus reginae. The sequence continues at coordinate 43,333,833 of NC_091950.1, forward strand.
TCTTCAAACCCATTATACTTCCTTTTCTAATCAATCTCACAGGATAAATCCTGGTTTGCTGCATGATACTCCAAAGGCTAGATTTAAACACCATAATAATGTGATATAATAATAATAGTAATAGTAACAACAACAACAACAACAAAATTGGAAGGAACCTTGGAGGTCTTCTAATCCAACCCCTGCTTAGGCAGAAAACCTTACACTACTCGTACAAATGGTTATCCAACATCTTCTTAAAAACTTCTGGTGTTGGAGCATTCACAACTTCTGGAGACAAGTTTTTCCACTGATTATTTGTTCTGTCAGGAAATTTCTCTTTAGTTCTAAGTTATTTCTTTCCTTAGAAGTACAAATACGCACTATTTGTGTAGAGTGGTTTGTTAAGACAGAGTGAATAACCCTGTTGTATTTTATAGTAATAAATTACAGTTCAAAAATCATGGTTTGTTACTGACTATAGTTGTGACTTGGCGTGATTTGGGTATGCAGAGATGTAGGAATTATTTATAATTTTCTGGTTTATTCCTGATTTGGTATCACAGTTTGTCTCATGCAAACCTCTAATTAAACCACAAAGATGCAAGGCATATGAGAGAAAATAAAAGGAAATTGTTCCAAGTCAGTCATAATTGTTTACAAGACTGACTGTTCAAAAAATTGAGCATAAAACAAACAATGACTTAATGTGATATTTGAATGTAGCCTCAAAGCCCTATTTACTGAGTCAAGCCTTCTACAGTTTTCAACAACCAACCCACCTATCCCCACCACCATTACCTTTACAGATGGCAGGCAGATTCTCTTTTATGTAGCTGTTTGTGTCATTCATAACTAGCATAGGGGGCTAAATTATAATCTACCCAGACAAGAATCGTTTCTGAATTTAATGCCTAAGTATAATTACTGTTGGAAATTAACAGCTAGAACCAATAGTAATTTTATGCAAGATTGCAAAGAACAATTTCTCCTCTGCTCTTTCATAGGTGTTACATTTTTATGTTTTAGCCCTCATTCTTGCAATTATGTTTGACTTTGTCATCTGAATGACTTTCTCATCTCGCTTCCATTTGGTCCCTACTATCATTAGTCAGCTATATGTCCAGAGAGCAGACAGAAATATAATATGTAAATGACAAATGTCAATACAGAAAGTTTGAACATGGGTCTTATTGACCTAAGTGTGCTTTTCCATCTAAACCTTCAGTACTGTTTTTGGGTGCTCTAAAATATAAAATATAAATAGACTAGAATTCTTTATTGGCCAAGTGTGATCAGACACACAAATAATTTGTCTTTGGTCATATGCTCTCAGTGTACATAAAATAAAAGAGTAAACCATGTTGAGCAAAAGTTTGGACTTTGGCCTCCTCAGTTGATTCCCAGCTCTGTCCAGCATACATAACTAGTGCTTATCTTATTCTTTTTAAAAAGTGAAAAAAAGAGAACAATATTTTTATCTGAGTTTAAAATGGTTTCATAATCCAATATAATTAACAAGCTTTTTTAATGCAATATTTTCATGTATACCATGTTTTTTATTTGTATGCTTCTTCAGGAATTCTCTAAAGAAGTCAATGATAAATCTTCCTTGAAATCCTCCGTCATAAGTACTGGAAAGCAGCTGTTGCTTATTAAGGATTCTGACGATGCAAAGTTGCGCTCAGCTTTGGCAGAGTATGAGCAGAGATGGACTGACCTAGTTGTTCAATTACCGGGCATTCAAGAGAGGTTTCACCAGGTAAAAAATAATTCATCAACAAAGCTCCCAGGCATGAAGACTGCCATAATTATTAATTGTATACTGCAGAACATTATATAGATCTGACATTTCTGTGTTTAAAAAATAATATCTATCTCCTTTATCTAAGGTGAATCCAACATTGTAAAGTATTAAATACTACAACAGTGGTACCGCTACCTACGAACGCCTATACTTATTAACTTTTCTAGATACGAACCGGGTGTTCAAGATTTTTTTGCCTCTTCTCACAAACCATTTCCCACTTGCGAACGCCTCAGAGTCTCTCAGATTCAGCAAGTCTCTCAGAACTCCGAAACTGTAACCGTTTCTGGAGGAGAAAAGGACGGAGGGGTCAAAGTGTCTTACCCCCTCTCTCTCTCAGGGAGGAAACAGGGACAGAAAAGGCGGGGAGAAGCCTCCATGGGGCACACATTATTTGCTTTTACATTGATTCCTACGGAAAAAATTGCTTTTTCTTACAAACTTTTCTTCTTACAAACCCGGTCACAGAACGAATTAAGTTCGTAAGTAGAGGTATCACTGTACTTTTGTATTGTCATTCTTGCTTCCGATACTGATTACAAGCATTTGTATAAAACCCAAGGATGTTGATTCACAATTGTCCACTAAAAAGTATGACTGAAATTGTTCAATATAGTTCTTTATCTTTGACTTGTAATAGAAAATGTCTCAGCAGTTTAAAACATACTAGACAAACCATAACCCCTTCAATAATCATTTCAGAGATATTTCCTTACCAAATTCCTCAAAGCCTTCAATAAACTTTTCCAATAACTGGAAAAGATCTTAAAAATTCAGGAAGATATTGAGAGAAGTCCCTGCCTTGAAAATAGCTCTTGTTGAATGGTATTGCAAAGTCAAACATCAGCAGCTGAACAGTGGGGAATGTTTTATGACACTTTGCATTGTGTCCTAAAGTGTTTTATGATAATTTTATGTCATAAAATATTTAACAAACTTTGCCCAATTTCAATTTCATGGGAGTCATGGGTTCTGGGTTTTAGACAGATTATGTAAATTAATCCATGACCCTTGTTTGAAAAATAGTTGCTCTATGGTGCACTGTTTTGCCCAGTTAAAGATTAGAGACAGGAGAATTTAGCTGTGATTCCTCTATAGTTGTGGAAGATTAAGGTAAGATGATGACAGGTCCATCATGATGTCCTCATGTGAACGAATCAGCTATTGGAATCTATAACCAAGGAGCTCTTGATGTCTTTTAGAAATTTCTACTTCTCTCACAGTTATGAAAAATACCCATTTAGAAAACCACCAAAAATGCATAGCACAGTTCATCACGTATCTACCAAGTAGCAAATAAAAAAAATACCATAGGAAAATACTTTGAATATTCTGTGTTTATTTTTAAATATTTTTGAAAATACATTAGATTTTGTTCCTTTAATAAGTATAATGATATAATTTTGTAACAGCTCCAGATGGCAAAATTGTCATCTTATGAAGCCATCACAGAACTGAGTGCCTGGATGAATTGCATAAAGCAGAAAAGGAGAGATGAGGTTGTAATTAATTTGCAAAGTTCTGCCAGTTTGAAAGACCTTCTTAGGAGGTACAAGGTAAGTGAGACCATGATGTCTTGAAATGGATTCATTTCCTTTTGGCAAAAAAAATAAAACAATATAAATCCAATAAGGAATCATATTATATAGTCTGTTTGAGTCAACTGAGATCAAGAGAAAGGGAACTAGAATAATATTCTCTATATATCCTTAGGAAGTGAATGAATATCCTTACGTCATTGATTTGGTCTACCATTTGTGAGCTAGCTATCTCTATCCCTCTCCCTCCTCTTCCTCCACCCCTCTCTGTCAGCTATCATCTATCCATCCTAATATTGCCTGCTTCTTATTTTCCCCCTATCTATCATCCTATCCCACTGGGTGCCCAGACAGCAATTAGCAGGTGTCTGTCAGATTTATCTGTATGAGTTTGTGGGAAGGTGAGATATTAATATTAGCATGTAAAATATTTATTCATTCCAAAAATAGATTGATTATATACAGTAGGTAAAAATCAGCCTTCAAAATATATGGAATCTCTAGGCAATGTTCTCTTCTAGAGTTTTCTTTCCACTTCTAGAGATCTATTATTGAGTTAATCTGTGGTGAAATAGGGGCCAATATACCTGTCAAAATGTTGTCAGGGTTTTTTTTTTTTCTCAGAAGGCTTTTCAGCCTTTCATTTTGTCTATATGACCAAATGTTTTTCCCCCATTGGAGATTTTCTGTGTTTAATTCACTAATATTATCGTGCAAATAAAGCTAGACAGGGAGTGTCTATTTGCCATTGTCTTTAAATGGTATCATTCTTTTATGGATCACATATAACAGGAAAATGAGTTTGGAGAAAAAGAAGCAAATTTAAGCATACTTATAAAATCCTTATAGGAATCTTGTCTCTCAGGGAGGGGACTTCATCCAGCAATAAGTTGGCAACAATATAGAAAACTTTTGCCTTTGCTTCTCCCAGGTTGTTTTTTCAACTGAACTCACAATCTCTTTCCAATTTGATGCCTTCACATGTGTATTGTACTACAACTTCCATCGCCCCCACTAAAATGATCATTATAGGCAGTTACACTTTTTAAGTGCCCGTGATCATTATGCTCTTTAACTATGAGCAAGGGACTTGGCCATACAATTATGAGTTATTATAGTTCTGAGCACCTATCCTATACAGCAGAATCGATTATAAAGGAACAAAACTGCATAGAAAACATGCTTCTTTTCACAGAGTTGTATTTTACATTTCTAGGAATATGTGATGGAAATGAACTTTAAACAATGGATAGTTGATTATGTGAACCAGTCACTACTCCAGTTGACACCTTGTGATGTTGAAAGCAAGCGTTACGAAAGGACGTTATTTGCAGAATGTCTCGGGGAATTGAATATGAATTGGCACCACTTGCAAGGGACGCTGAATGAAAAGGTTTGAATGTCCTTTAAAACCTTTTGCGGAGAATGTGAGTCAACTTCAGATGCGCTTAGTGGAAGATCACTCATCCACCACAGCTTTATTGCTTTGTTCTCTCTACTGCAGAGAACTTTGCAGAAGGGCAGTTGGCATCCTGCCTGCAGTTGGAGAAATCAGGCAGAGATGCCCATGCAAGTCTTCTTCACCCAATTCTGTGATTTGCCTACATTTACTGTTGCTCACAGGACAGAAGCCTATCATGGTGACATTCCTGTCCCATGTGCAAGATCTGATGCTGTTCAGATCTGCATCAAGGATTAGAAATAAACAACAGATTCTCCAGGCAGCTCTAAAGCCAGCAGGAACAAAAGCAGACCTTAGTTAGCCTGCCTTATACCCATGTTGGTTTATGTTGCCCTACTGTCACAATAGCCAGCCAAGGGATAGGAATAACACAATGACAACACAATCATGTTCTCTTTACACTTCCAATTTAAGTACAGTAGTTTAAAGTTACTATTGGGAGGTGATCTGAAGCTTTTTTCTGAGTCTAGAAACTCTGCTACAATAATAAATTAAAATATGAGACACTTAGTAGAAAATGAGAGAAAATATTTCTTCTATGCATGAACTACTATTTTCAAAACATTCCTTAATTTTGCAAATAATTACAAATTATCCTCTATGCAGATAAAGGAGTTAGAGCACATTTTGGAATCAGTTGTTAAAAATGAAAACAAAGCGCAATCTTTGGGCAGCTGGCTAGAAGCACAAAGCAGAAGGCTAAAGCATTTGAAGAGCCCAGCAAGTTCTGTTCTTGCACAGGGCATGTTAAAAGACTGCAAGGTAAATTGTGTGTGTGTGTGTGTGTGTGTGTATCTGTCTGTCTGTCTTTCTGTCTGTCTGTGAAGTTCATTTTGTTGATGACCTCCAACATTTTAATCCTATCTTTCTTCCTATATGTTCAGGACAATATATGTGAATTTAGCCTTGCAAGTTAAAAACAACACTGTTAATTGTCCACAACCAGTACTAAATCCAATTCATTTAAATGTGACCTAATAAAAACAGACCACAATGGAAAATGAAAAAAGGAGGGAAATAAACTCGGATATCTGCTCATACAGATGGATCTGTAGAATGGTCCCTCAGGGAGACAGTTTGGTGAAGAAGAAGAAAGCTAAAAAATAATTGATCCTAGTACTGCCTTTCAAAAGGGTCTATCCTGTTTACCCCCTGATGTAGCTGTAAATGCCCTCCTGGTTAGCATGTGCCAGGGAGAAAATGGGGAAATGACTTTTTCCTCCTCCTCGGGCTTTTCTCAGCTTCCAGTAAATTGTTTGGGCTCAGATGGAACTGGAGAGCAGATGGTTCTATAGAATCATCTTGTTCATATGTTCTTTATGCTCCTGTAGTTATATAGAGATTGTAGAAGAACCAATGTACACCTTGAATGTATAAGGTCATAAAAAGAGCTCTATTGGATCAAACCAAATACCAGTTTTGTGTTTCACACATCAGAAGCAGATACAAAATTCTTAATTTTCCCAGGACCATTGCGAGCACTGGATGTATTCTAGACTCTACAAGAGTAGTAACTATTGATAGCTATGCCCCTAATTAATTTGTGTTATCCTCATTTAGATTGGTGGCTGTCCACATCGTCCTAGCTCAATAGCTTATAAATTATATTACATTGGTTTTCTCTGAGCAGCACTGAATAGTCACGGGCTCATTGATGAAACCACTGATAGCAAAACCTATTTTTTCATAGCAAAACCTAGAGCAAAATTCATTTGACTCTAATATATCTAGAGGATACCATGTTGAGGAAGATTGTGTTATTCTCAAAATAATAGTGGCAAATCATATTTGTTGTGTCTTTCTTGACTCCTTCCTCTTACAAGGTGCAACTTTTTTTTTTGCATTATTGCTATGGTTACCCCATTCCTCTACTATAGTCAAACTGAAAAGTAACAGTAATTTTGCTATTTATTCTCTGCTATGTTTTATTGCGCTCTGGAGCATCTTCGTTTTTCTAGCTGAGAGATGGAGATTCATTCCAACTAGCCAGTAAGAAGCTTTGTAAATAAATAAGGGACAGATTGAAACTCTCTTAGTGAGCAGGTACACACACCAGGGGATAGAAGAAGGAAACCAAGAAGTTAAATAAAACCAGGAAGAATTTTTCACGATTTTAAGAAAACTTTAAAAATGAACAAGAGATATTTCTCCACCTCCAATCTTAGCAACATTTATAAATAAGCATATACTGTAGTATATATCACAGTTTATATTTAAAAAGTAAGATCATGGCCTACGTAAATTACTTAATTTGGATTTTGTACTTAATTTACATAAATGATACTGCTGTTTCTTATTAGGGGGACAAGTATCATGCCAACATACTTCTAATATTATTCTCTGCTAATAAAAGTATACACATAGCTTCTCTAACTTAGATTTCCTAATGCCAGATGAACTCAGAAGGTATTTAAACTTTGCAGATGCTTGGCTGTTTTTGCCTGATTATTGTTGTCTTTCCTTCTTACAGGTATAATCCACCTTTCATGCAAGTAGAAAAAGACAGTATCTGTATTTTCACCTGTTTTATCTTCATCACTACTCCTGTCTTATCAGTTAGGCCGGGGTAGGCAAAGTTGGCTCTTCTAAGACATGTGGACTTCAACTTCCAGAATTCCTGAGCTAGCATGATTGGCTCGGGAATTCTAGGAGTTGAAGTCCACAAGTCATAGAAGAGCCAACTTTGCCTACCCCTGAGTTAGGCTAAGAGAGTGACCGGACCTGATTCAGGAGTAAGCAACTCCAGCAATTATCAAAAGAATAATGGATTATCAAAAAATAGTGGATTGGAATTTAAAATACTCATCTTCAAGTCAAAGAAAGCCCGTGTGGTGTGGGAGATTAGGTTTTACACTATAGAAAGGGAGGAGCTAACACCAACCTGAGCACTTTGATTACACAGGTTTGTTAGTCTGTGCAAAAATTGGAGGAACTACTATGTATAATCCCATAAAAGAAATCCAGTACTTGTTTAATAGACATTTTTATTAAGGAGTTTTCCAAGGATGGGGGGGTTTATGATATGTATTTAGACATGGTGGCACAGTGGTTAGAATACAGTACTGCAGGCTACTTCTGCTGACTGCCAGCTGCTTTCATTTTGGCAGTTCGAATCTCACTAGGCTCAAAGTTGACTTAGCTTTCCATCCTTCTGAAGTCAGTAAAATGCGGATCCAGATTGTTTGGGGCAATATGCTGACTCTCTAAACTGCTTAGAGAAGGTTGTAAAGCACTATGAAGCGGTGTATAAATCTAGATGCTATTGCTATTGCTACATCCATATTGACTTTCTCAATACAGGAAACAGAATAATAAAAGCAAACAGAAGTGACAAGAGAAAATATTCTAGGACATATTGAGAGACGACACAGTAAAACTCCCCAGGTCCTGATGACATCACCTAACAATTTAAAATAATTCAAATGTAAAATTAATGATCTAGCCAAATCATGCATCTTGTCTCTCAAATCAATCTCAGTGACAGAGTGACAGTTAAGTTGCACTTTGCTGGATTTCATACATACATTCATTCATACATACATACATTTACCTGCCTGTCCCTATCTATCTATCTATCTATCTATCTATCTATCTATCTATCTATCTATCTATCTATCTATCTATCTATCATCTATCTATCTATCTATCTATCTATCTATCTATCATCTGTCTGTCTATCTATCTATCTATCTATCATCTATCTATCATCTATCTATCTATCTATCATCTATCTATCTATCTATCTATCTATCATCTATCTATCTATCTATCATCTATCTGTCTATCTATCTATCTATCTATCTATCTATCATCTATCTATCATCTATCTATCTATCATCTATCTATCTATATATCATCTATCTATCTATCTATCTATCTATCTATCTATCTATCTATCTATCATCTATCTATCTATCATCTATCTATCTATCTATCTATCTATCATCTATCTATCTATCTATCATCTATCTATCTATCATCTATCTATCATCTATCTATCTATCTATCTATCTATCATCTATCTCTATCTATCTATCATCTATCTATCATCTATCTATCTATCTATCTATCATCTATCTATCTATATCTATCATCTATCTATCTATCATCTATCTATCTATCTATCTATCTATCTATCATCTATCTATCTATCAATCTATCTATCTATCATCTATCATCTATCTATCTATCTATCATCTATCTATCATCTATCATCTATCATCTATCTATCTATCTATCATCTATCTATCTATCATCTATCTATCTATCTATCTATCTATCTATCTATCTATCTATCTATCTATCTAACTAACTATCTATCATCTATCTATCTATCTATCTACCTATCATCTATCTACCTACTTACCTACCTACCTACATACATACATACATACATAAATACATACATACATACATACATACATACATACCTATCATCTATCTAATCAGCATGTCTCCAAATAAAAAATGCAGAGGACAGTGATGGGAAAAAAGTATGTCTTCATCACCTATTTATAAAGTATCCGGCTAGCAACTGAGAAATAAAAGACTGGACTAATATGAGACTTGATTTGATCCAATTGGGCTATACTTATGTTGTTCTTAAGTATTTAAAAAACCTCTGTTCCATTTAATTTAACATGTTACTTGGTGTTGATCTTTAGAAAATATGCCCCATGTTCTAATGTTAAATATTCATTTTACCTCCTAAATTCTTCTTCTTCTTCTTCTTCTACTACTACTACTACTACTACTACTACTACTACTACTACTACTACTACTACTAATGTCTTTCATCTTATGCCTATTTATCAGGTGTTAGAAAATCAGCTTGCTGTGAAGTCTAAGGAAGTGGATCAACTGAAAAACAATCTCACTGCTTTAAAGGGTTGTCCTGATGCTGCCAAGGAAGTAGGGTTCACAACCACCGATTTGGCTGAAATGAGAACTAGCATTATCAATCAGGTTGATATCTTTATTTTTGGCTATGTATAAGGATTAGTGACGTTAAATGTCAGCCAATGGTTTCTTTCCAAGCTAGGATTTGAAACCATTCTACAAAGATAGGGTCCTTAAAAGTAATATGAGATACCTATATTCTGAAAATATGTATTAAAAAAAGAAAAACAGATAATAAATACAATGTACAGTTTGGTTTGAAGAACTCAGGTTTCCATGTGCATTTCAGGCTTGCATGTCTGCAATCATTTGGACTCAAAAGTATTGTCTAATCTTTCTTAATTTTACCATTTCCACTTATATCTTATATCTGAAATGATCTCTTCTACCTGAACTTCTGTTTAAGGGAAAGTTAATGTATAAATGTTCATAGATAGAGGCTGTGATGAGGCATGATGGCACAATGACAAGTACTGCAGGCTACTTCTGCTGACTGCTGACTGCCTGCAATTTGCCAGTTCAAATCTCACCAGGCTCAAGGTTGACCCAGATTGTTGGGGGCAATATGCTGACTCTGTAAATTGCTTAGATAGGGTTTTAAGTTGGTATATAAGTCTAAGTGATATTGCTATTGCTAAAATGGGTCTGGACAGAAAAAGGATATTTCCTTTGCTAATAATTAAAAGTTGTTTTCCTACCCACTCACATGTCCAGAATGTGGAGGATGATCTTCTTTTATGATTGTTAGAAATTAAAACTATGACATTTTCTGTGAAATATATGTGTCATCCTACTAGATCTCACAAATGTAAATTAATGAAGAAATCAACTTACATGACTTTAATGATCAGGCAGAAATTAAACAACAATACATGGGAGCCAGGGAAGCTTCATTTATTCCTTAGAAACTGGGTCTTAAATATATTTTCTCTAATACTGAAAAAGAAAATAAATTTGGGGGGGGGGGTTGGGGTTGGGATCAAAGACCAACCAGTACAATCTAACAGTGAAGTTTATTTATTTATTTATTTATTTTGTCACGTACGTATTGGTGGCATACAAAGATATAATATTTATATACATGATACTAGTCATCATAATGAATAGTTTCTACCAGTTTTTTTATCCTCCATAATGTGCCTGATTGTTTTAGCATTTCTTAGTTGGTTATCTCCATGTCTCAGGATAGTGAATTTCATAAAATTATTATGGATTGTCTGAAAAAAAGATTTGAGCCTCCTATTAGTTCATTGGATGAACTGAGATTCCAGTAGAACTAGAAGACTGAAGGAGTAAATTCTATGCTCTATATACCATATCTGATTTTAAAACTTTGAGAATCATATTCTGTGGCTGTTGGATATTTTTGACAGATGGCTAAATTTGTCACATTCTAAAAGTGAGTCTTTACTGGGATCTCAGTTACAAAAGAACGTAATGCACTATTGACCTTCTGTAACTGGAAAAGTCAAAAGTTGGCAGATTTTGTCTAGCACATCATGAAATGTGAAAAGCATTATGAAATGAGACTATTTGCAGATCTAGCCAAATATTGCCTAGTCTGACTGGCATTAGCCGCTCAGAATATTATCTTTTACCTTTCCAATTTGAAACCTTAACCATTTAACGTTATTCTGCATGCAGGCTATCCTGGCAAAAGTGAAATATGAAACCCATATTTTATCTCTCAATTCAGCATTAATTCATTATGCCTGGTACAATAATTTATTTTTATTTTATTTATTTATTTATTTTGTCCAATACACAATGAGGGTTTTAGTGGGTATATATCAATATACACATAGTAAAATACATGATGAAGGTTATAGAGGAGATACTCATAGTAAAATATATCTAAGAAATAATAAAAAAGAAGATATAGGAATAGAATATATCAATGAAAGAATAGAAGAAGAGATATAGGAATAGAGGAAAGGTATAGGAGATATAGGAGAGATATAGTAGATGCTGCTTAGTTGCAGATAGTTTATAAGAAATCTTTAAAATAATAGAAACCCCAAACTGTTTAATAGTAATTTTCAGCTTTCATGGAACAAAAACTTGCAACTGAGTCTGTTCCCTCTGCAGTTGAAAACTCTGCAGGCATTTCTGAATTTGTGAGTTTTCTTGCTGAGATGTCATCATTCAAGAGAGTGAAACCAATGCTTTTATTCCTGTATGTCTTCCTCTAACCAAGCATGCTGGAATGAACTCTACAAGCACAACAGGACTTTGTCCTCAAATTGATAATGAAAATTATTTTAATACTGCAGTCTCTTGCACAGATTGGTGATTTTTTCCCTCCTTTGAACATTTGAAGCATATGCTAATACTCCTGAAATCATTTATATATTACATTATTAAATAAATACTTAGATCAGTTTTTTTTAAATCCAGCATGAGGTAATAGAAAATCAACAGGGGGTGTCTATTGAGCAGTTTTCAAATGTCCTAGTAAGTAATTTCATATATGGTACATCCTTTTTAAGCACAGGCTTGTATGTTTGCAGGTTGCCCAGCTGAAGTATTCTACAGAGTCTGCTTTAGAGTGCTGGAAGACTTACGATGAAACTTGGGATGAAATCAGGCTGATGCTTGCATATGCTATGTATTGCCTGGAGCATAGCAAGAATCCTTTCATTACAATGAAGTCACTGAAAAAGCAAGTGGAAGATCTCCAGGTATGTTTCACAAAGACCAATGTGGTGAACTCCATGGTTCCACAATATTCCTTCTTAAAAATTAGGAGCTGCTCTAGGTATTAATGCCAAATGAGTATGTGGTAGTGTTGCACTATTGAATCATAACAGATATCCTGGGCCCACATGCTGTTAATTTATTTAGTTATTTATCTGTCAAAATGTGTCCAAGATAATAGGTATGGTATAAAGATAAATAAAAGCATGTAGGTATAGGCAAATTTGGATTATAGGACAGTAGGACAGGGATAGTAGGCACGATGGTGCCCTTATGCACGCCCCTTACAGACCTCTTAGGAATGGGGTGAGGTCAACTGTAGATAATCTAAGGTTAAAGTTCTTGGGGTTTGGGGAAGAAGCCACAAAGTCAGGTAGTGCATTTCATGCATTGGTCACTCTGTTGATGAAGTTGTATTTTCTGCAGTTGGGTTTCGAGTAGTTTACATTAAGTTACAGTGTTCCCTCGATTTCCGCGGGGGATGCGTTCCGAGACCGCCCGTGAAAGTCGAATTTCCGCGAAGTAGAGATGTGGAAGTAAATACAGTGATCCCCCGTTTATTGCGTCCCCAACCATTGCGAACAGGGTACTTCGCTATTTTTCAACCCGGAAGTCAAAATACCATCTACGCATGCGTGCCCGTTTTTTCTATGGGCACGCATGCGTAGATGGCAACCGGCTTCCCTGGGTCTTCCCCCTCTTGCTGGCGTCAGCGAGGAGTTTCCCCACCGCCCACGCAAACTCCTCGCTGCCGCCCGCCCTTCGCCCGCCCACGCGGTTCATTCTCGCCGCTTTTGAGCTGAGTCCGGAAGAGAATTCGCTCCCGGACTCAGCTCGAAAGCGCCGATAGCCAGCGCGGAGGAGCCGTTCCCTAGCGCTGGCTATCGGCGCTTTTGAGCTGAGTCCGGAAGAGAATTCGCTCCCGGACTCAGCTCGAAAGCGCCGATAGCCAGCGCGGAGGAGCCATTCCCTAGCGCTGGCTATCGGCGCTTTTGAGCTGAGTCCGGAAGAGAATTCACTCCCGGACTCAGCTCGAAAGCGCCGATAGCCAGCGCGGAGGAGCCGTTCCCTAGCGCTGGCTATCGGCGCTTTTGAGCTGAGTCCGGAAGAGAATTCGCTCCCGGACTCAGCTCGAAAGCGCCGATAGCCAGCGCGGAGGAGCCGTTCCCTAGCGCTGGCTATCGGCGCTTTTGAGCTGAGTCCGGAAGAGAATTCACTCCCGGACTCAGCTCGAAAGCGCCGATAGCCAGCGCGGAGGAGCCGTTCCCTAGCGCTGGCTATCGGCGCTTTTGAGCTGAGTCCGGAAGAGAATTCGCTCCCGGACTCAGCTCGAAAGCGCCGAGAGCCAGCGCGGAGGAGCCGAAGATTGGGGGCGGCGCGGCTATTTTAAAATGTCGCCGCCGGCATGGGGAGCTTGCCAGCACCCCCCGGACCCCCAACCCGGGTTTGGGGGGCTGCTAGGAAGCCCCCCATGCCGGCGGCAAACAGCCGCGCCGCCCCCAATCTTCGGTTCCTCGCTAGCGCTGTGGGAGTAAAAACACCATCTGCACATGCGCAGATGGTGTTTTTACTTCCGCAGCGCTACTTCGCGAAAACCCGCTCGTTGCGGGGGGTCCTGGAACGGAACCCTCGCAACGAGCGGGGGATCACTGTACACCATTTTTGGCTATGGACAGTATCACAAGCCTTCTCTTAACACTTTAACCCACTAAATTACCATTTCCCATTCCCTTAACAACCATTTACTCACCATTATTACTGGTACTCACCACTGAATAAGGCATTTAGTGATCCTGATATTTATAAACATAATTATTTATTAACAATAATTATTTTTTTTGTTATTTATTTGCAAAAATTATTAGTTTGGCAATGATGTATGACGTCATCGGATGGGAAAAACCGTGGTATAGGGAAAAAACCGCGAAGTATTTTTTAATTAATATTTTTTGAAAAACCGTGGTATAGGCTATTCGCGAAGTTCGAACCCGCGAAAATCGAGGGAACACTGTACATTAAGCGCAAAACCTCCAAACCTATATCCCTCTTCCATTCCACCTCCACTTGTCTACACCCCAACAAGTCCACCTCAGCCACTACCCATACCACAAAGACAGACCAAGTCTTCTCCAGACATCCCCACTCTTGTCAAAGATGCAATGTAGCATGAACAAAAATGCCATCCTCTTCGGCCTTGAAGAAAATGATGAACCTGATATAATAAAAATATGAAACATTAGATGTGGTAGATAAATCCACAGTAACTGAATTTAAACATGCCTGGGATAAACATATATCCATCCTAAGATAAAATACAGAAAATAGTTTAAGGGCAGACTAGATGGACCATGAGATCTTTTTCTGCCGTCAGACTTCTATATTTCTATGTTTCATTATTCGACAAAACATCACTTCTCTCATACAATCTACCCAGAAGACATATTAGAAGTCTCCAGAAATGGACCAGAGCATAAGTACAGTGATGGTTCAGTGACACCACGTTTCTGCAGCGTGGTCTGCAAAAATGAACCTACAAAACAGCTTTTCATCAAGATCATCAACCTCATAGCCAGAAACAGCATCACTTACAACAAACTCAGATCCAGATTCTTTTTGCCAATGTGTAAGACAGATCATTTGTTGGTTGAAATTTGAAGTTGCCAGTTATCAGACCATTGTGATACATGGTTTAGGTCTTTTTGAACGGTAGAAGTGTTGTCGGTGGTGTTGAATAGTTTAACAATGTCAGCAAAGAGAACACAGTTACTTATAATATGATCACTAAGCTTGTTTATGTAAAGAATGAATAGTGTTGGTCCTAGAACACTGCCTTGAGGGACATCATTGTTGACAGATACAGGATTTGATAGGGCACTTCCTATTTTAACCATTTGTTGTCTGTTTGACAAGAACACAGTTAATCATGAAGGAGACTAGATATGCCATAACATTTCAGTTTTCGAAGTAGTTTGTCATGTACTAAATCAAAGGCTTTACAAAAGTCTATGTAAATTGCATCTCTTGCTTTACCTTGATCGAGTTGTGAAGTCCATAGGTTTTTGCTGTATAGGAATTGCAGGTTAGAGGATAATTTTTTTCTGAAACCAAATTGTTTGTTAGAGAGTAGGTTGTTACTTTCTAGGTGAAGGGTGATGGAATGATTTATGATTGATTCCATGACTTTGCAGGTGATGCAACATAAAGAGATTAGTCTGTAATTTTCAACGTTACTTGGATCTCCTTTTTTGAAGATAGGGATGACTATGGCTAGTGACCATAATTTTGCATTAATTAGTTTGCATTTAAAATCAGCAGTGGATGATATTGAGGAAGAAAGAGGCGTGCATACCTAGTTTTGGGTGATGAGGGATTGGTTTTGGGTGATGGGTGGTTGGATGGTGGATTGTGGGACTTAGTTTTGATGGAGTTAGTGTGGTAGCTGATGTACAGGTCAGTATATCTTTGATCTTGAAGTCTTTTAAGATCTACTCAGAATGCACAGTGGATTCGTTGTAGGATGGATAGGTCAGGCCATGAGCAAAATTTTCTGGGATTGGTGTCATTTCTGCTAATAGAGTTTATAGTATGGATAAATTTGTGTTTGATGGATTCATCCTTGCAAACTACTCTACAGAATTGTGGGGTCACTAAACCATCTCTATACTTGAACTCAGGACATCTCTAGAAAGTTCAATGATTTCTTTGGGGGAGATTGTTAGTTCTATAATTTTGTGAACCTGTAAGATATCAGGTTCATCAGTGACCTGCAGCCCAAATAAGATAGCATTATTATGCTTCTGTTCATGCTTTGATGAGTAAAGATATATTGTTTGGATGGTTGGTAGATGTATGTGGTTGTGCATGAGATTGAGGTAGTGGTTGTTGAGCTTGGGGTGTTGGCTATTGTATTGGAATATGATTTTGAACAATTGAATTTTCACTTATCTGTGCTGTAATTCTTGTATCCAGTGCTTCTAAACATGCTTCCATGTGTGCTTCTATGTTTGTTTTATGGTTGTTTCCAAGGATTTGAATCTATCAGACATGGTAATTAGTTTATCCAGTAGTAGTAAATATGATGTACAAAAATAAGGAAATGTGGTAGTTGTGAGAAAAGTGGCTGTTTGTTTAGGCAGGTATTGTGGGCATAATTTGACCAAATGCAGCATTTTTTAAATTCATCATACTCTTTGATGATTTTATTACATTTACAGCATATGTCGTCATTGGTAGAGATGTCTTCATTTTGTGGGTGCTTGATTGTGGAGCTTTTTGAGGGTTTTTTGAGCATGGTTAATAATCAAATATCAAATTGATTAATATCAGTAATCAGTCAATATCTAATAATATTAATTATACAATAATTAATGTATAGCTACCAAATTAATTAAATAATGTGTGAATAGTTAATAGAACTTAACCAATCAAATAGCCAATAAAATTGTTGATTTATACTGTATAATTAATTGATAATATATAATCAATCATATGATAAATCAGGCTAATCAAATTATTGAATAATATAATCAATCTGCATCAATCTGCGATTAATCAAAGGCAAATAACATGCAAGGCTTAGCAAGCAAGAAAACCAGGCTTTTAAAAGGCAGAATTCAGTGTGTAACCAAAATTCCTTTCCATTGCAACTGTAGTTTGTAATGTAGATTGTGTTGATTTACTACTGGCAATTCACTACTGGCACTTATCTGCTTTATTGTCAGGCTAGGAATGTTAACTTCCCCACTGAGGCAAAATCTTAAGGGATGGAAGAGAGAAAAATCCTTTCGCTTTTAAAGCAGCTTCTCCATTTTTACTCTGCCTAAATTCAATCCAGTCTAAAGTGATTTGTGGGAGTTAGAAGCAGTTGAGTGTTCCTCCCACATACTGTATTTCTCCAGTTTGAAATTAAATAGCAGGATTGATTTATACAAGATCTAAAAACCAGAGAACGAGCATCAAGAACAAACCCTGATGCTTGATCCTGCTTGGGGTAGAAAGCATCAATCATGATTTTACAGATGAAATAAAACAACACACTACAATTTCCTCCCACTTGGGAAAAGAGAAAATGATGTGCAATGAGCAATATGAGAGGAAGCATAAACCAGCATCCTTTAGGGTTTATCTATAGAGAGCTCTGGAGAGCTAATCTGTAATGAGAATTGTACTCCGTTAGTCTCAGGACTATCAACTTGGGAATAGTAGCACATATTTTTTGTACAAAATTAGTTTTCTCGCTACATTTCTAACCCAAAGGATCAGGAGGTGAGAAGATGTTTTCCAAGCCTCCTGAAGTCTGGAAGACCCCCCCCCCCCACACACAACTTTTGTCAATCTAGAAAGGTATACTTACCAATGGCAACCTTGTCACAACCCACACCCTGCTAAATTGGTGAAAATATCCTGTCTTGGAAGGATGGATATAAGGTACTGTACCAATAACCATCTCAAGCATCATCATATTTGTAACTAATTAAGTGGCATTTCTTTCCACAGTCTCTTCAAGATAAAACTGAGGGAAACAAAGAAATCTGGGCTAGGCTCCAGACTGCTGTTGATAACCTGAAGAAAGTGTGTGATCCCTCATTCTCAGAGATTATTGAACAGAAACATGAAGAGGCACGTACAAGGTACAATATTTTTTTTTCCTTTCACCATTTAGAAATCTGACTTCAAAAATTATTTCTGGCTAATAAAATTGCAGTTATTGCCAGCAGACATAAGATAGTGTTTAATTTATATAGAAGATTAATAGAATGGTTTTAATTTGGTCATCCTTATCCTTTAGGGACAGTGTGATTGTGTGAATCACTTTAGTTTATTCTGCACTGTGCTGATCGCCGCTGTTTATCTACATTTTTGCAATTATAGCCTTCTTGGGTTGAAAAATAAGAAAACTTTTTTTTTAAAAAGGACCTGATTATTATTATTATTATTATTATTATTATTATTATTATTATTATTGTTGTTGTTGTTGTTGTTGTTATTGTTATTATTCACATAACATTAACAGACAGGTTGTATATTGTTCAGATAAGGAGAAGGTGCACCATTGCCTTCTTCAAGATGGACAGCACCAACCATCTCATGAGGCAGGCTATTCATGAGCTGAGAATTGAGATACAGTATCTTCTTTGAAACTATCATTGGGCTCAGGAGACAGAATCTACAACTACTGTATATTGGTTAGGTTCCCTCCACAATATTACTCGTGTGGGAAGAAATCCTGTGCTTGTTCCATCATTGCCTACAATTTGACCAGAAACATCATAAGGGAAATGGGAAGGCATTGGAGGAAGGAAAAATGTATCTTCTTTGGAAATTGAAGTTTCCCTCTGAAAGGCATTCATCTTTCAAAGAGACCTTAGAGGCTTATTGGAGTTTAAGTAGAAATGTTTTCAGCCTCCAGAACAAATTGCTTAATTCTGTTATTACAAATAAATCAGTGGATTTTGTTTTCTCATATTTTAAAAAAAAGCTGAGTAAATTGCTTGATCTTGTGTTCCCTTTTTATATCTTTTTTAGGTGGATCTTGACAAACAAAAATATTGAAGAAGAACTACAGAAAGCTCATGCACATTTGCACTTGTGGGAATTCTATACAGAGATTTCAGCAAAACTAGACAATTATGAAGAACAATATGATTCCCAGTTGATGCCTGATGCACTTTCAAGCTGCACAATGGATTTTCTTAAGGAGAAAGCAGAGAATATAAAAGTAAGGATGGAAGAATGTAAGAAGAAGTCGATGTTTCTTTTGCCCTGACTTGAAAAAGAGGCCAGCAAGGTTGCTGCCCTCACGTAAGAGCAGGAACAGCAGTATCTGCTTTTGTTGGAGTAGTGAGTAGCAGGGAAGGGGACTGTTCCCCTTCTCTGCTGCCTCCTTCTTATGTCCCTCCCAAGTATGAGTCCCTTGCTGCCAACCCACCACAGACATCATCTGAGCACCATTGTCATCTCTAAAGCTTTTGCAGCAGCGCTTTCCAACATGCATGGTGGTAATTCATTCATCAAACATGTATAGAATAGTAGTAGTTTGTATAAACAAAACTTAAGTAAAAAGTAACGATAAAAGAGGACAATAGGACAGTAGGACAGGGACGGTAGGCACAGTGGTGTGTTTATGCACACCCCTTACACACCTGTTGACTGTAGACAATCTAAGGTTAAAGTTCTTGGGGTTTGGGGAAGAAACTACAGAGTCGGGTAGTGCATTCCAGGCATTGATCACTCTATTGCTGAAGTCGCATTTTCTGCAGTTGAGCTTGGAGCGGTTTACATTACGTTTGAATCTGTTATGTGCTTGTGTATTGCTGGGGTTGAAGGTAAAGTAGTCATTAACAGGAAGGATATTTTGGTATATGATTTTATGAACTATATTTAGATCAAATCGGAAGTTGTATATTGTCTATTCCCAGTATTTCAAGTCTGGTGGAATAAGGTATTTTGTTGCAAGTGGAGGAGTGGATGAATATCTTCCTTGTAGATATTTCCTATCAGATTAATGTTTTACTGAAATGAAAGACAAGAAAACCTTGGCCCTGTTCTTTCCAGCAGGCCTAGGAGGCATCCAGCCCTGTTCACTAGTAGGCCAGTTGGAATCCTAGAGTTCATTGACTTCACCCAGGTCCCTCTTCCATAAAAATCAAACGTTTGCATAGAGAAGGGCTTGTATTTTTCCACTGAAACCTGCTTTCCTGCCAGATATATTTGGTTGAGTTTCATGCTGCTTCAGCAGCACAATGATCTCAAGTTCATGTTCAGATGTAAAATATAATTGTAGGGCTATCTTAAGGCTAAAATAATCCATCACTTCATGTTTCAAAGTAACCAGCTAGTTGCATTTATAAAGCTAACCGGCTTAGAGGATCTCCCAGCATATGCCAAAACTTGACTGTCCGTAGATACCAAATATCTCAATTTCCAATTTGATTGGAATTCTGTTGATTTGTTTCAACAACAAAACAACTTGGCCAAAAATAGTATTTGATCAAAACTAAAACTTCCGTGTGTCCTGTGCATTGCCCTAATGCAATTTAAATTTTTATATGAAAAATTGTGGTCATGAAGATCACAAAACACAATGTATTATCCTTTTCTGGTCCTATTTTAGACTTCTGTTACTAGCTTTGCAAAACCGTAAATTCACTTTTGAGATACAAAATAGCACTCACCTACTACTAGCACTACTCTCAAAAAAATACTGATGATATTAAAGCATGATGAAGGAAACAAAATCCATTTTTATTATAAAAAATGTTCATTACAATTTATTTCTACAAAGGTGATTCAAAGAAAATTAAAGTACAACAGAACAGCTGTGTTTTAAATGTCTTGGATCAAATCCTTGAGTTAGTAAAGACTTGCCAGATGAATAATTATTCCAGTTTCACCCTGTTGTGTATCAAGGTTATCTGTACTTTCCAAAGAACATGTGCTTTCAAAAAAGAAGTTCAATCTATAGGTGGAGGGAAACAAAAAGCAATGCTCTTTTCCCACAAATGTCTGAATTGGGAATAAGAATTCCCAAACCTCTCTTCTCATCCTACTTACAGTCTTTTTGGACTGTTGCCTTCTGGCAGAAAATACCAAACAATTAAAACTCGGATCGCACATTTTTTTAATAGTTTTTATCCCAGAGCTATAATTGCACTTAACAATGAACGAAAGGGTCACCATCAGTGAGTTGTGGGACAGTACTGCTTGGTTTGTTGTGTAGATGTTTGGGTGGGGGATTTGTGGTAGGTGGGAGCATGTTTTTAGGATTGTTATATGTGTTGGGACTGGTCTTTGGACATTATATGAATTTTGTATGGGTATACATTCATTGACAATAATAAAGCAATTAAATAAAGTAATTAAATTAAACCCCTGGTGGCTAATAAATCTGCACCTACCATTTTTACCAAGGAATTCAATTCAATAGTCCAAGCCGAAGACATTTCAGCTGATTCTGAGTGCTTACCTCTATTACAACTTTCTTCTGCGCCAAGATCTTTGGCCTTTGAACTAAAAAAAAGTGTGTACAGTAGTATTTGCAAAATCAGAACCAGCCCACCTGCATTTTATATCAATTTAACAGATCTATACTGTAGGGGAAAATATTTCAGACTTTTCCTCTGTAATACAGTAAAAAGTAGTAACACAGCAGTAGAAATGCTTCTGCTGTGTTATAATAATAGAGAAGCAGCTTTCTACAATATAATTCCATGACTCTGGACAACAGTTTAAAAAAAAGAAAGATAATTTTGTCAAAGAAGAAGCAATTGGTAAAGCCATCTGGTGTTAATAGTCGTTCCTCCGCCCCACCACCTAACAAAAAATAACAGTGGAGAGCTAAACAATTCTTCTTTTATAAAGAGTAATTCTAAAGAAGAACTCTAATGGATGGGGATGATTCTTTCTTTTTTCTTTTTTTCTTTTTCATTTTCTTTTCAGTTGTGAATGACTATTAAGACTCTGTTGGACCACTTGTTGTGCTTTTAAGCCTAATCTTTTTTTCCCCTGCGAACAGTTTTAGCTGAGGTTGAGGATTTTAGGGTAAAGTTCTTTGCATTTTTGCAAATGGTTAGAAAAGTGTGCGTGGCCTTAATAAATTGCTCAGGAAGCCTAATGTGAAGAAATTAAAATGGACCCCTTTGGAGCAAGGAACTCATTTAGCCTGAAAAGCAGCAGTGACAAGGGGGGAAAAGCTTAGGAAGCCAGGCAAGCATCAGTCCTATTGGCAAAATTTGTCGTTAATGGTAGTAAATTAGCATTTCCTACTTATTTGATGCCCATTAACTACAAAGCTGTGATTCTCATTCTCAAAAGCATGATTTTTAGGTAGCTGGTGTTAAATGGAAATGGTATTAAATTATATACTTCGGATGAGGTGATCTTCAATTGAATTTCCCCCTCCCTTTCCATAAAATAGACTTACCAAGTTACAGTTTTCTGAATTTTCTTTGCTCATCATATACAGTCAGCAAGTTAAAAGGAATTAAGTATCCCAATAATGTTCAGGATTGAAGATCAGGGGCCTCATCATTCTGGTTAATTTAGGCTTTATGTGAAGGCCTTCTTACTATTTTTCAGAAGATATAGTGGTTTTGTTCAAATATACCCTCTACCAGAATTAAGGAAGCATGGCTTTTCGGCGTGATGGTGGATTTGCAAATGGTGACTGTCTAATTTATTGTCTGAATGGTGTTTTAATGCGGTTCAGGTGAGTCTGTGAGCAAATTCATGAATCAGATAACTAAGAAGCAGCAAAGGTGATAGGACTTTTTGAGTTCTGAGGCCTGATCCCTCCAATTCGTTACCTATAAAGATAACCATCCCAAACGCTCTGCATGTATATACCTCAAATCAGTTGCACTTTATTGAGGTATCTTCTGGTTTGGTTACCATGCTATAATCTCCTCATTACAAGAATGTCATATCTAGAAAATGCAGTATAGGAATAAGATTGGATATTTCCCTGATCTAATTTTTGAAGCTCAGACCCTTTCCACTTTAAAAAATCTACTGATGAAGTTGCATAACATTCTCCACACCTCTATTCTGTAGACCTACCATGTTCAATGTGTCTTATTCCTCAATTAGCACACTCTAGAGCAGTGTTTCCCAACCTTTTTTGAGCCGCGGCACATTATTCATATTTTCAAAATCCTGGGGAACACTGAAAGGGGGCGGGGCGGGGGGGCGGGCTAAAGAAAAGTTTGGACAAAAAAAACCTCTCTCTTTCTCCCTTTCGCTCTATTTCTCCCTCTTTCTCTCTTTTCCTTCCTTCCCTTCTTTCTCTCTCTCCATCCCTCTTTCTTTCTTCCTCTCTTTTTTGCTCTCTTTCTCTCTCCCTCCTTCCCTTCCTCTATGTCTTTCTCTCTCCCTTGCTCTCTCTCTCTCTGTCTCTCTTGCTATCTCTTTCTTGCTTTTTTCTCTCTCTGTTGCTCTCTCTCTCTCTTTCACTGTCTTGCTATATGTCTCTTTCTTTCTCTTTGCCTCTCTTTCTCTCTCTCTTTCTTTCTCTCTCTTTCTCTCTCTCTGTCTCTCTTGCTATGTCTCTCTTTCTCTTTCTCTCTCTGTGCCTCTCTTGCTAAGTCTCTCTTTTTCTCTTGCTATGTCTCTCTTTTTCTCTCTCTCTCTGCCTCTCTTGCTATGTCTCTCTTTCTCTCTCTCTTTCTCTATCTCTCTTTCTCTGCCTCTCTTGCTGTCTCTCTTTCTTGCTCTGTCTCTGTCTCTCTTTCTCTGCCTCTCTTGCTATGTCTCTTTTTTCTCTCTCTCTGCCTCTCTTGCTATGTCTCTCTTTCTCTCTCTCTTTCTCTATCTCTCTTTCTCTGCCTCTCTTGCTATGGCTCTCTTTCTCTCTCTCTCTGCCTCTCTTATATGTCTCTCTTTCTTTCTCTCTCTCTCTCAGCTGACTGCAAGCGGGAGCCCTGACGGCGGCAGCTGGACGTGCTGCTGGACACTGTATATGCCAGGCCCGCAGCGCCAGCATGTACGACGTCCGGCAGCACGTCCAACCGCCACCGTCAGGGATCCTGCTTGCAGTCAGCTGAGAGAGAGAGAAAGAGAGCGCTCCCTCTCGCCGCCGCCATCTCCCCGCGACTGCCTGTGGCCGCTGCGGCCACCCCCCCCCCCCGCTCCCATTGCCAGTGCCGTCCCGCCGGGCCACAAAGGACACTTGCCGTCGATGCCAGAGAAGCTCCAGCTGGGCGGGGCGCTGCCGGTACTTCCGTCCTGAGGCTCCCGCTCGCAGCTGTCCCCCGGCTCCTACTCGATGCCGCGGTTTTCGGCGCTCTCCTGCTGGGCCCCAAAGAAGGAAGGCGGGAAAAAGGCGCGAAGAATGGAGCTCTCCTTCTTCCTGCCTTCCTTCTTTGGGGCGCAGCAGGAGAGCGCCGAAAACCGCGGCATCGAGTAGGAGCCGGGGGACAGCTGCGAGCGGTAGCCCCAGGACGGAAGTACCGGCAGCGTCCCGCCCAGCTGGAGCTTGGCGGCACACCTGGCCATGTCTCGCGGCACACTAATGTGCCGCGGCATACCGGTTGGGAAACGCTGCTCTGGAGCAGGGTTGTCAAACTCATGGCCCTTGGGCTGGATGCGTCAAGCATTGGCCACGCCCCCCATTTAGCAAAGGGTGGGGAAAGTCCTAATATGTCACATGATGCTGTTGTGACAACATAAGTTTAACTTTCCAGTTTAAGTTTATAAAGACTGTTTATATTTGCTATTACCATTGTTATTGTAACATTGTTTTGAATTATAAAATCCTAGGATAAAGTTGGGCACATTTTTTCAGCTACATGTATCAGTTTTAGCACTGGATTTATAGCACAGAACACTGCCGCAATGGAATCTAAGATCTAATTATTGAGATCTTTGTAATATTCACAAACCTCAGCTGCATTATATGAATGTTCTTGATGTCTTTAGTGTCAACAGCTGTGAAAATTCAGGGCTTGAAAATGAGCATAGACAAAATAGAGTAAGAGTTAGATTAATAGTTCACTATTCCAGTGCCTCCTGGTAATCAAATATAATCTTAGTTCTAGGGTCTTGCATTACTTCTTCTTAGGTATAATTCCTCTATTTTTAGAGATTGCAACTTGACCTTCAAGACATCAAAGAATATTATCTTCAGGCTTCTGAATCAAGCGATAGTATCACTCAGTTGGCTGAATCAGAAACACAGGACCTTCTTCAGGAGAAAGCCCAGCCACTTCAAAGGATCTCCTATCTGGAAAAGATGCTACAGATGAAAGCAGATGTTTATCAAGTACTGCTAATTGTTTGATATAAGCATTTTCAGAAGACAGTGGGGTGTTGTATAATTTTCCTGAATGTTGTATTTAGAAAATAATACTGTATTTCATTTCATTGGGTTCTCCACACTTTTGATATAATGGGCCACCCTGGAATTTTGAGAATGTATTCTGAGCTGTCCCTGCTCATTTATATTTTTTTCAAAAAGCCATCATTCGGAGAGAAATATGAGATTGAAAGTTGGTGTTTCATATATAGCAAGCTAGCTACTAATAATGGGTTTTTTTAAAGATAAAAAGTCAGGTGGCAGCTACATAGGGAAGATATATAGGCATGCTGACATGTCGGAGACTGCAAATTAATTGTCAGGGCAGTAGATAATTCAAGGTTCTATGTGAGATGCAAAATTTAGTCTTTTCAATTTTTGTTTACATCTTAAAGTATTAACTCTCTGGTTTACAGCCACAGCCCATTTTATTTCTGTTACTTGCCATTTTTTTCAGGTAAACTATATTTTTGAAACTATATGCTAAATCAGACACAATACCAGTATTTCATAATTCTTTCTTCCCTCAGTATGGTCTTTTACAACTGGAGAGTTTTGGGAATTCCTTGGAAAAACTGGAAAACCACGTTAAAATTTCCACAGAAATACTGGACAATTCATTTGAAAACAATAGAAATTTGGAGCTACTCGTGGTAAGCCTGTGTTTATAGTAGTATACAATTAGGATAGTTAAGGCAATGAATTATTTCCTGAGTGTTTTGAACTCTAACTCCCATCAATCCCAGGCAGAATGACATAATCAGAACGTATTTTGGGAGTTAAAATTAAAAATATATGAAAGACACCAGGTTGCAAAACAGATACAGATACAGATTAACAGAGTTGGAAGGGATCTTGTAGGTCATCTAGTACAACCCCCCACCCAAGCATGAGACCCTACACTATTTCTGAAAAATGGCAGTCCAATCTCTTCCTGAAAGTCTCAAGTGATGAAGTTCCCAAATTTCTGAATGCAAGCTGTTCCATTGGTTGATTGTTTATTATTTATTTATTTATTTTGTCCAATACACAATGAGGGTTTTAGTGGGTATATATCTATATACACATAGTAAAATACATGATGAAGGTTATAGAGGAGATACTCATAGTAAAATGTATCTCTGAAAGAATAGAAAAGAAGATATAGTAATAGAACATATCAATGAAAGAGTAGAAGAGATATAGGAATAGAAGAAAGGTATAGGAGATATAGAAGAGCAATAGGACAGGGGACGGAAGGCACTCTAGTGCACTTGTATTCGCCCCTTACTGACCTCTTAGGAATCTGGATAGGTCAACCGTAGATAATCTAAGGATAAAGTGTTGCGGGTTTGGGGATGACACTATGGAGTCTGGTAATGAGTTCCACGCTTCGACAACTTGGTTACTGAAGTCATATATTTTACAGTCAAGTTTGGAGCGGTTAATATTAAGTTTAAATCTGTTGTGTGCTCTTTTGTTTTTGTGGTTGAAGCTGAAGTAGTCGCTGACAGGCAGGATGTTGTAGCATATGATCTTGTAGGCAATACTTAGATCTTAAGGGGTCTTAGTTCTAAACTTTCTAGGCCCAGGATTGAAAGTCTAGTCTCATAGGGTATTCTATTTCGAGTGGAGGAGTGAAGGGCTCTTCTGGTGAAGTATCTTTGGACATTTTCAAGGGTGTTAATGTCTGAGATGCGATATGGGTTCCAAACAGATGAACTGTATTCGAGGATGGGTCTGGCAAAAGTTTTGTAAGCTCTGGTAAGTAGTGTGAGATTGCCAGAGCAGAAGCTTCGTAGGATTAGGTTTACAACTCTTGAAGCCTTCTTGGCTATATTGTTGCAGTGGGCTTTGGCATTTAAATCTTTTGTTATTAGTATACCTAGGTCTTTAACCGAGTGGGGATTATCTCACTGTCAGAAAATTTCTTCTTATTTCCAGGTTGAATCTTTCCTTATTCAGTTTCCGCCCCGAGTCTACGGAGAGGGGCAGCATACAAAATAAATAAATAAATAAAATAAATAAATAAATATTATTCCTTGTCTGTCCTTCAGGTGCTTTGGAAAATAACATAACCCCTTCCTCTCTCTGGCAGCCCCTCAAATATTGGAACATTGCTCTCATGTCTGTCCTGGTCTTCTCTTCATTATACCAGCTATGCCAATTCCTGTAACTGTTCTTCATATGTTTTAGTCTCCAGTCCCCTAATTATCCTGGTCGCTCTTCTCTGCACTTTTTCCAGAGTTTCAACATACTTTTTATCATGTAATGACCAAAACTGGATGCAATACTATAGGTGTGGTCTTACTAAGACTTTATAAAGTGGTGTTAGTACCTCACTTGATCTTGATTATATCTCTCTGTTAATGCAATTTAGGATTGCATTGGATTTTTTGGCTGCTGCTGCACAGTTAGCTGGTTGTCCACTAAGTCTCCAAGATCCCTCTCATAGTTACTGGTATTAAGCCTGGTTTCACTCAATCTATCTATATTTTTGGGGGGTTTGCTTTTTGCTTTTTACTTTTCTCTACATTGAATTTCATTTTGTTAGATAGGGCCCAATGTACAAGTCTGTCAAGATTCATCTGGATCTTGAAGCTATCTTCTAGGGCACTGATGGTGAATCTATGGCACACATGCCACAAGTGGCACACAGAGCCATATCTGCCAGCCATTGCTCTAGCTTAGCTCCAGTATGCATGTGAGTGCCAGCCAGCTGATTTTTGGCTCATCTGGAGGCTCTGGGAGGGAGTTTTCGGCTTATGGATGGCCTTGGTGGGGTGGGAAGGGGTATTTTACTCTCCCCAGGCTCTAGGGGAGAAAAACAGGCCTACTGGGCCCACTGGAAGTCAGAAAATGGACCATTTCCGGACTCCAGAGAAACTGGGGGGAGCCATTTTTGCCCTATCCAAACATTGAATCGCAGGTGTGGGCACTGGTGTGTGTGCAATAGCACACCTGTGCACACTTTAGGCACCTGAGGAAAAAAGTTTTGCCATCACTGTTCTAGTGTGTCACCTTAGTATCATCTGCAAATTTGGTATGTTCTCCTTCTATTCTCTCATCTGTTTACAAAGCTATTGAATAGTACTAGGCTTAAGATGGAACCTTGTGCTACCTTAGTGCTTACTTCCCTTCGTGTAGACTTAGACCCATTAAGGACTACTCATTGAGAACAGTTTGTCAGCCAGCTGCGAATCCATCTGGGGGTGATGCTATCTATCCTACTTTTTTCTAGCTTACTAAAAAGTAGGTTGTGGTCTACTTTGTCAAATGCCTTGCTGAAATCTAAGTATATTATGTCCACTATATTTTGATGGTCTACTAATTTAGTCACTATATGTTGAAGAATGGAATAAAATTGGTTTGGCATGATCTGTTTTTAACAAACCCGTGCTGACTGCTTGTTATTACTTTACTTGTTTCTAAATGTTAGGAGATCTTTTTTTAAATTATCTTTTCCAATATGTTCCTGGGTATTGATGTTAGGCTGATTGGTCTGTAGTTTTCTGGAACTGTTCCCCCCCCCTTTTTTTGAAGATGAAACTTTTGAAAGGCACCAATACTCAAGCAAAATGCCTTCCTTTCCTTAGTACACAGCATTCAGTTTCCTTAGCTTTTCCCCATTTCCTCCCCACTCCCAATTGCAACCATATCATTTGTACCCAAATGTGCATTTGTTTCCATGCCTAGATTGGATTGTGCATATTTCATTCTTTATTTACACATGGAACATGCCAAACTAGGTGTCACAGGCATAATTGTTACCTGACAGAGAACAGAATACATCTATAGTTCCTTGTGAGGCATGTTTTTACATGCTCTGTAATTCTGAAAGGGAATTTACAAAGAAGAGATCCTGCTTGGGACATGTAATTCAACAGTCCTGATGTACAAAGCTCAATTGTGGCCAGTTGTAATAACTTCATTAACCAAATTAGCATAAAATAGGACAACCTGTGACTACTATTCTGAACTATTCTGAAGGAAAGCAAGATATAAATAAGTCTATTCGTTGTAATGATATAATAATAATATAAGCTCTACTTTGTGTAGCAATGGCCAGATAGTAGATTTTGGTATTGGTGTTAAGGATTTCTGACTTTTGACCTGAAAATAAGTTTTGGATGTTTTTATTTTGTGTGAAAGTAGTTCATGTTCTGTTGAAATGTTTAAACCAAAATGTTTAAACCAAAATGATTAGGGGACTTGAAACCAAGACTTACGAAGAGAGATTGCGGGAACTGGGCATGGATAGCCTAGAGAAAAGGAGGGCCAGAGGGGACATGATAGATGTATACAGGTATATGAGGGGTTGCCACAGAGAGGAGGGGGGTCACTCTATTCTCCAGAGCACCAGAGGGCCGAACGAGGAACAATGGCTGGAAGCTGACCAAGGAGAGATTCAACCTAGAAGTAAGGAAGAACTTCCTGATGGTCAGAGCGATCAACCATTGGAACAACCTGCCTGAGGAGGTTGTGAACTCCCCAACTCTGGACACTTTCAAGAGGAGATTGGACTGCCACTTGGCCAGGGTGCTTTAGGATTCCTGCTCAGGCAGGGGGTTGAACTTGATGACCTGTATGGTCCCTTTCAACTCTAACAATAAATAAATAAATTCCTGGTTTCAAAATGATATTTACCCTTCCCTGATATTGCAAAGTAGTCTGAAAACTACTTTAATAGACAGTTATTGTGTTAATTTCTATGGTATGCAATGTTGTTTAGAGAGATCTGGAGGTTTTTGTTTCTCTTCGTGCAGTACATCAAAAGAAGTGATTTGCTCTTTTGGGTAACATTTGCAAGAAATCAAAGAAACATGATTTTCTAGTACTTAATTCATTTGTTCTTTTCAGAGCCAGTTATTGAGTCTCACATCTTTGTCTCCTGAAATGGAGAGGTTGAATGAAGTCAGCTTTAGACTGCCACTCTGTGACTTCACTGTAAAGAGATTACAAAATCTTAAGCGGCAGTGGACTCAGAAAACTGCTCTAGTTCTGGAGCAATGCAGGTAAAGAGGACTATTTTTTCATATTATAATATTAATTCTATCATAATAGTTTATAGTTTATATTTTGAACGGGTCCAAAGACGGGCTACAAGAATGGTGGAAGGTCTTAAGCATAAAACATATCAGGAAAGATTTAATGAACTCAATCTCTATAGTCTGGAGGACAGAAGGAAAAGGGGGGACATGATCGAAACATTTAAATATGTTAAAGGGTTAAATAAGGTCTAGAAGAGAAGTGTTTTTAATAGGAAAGTGAACACAAGAACAATGGGACACAATCTGAAGTTAATTGGGGGAAAGATCAAAAGCAACATGAGAAAATATTATTTTACTGAAAGAGTAGTAGATCCTTGGAACAAACTTCCAGCAGACATGGTAGATAAATCCACAGTAACTGAATTTAAACATGCCTGGGATAAACATACAGTAGTCCCTCACCTATCGCTGGTGTTACGTTCCAGACCTGGCCGCGATAGGTGAAATCCGCGATGGGGAATTTATCGACTGATAGTACTTATTTAAGTATTTATATTGTAATTGTTTGGTAAGTTTTCATTGTTTTAAGTGTTTATAAACCCTTCCCACACAGTATTTATTTTAGATACAGTATTTAAATACAGTATTTACAATTTTAGATATATATATATATATTTTTGAAAAACCTGCCGATCGAGTTTGGCGGGCTGTTTAAATCTGCCTATCGACTTCCTCAGAAACCCGCAATGAAGTGAAGCCACAGTAGGTGAAGCGCGGTATAGCGAGGAACTACTGTATATCCATCCTAAGATAAAATACAGAAAATAGTATAAGGGCAGACTGGATGGATCATGAGGTCTTTTTCTGCCTTCAGTCTTCTATGTTTCTATATCACTTTATATACAGTGGAACCCCGACATAAGAGCTGCTCTACTTAAGAGCAACTCGAGATAAGAGCTGGGAGGGGAGAGATATTTTTGTTCTACTTACAAGCCCAAATTCGAGATACAAGCGCCAAGGAGCTGTCTCCTGAAGCCAAACGCTAACTTCCGCGTTCGGCTTCAGGAGACAGCTGCGAAGCGGCGCACGTGTTTTAAAAGGTTGCAGCCGGCCTGGGGGGCTCGGGGGGGTGCTTGCAGCTTTCTTTCTTGCTCTTTTTCTTTCTCTCTTTTACCTTCCCTTCCTCTATTTCTTCTTTTCTTTCTCCTTCCCACCTTCTTCCCTCCCTCCCTCCCTTCACTCATTCCTCTTACTCTCCCCTTTCATAAGTTTCCTTGCTTCCTTCCTCTGTTCCTGTCCCTTCCCCCTTTCTTTCTTTCTTTCTTTCTTGCTTTCTTTCTTGCTCTTTTTCTTTCTCTCTTTTACCTTCCCTTCCTCTATTTCTTCTTTTCTTTCTCCTTCCCACCTTCTTCCCTCCCTCCCTTCACTCACTCCTCTCTTACTCTCCCCTTTCATAAGTTTCCTTGCTTCCTTCCTCTGTTCCTGTCCCTTCCCTCTTTCCTTCCTTCCTTCCCACCCTCCGTCCATTCATTCACCCATTCCTCTCTTGATCGCTTAAAGCCGGTCCCTGGTGCAAAAAGGGTTGGGGACCTCTGTCCTACAGGATTGGGTGGCAGAGAAGTTGAACATATGTAAATTTAAAAGTTTAAGAAAGTTTACAAGTTAAGTGAAAGAAACTTCATTATTCATTTATATGTACATGTACATTTCTTCATTAAAAACATGTCTTTCTGCATAATTTAGACTAACTTTGTGAGTTTTTTGAGGGCTGGAACCAATTAAAATTATTTACATTAATTCCTATGGGGAAAAGTCGTTCGAGATAAGAGCTGCTCGACTTAAGAGCCCAGGTCCGGAACGAATTAAACTCGTATCTCGAGGTACCACTGTATACCCAAAGTATTTAAAGTCTTGAAAGCTCTGTGACTAAACTATCGTATACTGTATATGTGATGTTTTCTTTCACAGCTATTTTCTATAAGCAGCCTTATTCATCTTTTTGTTTTGCTTGCAGTCAGTGGTAAGTTGCCTAATGAGTGACATGGTTCGGTTGTGGACTGCGTACTGGTAGTGGCCACGAGATTGTGCAATTTTCACGCAACCCCTCTGTTGGAAGTCCTATGGGCGCCATTATATTTTTTTGGTATTTTTTGCTTCGTGCACATGCGCAGAAGCAAAATCTTGTGAGGAGACGCAAGCGCACATGAGATTTCAGTGCATTTTGCCTCCTACGCATGCGCAGAAATGTGCGCGCTCACGCAACACAACTGAAACTGCATGTGCAGCGCACCGATAGTGGCAGTCGAAGCAATCCACCCCTGGTTGCAGTCTAGTAATCTTTACATGCAACACTCATGAAACAGATCCATGAAACAGGATTTTGGGAATCTGTTTTTGAATATATGAACTGCAGCCCAGTGAGTTGAAAGAAAAATGTAATAATATACAAGTGCTAGTGAAAGTTACACCAAGATGCCATGATTAACAACCATTGATAAACCTCCTTGTCCATGATATTAACTAAATTTCTTTAAACTCACCTAAGTCAGATGTTTTCAGATAGTTACCATGGATACTTGAAAAACCCTTCTATCTTCTACTTTTGAACTTTTTACAGATTTTATTTAATTTTAAAACAAAATTAATGGGAAACTGGCATGCTGCATGCAGAAAATTCTGTACAGTATCTCGAAGTCAAGCAAATAAAGTTCTTAACTCTCAGTCTTTGTTTATGAATGTATCCAGAGATGGGTTTCTACCAGTTTCATAACTCGGCATTGATATCACAGAGCCAGTTCTGTCGATGTCTCCGTGGGTGGTGCCACCTTTCGCAAGAGCCTTAAGACCCATCTATGTTGCCAGGCATGGGGCAGTAAGATCATGCCCCCCCTCTTTTTGACCATTAAATGTTATGTGTGGATGTGATTTAGTTAATTGACTGCTTTTTGATGTAATGGGATTTTAGCTGAGAGTTTTTAACTATTAGATTTGTACACATATTGTTATTGTATTGTATTTTGTGAGCCGCCCCGAGTCCTCCAAGAAGGGTGGCATACAAGCCTAATAAATTAATAATAATAATAATAATAATCATCATCATCATTATCTTGGATTTTGTGGGTGGCACCATCTTGGATTTTGATGTGCATGTGTAAAAGCTATATTTTAATTGCTGTGTACATGCATGTATGGTGTGACCCTGAGCAAACAAAAGGATCCAGAACCCACCCCTGAATGTATCCTTATGTACATCCCAAAACAAAATTAAGGTGGAATTTGATAATCTTTGGGACTGCCGAGTGTAGCAGAGAAAAGCAGTTCACTAATTTGCCTTTTAGTAAACTATTTTTTGACTGGTCATATCCTTTATAGTTGTCATTTTGGTTATAGACAGCTTTCCTCTTCATAGTAGTTATTTCCTTGAAGTGACTGTTATATACTATCAATGTTTTAACCCTCAAATATGAGAGATCTCTGATTTGACCTGTTTGCTAGTACCATTGCCTGACTTCCAGCAGCCTCCAAGTTATTCTTCCTCAGTGGTTGCTTTACGTTTCAGATTAGATTTACAGTCTTAATTCTCAGGCAACCTTTCACTACTTTATATACCCTATAAATATGGCGGGCTACAACTGGTGGCTGGAAGTGAGGAGAATTAGAATCTGTGTCATTGGGAAAGTACCAAGTAAAGGAAGGCTGTAGTAGAGATTTGTCTACAAGATCATGGATAATATATGTGAACTATAACAGGTACACTTCTTGAAGCCTATTGTGAGGCCTAACCCATCCCTCGAGTTGGAGACTTTGGCCTGCCACATAATAGGGTGTAAAATGTATTAGTACTGTGGGAATTTAAAAGGGGCGGTTGCATGAGGGGGAAGAGTACTAACCATAATAATTCCTTCTAGGTACTCAAGGTTATCCTTTCTTCAGCACCTGCCCAGAAGTTCATGGGTGGATTGGACACATTAACAGAATCAGAATGGACCGTGTGATGAACTTGTGGGTGTGGGAATAGGGGATGAACTTTAAATTGGGTGGAGAAACCCATGGGACTTCAGATTTGGGTTTCTCCAGTTGTGCTAACATGGTCTGTTAAATTGGAACTTTGAGAAAGGCCACGCTTCAGATTCTGATTTAATTCTCGAATGCTATTTGGAACGCTGATGTTGTACATACTCCTGATCAGTTGGAGGATGATGAAGATATTGAGGACTCGGATTCAGATAGTGTTTATGAAGTTAGTGGGGGGCCCGGGGTTACAGGTAGTAGAACAGGTGGGAGGCAAGCCACAGGATGGGGCTATGAGTTCAGGATCTAGTGAGGGAGAATCAGATGCTCGCTGGGTTAATCCTAAATTCAGAAGAATTCAGAAACGTAGAGAGCAAAGGTCTGGAAGAAGATATTAAGGAAAGGAATGGGTTAAATATTGTAGTGAGGTAATTGTCACGTCAGGGGGCTAGTGGAGAAGAAGGGTGGAGTTTCAACGTTGCTGAAAAGAAATATGGATGTGTTTTCGCCACGCTAAAGTATGCCAAGGTATTTTGTATTGTATTTAGTCAGTGCTGCTGTCTTTTTAAAAGCTATGTAGTTAGGAAATAAATCTTGTCTAAGTGAAGCAGGAAAAGGAATGTGAGAAATGCGGCAAAGAGAGAGATAATGGACCGAGTGATGTCTGGAATGTGTTGAAGTACAGGAGAGCAGAGAAATAAATGGAGTTGCTTTATTCATGAAATGATGCATTTAATGAGTGTTATTTGTAATTACTAAGTTTCAAGTTTCAAGTTTTATTGGATTTATATGCCGCCCCTCTCCGAAAACTCGGGGCGGCTAACAACAATCATGAAAATATACAATAAAATCCAATACTAAAAGCAAATTAAAACCCCTTAATATATAAAAACCAAACATACATACAAACATACCATGTATACAGTTGTAATGGCCTAGGGGGAGAAAAAAGTCTTAATTCCCCCATGCCTGGCGGCAGAGGTGGGTTTTAAGTAGCTTATGAAAGGCAAGGAGGGTGGGGGCAATTTTAATCTTTGGGGGGAGTTGGTTCCAGAGGGCCGGGGCCGCCACAGAGAAGGCTCTTCTCCTGGGTCCCGCCAAGCAGCATTGTTTAGTTGACGGGACCCGGAGAAGACCCACTCTGTGGGACCTAACTGGCCGCTGGGATTCGTGCGGCAGAAGGCGGTCCCTGAGGTAATCTGGTCCGGTGCCATGAAGGGCTTTATAGGTCATAACCAACACTTTGAATTGTGACCGGAAACTGATCAGCAACCAATGCAGACTGCGGAGTGTTGGTGTGACATGGGCATATAACTAAACTTCTACCAGAAACCAGAACAGCTGACACCTATAAGATTTAAGTTATTCATACATAATTTAACCCCCAACAAAGTCTGTGCTGAAGTTATTTCAGTTAATTTTTTTTTTTAATTGCAGCGAACTGCAGAAGCATCAATCAGATGACAAGAAATTTCTTCAGCAATGTCAGAATTGGGTACGGTTTCTAGAGAAAACGAAAGAGAGACTGAAAGAGAACATGCCTAGTACACTTGAGAAGCTACAAGAGCAGCAGAAAGAATATGAGGTGATGTTTCCAGATGTTTGGCCTTGATCCAAAGAATCGGGAGTTTGGTATTTTCAGTATCAGCTTTAAAGTCATATTCTTTCCACAGCTGATAGTCTTTCAGTTCATTGAACTATAATAACGATTAAATGTTATTCATTACTTACAGATACTACAAACAGAGATTTCTATTAATCAGCAAATTTTCAGTTGTCTTGTGTCAAAAGCTCTGAATATGTTGAA
The DNA here is from genome assembly GCF_031021105.1 of Erythrolamprus reginae. Lineage (NCBI taxonomy): Eukaryota > Metazoa > Chordata > Lepidosauria > Squamata > Dipsadidae > Erythrolamprus > Erythrolamprus reginae. The sequence continues at coordinate 43,369,793 of NC_091950.1, forward strand.
ACCAGGAGAAGCAGAAAACAGGTAAAATACATGAGTTGATGGTGTACACCTTGGTTTTTATGGCTTTCGGTCAATCAATCATTTTTCAAAAAGTTAAAGCTGGGATTGCAGATAGTTCTCAATTTATGACTAGTTGTTCAGCAGTCACTCAAATGTTTCTCATGGACTTTCCAGGGGCTATTTAGAATCCAGATTTGAAGTTCCAATGCCCACCCACCCATAGTCACATGATTGCATTTGGCGCAAACTTCTCAGGTTGTGCCAGTGTGGCAACTCCTCCTTCTGTTTCCGCCCAGGTGGTGGACAAAGGATGATCTTGAACCTTTCAAAAGAATACTTTGTGGCTGTATCTTCTCCCTTATGAAAATAACCCTTCCCAAATCAGGCCTTCTACTGATAGTGTGGCAAGCCATTAATTTCCCCCCCAACTTCTGCGCCGGCTTGACACATAAATTGGGCATAGTCATATGGTGACCTACCTAATGAGTGACATGACTTATTGGCAAAGCCAAGACAGAAACTCAGATCTGATTTTAGACTTAAATAATATCCAGTGCAGCTAACACATCCATGGTGGAATAGGGGACTGCAGATCCCACCCAGCATCTTCTATTCATCCGTGTTGTTCTGCACTGTTCTATATAACAATTCCTATTGTTTCAAGTCTGTAATTTATTTATTTATTTATTCATTCATTCATTCATTCATTCATTCATTCATTTATTAGATTTGTATGCCACCCCTTTCCTACACTTGCTTACCTGGATGCCAGACCCACTGAATTTAAACTTTTAGGATGAGTGTCTTCACTTCTGCATGTACTATATACGCTGTATTCATATATACTTAATATCCTTAATAACAAATATCCTTAATAATATATTAAGTATATTTGCATATACGTAATCAGTTTTTTTCCAAAACAATTCAGTTCAGATTGTAAGATATACAATGCCTAGAATTTCAAAATAGCTGACAGATTCTTTCTGATAATTCTATAAATCAATATAATTGTTACTTAGCTTTCAGTATCTCTTCCTCATCATAATGAGGTAGAAAAGTCAGCTTTTCTATGGGTCACAAATTTCGTAAGCTCCAGTGTACATATGGGAGCTGAAATCCAAAACATCTAATGGAAACCTGGCTGTGTTATTTTTAAAATAACACAGTCTCCATTCCTGCTGACAAATCATGAAGTCAGTTCAGTTTATTTACAGTCCAAGACAAATAACTAAAAATACATTATTTTCTGTGTGTGCGTGCATATGTGTGTAGAAACACAAGCCTGAAACTGCTCATGATAAGAGCATAAGACATCTTCTATAAAGCAGAGCTATTCATAAAAAGTTTGCAACCTTCTTCTGAAAAGTAGTTGTAAAGAAGGAGTATGGTTACCTCGTGGGCATAAAAGAATCAGGCTTTCTAAGAATGAGTAGTATAAGTTTTATTTGCTATTGTGTGTAAGGGGGGCATTTTAGTAACACACTTTTACAGTTTCAACCTCCATATTTGTGCCTACAGAAGTGCAGTGTTCAACAACCTGGAGCGGATTTGGCATTCTTAGGTGGCCGTATTTTAAAGTGACATACAGTACCTGATAAATAGTACCCTGATCCAAAGCCATATTTATTTATTTATTTAATTTATTTATTAAATTTGTATGCCACCCCTCTCTGTAGACTCGGGGCGGCTCACAACAGTAATAGAAAAAAAACAAGAACAATGTACAATACAAATCTAATAATTAAAACTAAAAACCCATAATTTAAAAAACATGCATGCAACATACCATACATAAACAATATAGGCCTGGGGAAGTTATCTCAGTTCCCCCATGCCTGACGGCAGAGGTGGGTTTTAAGGAGTTTACGAAAGGCCAGGAGGGTGGGGGCAGTTCTAATCTCAGGGGGGAGCTGGTTCCCGAGGGTTGGGGCTGCCACAGAGAAGGCTCTTCCCCTGGGACCCGCCAAATGACATTGTTTAGTTGACGGGACCCAGAGAAGGCCAACTCTGTGGGATCTAATCGGTCGCTGGGATTCGTGCGGCAGAAGGCGGTCCCGGAGATATTCTGGTCCGATGCCATGAAGGGCTTTATAGATCATAACCAACACTTTGAATTGTGACCGGAAATTGATTGGCAACCAATGCAGACTGCGGAGTGTTGGTGTAACATGGGCATACCTTGGGAAGCCCATGATTGCTCGCGTAGCTGCATTCTGCACGATCTGAAGTTTCCGAACACTTTTCAAAGGTAGCCCCATGTAAAGAGCATTTCAGTAGTCGAATCTTGAGGTGATGAGGGCATGAGTGACTGTGAGCAATGAGTCCCGATCCAAATAGGGCCGCAACTGGTGCACCAGGCGAACTGGGCAAACGTCCCCCTCGCCACAGCTGAAAGATGGTTTTCTAATGTGAGCTGTGGATCGAGGAGGACGCCCAAGTTGTGTACCGTCTCTGAGGGGGTCAATAATTCCCCCCCAGGGTCTACAGTCTATATGTCTACAGTGTGATGGTGGCATATGATACTATATTAACATATCACTCTGGTTATTTCAGAACTGAGTTTATCTCCAGGCTCACTCTGCTGAAGGAGCAGTGGCAAAATGTAGTGCGAATGGCTCATCGGAAGAAGAGTGACATTGACAGCCTTGTAAAGCAGTGGCAAAAATTCACAACCTTACTGCAAGATCTCACAAAATTCCTCATGGACACAAACAGCTTCATAGTTGCCGTGAAGAGCCAGCAGAAGTATCGCTTGGATCAAATTAGGAACCTCAGTCACAAGTTCAAGGTTAGGCCTCTCACTCGCTATAATCCAGAGAAATCAACAATAGACCACATTAGCATATTTCTGGAAAATGAAAATCGGGTAGTAGATGTGTTTAGATTTATTTATTAATTAAATGAATATGCTCCCCATCTCACAATTCGAGGCAACTCTGGGTGACTTATAATGTAATAAACCAGGTATAAAAATGTAAATGCAGATTAAAATTATAAAAGATACAGACTAAAAGACTACAGATTTGGAGCAAAGCAGGCAGGGGTAGTACCTTCTCTGTCACTGCACCACCTCCAGCCTACAGTTTCTCCAACAGGACCACATGCCAACTGACAGAACCAGGTTTTAAGGCCATTCCTGAAGGCCAGCAGAGTGGGGGTAGATCTCACCTCCAGCAGAAAGATATTCCAAAGAGTAGAGGCCGTGGCAAAAAAGGCTCCTCCCTTGGACCTCACCAGCTGAAATTTCTTAGGTGATGGGGTCCACAGTAGTTCCCTTCTGCCAGAATGGGCCAATTCCCTCATGGGTGAGATGCTTCTTCATGTAATCAAGGCTCAGGCCATAAAGGTGATGACCAACATCTTGAATTCAACCTGGAACAAACTGGTAGCCTGTGCAGCTCCAGCAACAATAGGGTTACATGTACTACCCTAGAGGCCTCCAGAATTGTCTATGCTGCTGCATTCTGGACCAACTATAGCTTCTGAGTACTCTTTAAGGATAGCTCCATGTAGAGGACAATGTAATATTCCAAACAATACATGACCAGAGCTTGACTGACTATGTACAAAGCCTCTTGATCTGATCCAGAAACTGCATTTCATACTCATGTACCTCACTTATATTTCGTTCTTGTATAAATTATATTGATACAGTGGTCCCTTGACTTTCGCGGGGGATACGTTCCAAGACTGCCCGCAAAAGTCAAATTTCCATGAAATTGAGAAACTCCCTTCCTTCCTTCCTTCCTTCCTTCCTTCCTTCCTTCCTTCCTTCCTTCCTTCCTTCCTCCCCCTCCCTCCCTCCCTCCTCCATTACTGGTTTTACTTACACCCAGAATCCGCAGGGGAAACAGGGCGGCAAGCTGGGGGCTTTGCTGCGCTCGCTGCTGGCGTCTCCCATGGCAGTGGCAGCAGCAGCACTGGTGTTCAGGGTCAAGGCAGGGGAAGCTCAAGGCAAAAGGGATCCAGGCCAGGACTTGAAGCTGAGATTCCAGGCCGGTTAACTGGGAGGTCAGACGCTACCACTAAGGGAGACGGCGGGCGGCAGTAAGCGATGGCGGCGGGAACAGAGGCAGCCATGCCCTTTGGTGCTTGAGGTGACACTGAGCTGCGGGCGGAGGCTACTGGAGGGTTGTGATGGGCCCACCGCAAGCCATCCCCATGATTAACACGTGGTCCCCTGACCCAACAATGCCCTCAGCTCCTCCCTCCTCAGGCAAGTTAGGGTGATCTTGTCTGCCCGCAAGGCTCGGCTTCAAGTGGAGTATACCAATGCTCCAGGAATTAAAGGGGAGGGATCTGGAGGCTGGGGCGGAAGTGGGTTATACCACAGATTTTGAAAATCCATGGTATAGCCTTTCCACAAAAGTCAAACCCATGAACGTCAAGGGACCACTGTAGTTCAATTTAATGTTGAATTATTATAATTATTTATAATTCCAAATGTTGGATATTTTTTTTTACTGAACTGATCCTAAAAAAAATTATTTTAACATTGTTGACTATAGAATGGGTGTGTGTATAGATACAGTTTTTAAAATATACTGATTATTTTCTTTTTTATTTTAAAGCAGCTTCAGCACAATTTTATCTCTTAAAGTGGTATACTAGTAAAAAAACCTATTTTTCTTTTAAAATGAAATTGGCACTTTCCCAAAGCATGCGACTCATTACATAGATTGAATCTCTTGTCCCCAGGATTATACGTTTTGGGGGTAATACATCTTTAGGCATGGGTTTAAAGACTTGGCTATACCAGTGTAAGAGACTTATATTAGCAGCTGTCATCTCAGCTTCTTTCTGCCTCCTGTGGAATTGTGATAATAATAGATTTCTGGGAGTATCAGTATGTCTTTCATTCAGGCATAATGCTAACCAGAGGTAGCTAAACTTTTTGTTTTGGCTCAGGACTACATTTTAAAAATATTTTTAATTACTTTCGCTTCCCAAGATCACAACAGAAATGTATGTAGTGCTGTAAAATCTGTAGTAATATGGAAAGGCTGATTTCTACTAAAATTATTCAAGTGGTTCTTAAGAAAATTTTGTTTTCAAATAGTTGTGTAGATTTATTTATTTATCTATCTATCTATCTATCTATCTATCTATCTATCTATCTATCTATCTATCTATCTATCTATCTATCTATCTATTTATTTATTTATTTTATTTTGTCAAACAATTATATGGTGATAATTTGTACAAATAAAACATTAGATAAGTAATGATAACAAATAACAGAAGAAGACAATAGGACAGGGATGGTAGGCACAGTGGTGCTCTTATGCACGCCCCTTAGATATTTTTTGGCATCTCGGTATGTGCCCTTTCAATGCCCTACCTGCTGATCTTTTAACCGTAACAATGATTTGTATTTGATGTAATGATAACAATTTGGGTTTTATTTGCTTTCTTGGTAGAATAAGGAAATACTTCAGAAGAGGTGGCAAACCAGATATTCTTTAATCTTGGATACTGGGGAAAAGTTACTTGACACAGTAGCCCCTGAAGCAAAGGCTGCCATGCAGCTGGAGATGAACAAGTTGCGAGTGAATTGGGACAACACACAACTTCAGCTGGAAAAGAATACCAGGCAATTTCAGGGGACCATACAGGTATCTTCCATAAATCAGTTACCTTTATTCTATAATAAATCAATTGGGTCTAGAATTCATCTTTTTGTGTGAATTTGCCATTTGTGGAAGGTTGTTTTGCTTATTTACTTACTGCAGCTTAATATACCAATCCAATCCAGAAAATCACTGGCTTGTTTTTATCTCTTGCTACCTAATTCTTTGATTTACTCCTGCTAAAGACTGAACTCAGACTCTTTTGGATATATAGAAAAGCTTTAATATTGAATTGTATTCTGTAGCTTTTTCCCCTTTTTCTGTTACAGTTATTATTTGGGGAGTATTTTTCTATAGGACAGAGAAGTAAGGTGATAGATTTGTTGGGAGTGTAATTATTTTTATTTAAATGTGAATTTTATTCTGTATAATTTTTGTCTACGATGTTGCTGTCATGTTTTAAAATTGTAGAACAGTAAACGCTTAATTAGTGATTCTTTCAAAGATCATCTATGATTGTAGAAAAATACTACTAGAATAGAATAGAATAGAATTTTATTGGCCAAGTGTGATTGGACACACAAGGAATTTGTCTTGGTGCATATGCTCTCAACGTACATAAAATAAAATATACATTTGTCAAGAATCATGTGGTACAACACTTAATGATTGTCATAGGAGTCAAATAAGCAATGAAGAAGCAATATTAATAAAAATCTTAGGATATACGCAACAAGTTATAGTCATACAGTCAACATGGGAGGAAATGGGTGATAGGAATGATGAGAAAAACTAGTAGAATAGAAGTGCAGATTTAGTAGAAAGTCTGACAGTGTTGAGGGAATTATTTGTTTAGTAGAGTAATGGCGTTCGGGAAAAAACTGTTCTTGTGTCTAGTTGTCTTGGTGTGCAGTGCTCTGTAGCGACGTTTTGAGGGTAGGAGTTGAAACAATTTGTGTCCAGGATGTGAGGGGTCAGTAAATATTTTACCCGCCCTCTTTTTGACTCGTGCAGTATACAGGTCCTCAATGGAAGGCAGATTGGCAGCAATTGTTTTTTCTGCAATTCTAATTATCCTCTGAAGTCTGTGTCGGTCCTGTTGGGTTGCAGCACCAAACCAGACAGTTATAGAGGTGCAGATGACAGACTCAATGATTCTAGATTAGTATCCCAGAGCATTACTATTATGTTTAGCTAATGCTAATCTGGTTGTTTAAATATAGTTTGCTTTTGCAAATTTTATTTATTTATTTTTTTATTTTATTTTATTTTATTTTATTTATTTTATTTATTTTATTTATTTTATTTATTTTATTTATTTTATTTATTTATTTATCTATCTATCTATCTATCTATCTATCTATCTATCTATCTATCTATCTATCTATTCGGTTTTTATGCCACCCTTCTCCTTAGACTCAGGGCGGCTTACAACGTGTTAGCAATAGCATTTTTTAACAGAGCCCCCCCCCCCCCCAGTCGGGTCCTCATTTTACCCACCTTGGAAGGATGGAAGTCTGAGTCAACCTTGAGCCGGTGATGAGATTTGAACCGCTGACCGTCAGATCTACAGTCAGCTTCAGTGGCCTGCAGTACAGCACTCTACCTGCTGTGCCACCCCAGCTCTTAGTTTTGGTCTTGTTTTGCTCATTCTTGAAATCATAGAATTGGAAGGAACCATTGAACCCCATGAGTTGGCCACCTGCTGTGCAGAGATATCCAAATAAAAGCATTTGGATACCTAGCATCTACCTTACTTCCACACTTCCAATGAAAGGCACCAGCATACCTCTCTCAATAATTAGTTCTACAGTGATATTTTCTTTCATTATGAAGGTTTTTCTAACAGAAACCTCAAAGACTAGCATGCTTGTAAATCAATGCAAAAATTATGAGAAGGTCAGAATGCATATACATACAAATCTAATAATAATATACAGTATTAGCTATAGGCAGATAATAAGAGGCAAATATTCTTTGTGAATACTATTTTTCCATCTTCTGTATTATGAGGAGAATTCAATTAGAGGTTATCTGACAGCAGCAAAGCTTCTGCCTATTAAACAATATTTATTGCTCATCATGAACTTATTTTTCTTCTTTGAAATTACAGACCTGGGAGAACTGTGAGAAGCAAGTGAAAGATCTGGGCCATGTTTTACTAGAGCTCAAAGGTAGCATAAACAAACCTCTTCCTACAGAACATGATGCATTGCCAGAAACCTTGGAACAAATAAAGGTAGGTTTATGAAAGCCAAGATCTGGAACTGTTGAAAGAACATCAGTTTTAATATTTTTCACTGACTAATTCAAGAAACACAACAATTCTTGATGTTCTAAAACAAGTTCTAAATTGGATTAGAATGTTGGATTAGTGCAAATTGAACAGTTCTGAAATTAATGGTGGAGTAACAGGGACCTTCTCTGCAAACTGAAGAGAAAATTCAGTTTCTTCAGCTCAGAAACAAGCTAATGTATTGAAAAAAGAAGATGAGGTTGTCTTAATCCACTAAGATTTCTGGACCCTGCTTACCTGCAATCACTATTATTAATTGAAAAATAATGAATGTGACATAGCACTTTTTAAAAAAATTGACAAGAAACCTTCAAAATTGCTATTCAGTCAAACAGGGCATATTGTTCATTGTAGTGTTAGTGAATATTAGCGAGTATTCTGAGCAGAGACAGGTTACAAGCGGTGTGCCACAAGGGTCTGTTCTGGGTCCTATTCTTTTTAATGTTTGTTAGTGACATAGGGGAAGGTTTGGTAGGGAAGGTTTGCCTATTTGCCGATGACTCTAAAGTGTGCAATAGGGTTGATATTCCTGGAGGGGTCTGTAATATGGTAAATGATTTAGCTTTACTAGATAAATGGTCAAAGCAATGGAAACTGCAGTTTAATGTTTCCAAATGTAAAATAATGCATTTGGGGAAAAGGAATCCTCAATCTGAGTATTGCATTGGCAGTTCTGTGTTAGCAAAAACTTCAGAAGAGAAGGATTTAGGGGTAGTGATTTCTGACAGTCTCAAAATGGGTGAGCAGTGTGGTTGGGCGGTACAAAAAGCAAGTAGGATGCTTGGCTGCATAGCTAGAGGTATAACAAGCAGGAAGAGGGAGATTGTGATCCCCTTATATAGAGCGCTGGTGAGACCACATTTGGAATACTGTGTTCAGTTCTGGAGACCTCACCTTCAAAAAGATATTGACAAAATTGAACGGGTCCAAAGACGGGCTACAAGAATGGTGGAAGGTCTGAAGCATAAAACGTATCAGGAAAGACTTAATGAACTCAATCTGTATAGTCTGAAGGACAGAAGGAAAAGGGGGGACATGATCGAAACATTTAAATATGTTAAAGGGTTAAATAAGGTTTAGGAAGGAAGTGTTTTTAATAGGAAAGTGAACACAAGAACAAGGGGACACAATCTGAGGTTAGTTGGGGGAAAGATCAAAAGCAACGTGAGAAAGTATTATTTTACTGAAAGAGTAGTAGATCCTTGGAACAAACTTCCAGCAGACGTGGTTGGTAAATCCACAGTAACTGAATTTAAACATGCTTGGGATAAACATATATCCATTGTAAGATAAAATACAGGAAATAGTATAAGGGCAGACTAGATGGACCATGAGGTCTTTTTCTGCCGTCAGTTTCTATGTTTCTAATTATGTGAAATGAAACTCGTCAGCAGCAGTGCAAAATAATAATAACAATAGAGTTGGAAGGGACCTTGGAGGTCTTCTAGTCCAATCCCCTGCTTAGGCAGGAAAGCCTACACTACTTCAGACAGATGGTTATTCAACATATTCTTAAAAACTTCCAGTGTTGGAGCATTCACGACTTCTGGAGGCAAACAAAGTAATTGTGCAATTAACTAGATTTACTGACTAGCTATATTTGTTTGGGAATTAATCCACATGAATTCAACTGACTGTATTCCAAATTATTTTACCCTGGCTTCCTTTGATTTACTCACTTTTAGTTGGGAATAAGCACTATTCATCCCAATGGGTGTTATTCCAAGTAAACAAACAAACTCTCTCAATTTTTAAATGATAGAATAGTAACTTTGTTAAATTTCTTCTAAAACAAAAAAAAATAGTCTCAAGAATGTCATGCTGAATTTTAAGTAATTATTTATAACACTATACATTTTAAAGAGATTGAGGAACTCAGAGAAACTCTTTGTGTGCTTAATGTTTGAAAATGGTCCATTTCCTCTTCTCTCCAATTGACTTAATTTTAAGCAACAACCAACCAGGCAAACAATGGGGGGACAGCAAAATCCCAACACAAAAGGACCCTCTCTCTTTGTGTGTCTGTGTGTGTGTGTGTGTGTGTGTGTGAGTGAGTGAGTGTCTGTGTGTGTGAGTGTGTGTGTGTGTGAAAATTACTGTCCTCCTTTTCCTTCCCTCTTTACAGACCAACCACAGGATTAACCAAAAGTTTTGCACAAAAGAGAATGCAGGGAAAGGCATGTATGCACACATGCCCCCACGATACCCCACCCCCAGGAACTGACTCTGAAAGGCTTGTTGTTTCTATGTAGGTGCTGGAGAACTCACTCACCAACTGGAGCCAAAATGCAAAAGAACTTGATGCACAAAAGGTGAAACTGGCTCAATTTATCCTCCCAGAAGATGTGATGCTGCTGAGAGAACAAATTGAACGTTTGCACAGCCAGTGGGAAGAAATCTGCCTCAGAGTAAGTAGTCTAATTGGGCATGCTGATGATTTGAGACTGGGCATTGCAAGGCAACGTGAGTATGACTCTTCAGTTTTGTGTAAAGGAGCACAGGATAAGCTTGAAGGATTTAAAGTCCTGTGGTTTTCTAAACAATACCGTAAGCAAATGTAGCTTTTTTGTGGCTGTGAACAAGAAAACCTACTTTCTCCATTTGTGGCCACAGTGTTTCCCCAAGTTCTGAAAGTTTTCAGCAACAGAGCACTTTAGAGAAAATTCTGACTGGAAGATATGATGATCTAGAAGTCGATCAACAACCCTGACTTTCTTTCAAAGTGATGAAATGATGCATAAGAGAAGAGCAAAGTAGAGGGTTATTCCTTATATTTTTCACTGCATAGTTCTCTACATTTTTTTTAAAGGTGCCTCTCTTTGAAATTCCTGAAACTTGGTTTTATTCTACATGTTGTAAATGGAGGTTTCAAACATTGGGAATCATCACACATTTTCTTCTATTACTCATTATTCTTAAATCTTATGCACCTTCCAACTGTGCATTACATTTCTGGAAGGTCAGGAATACAATACTACACAGTATTTTTCAGAAATCATCCCCAAATTCTAATCTGAGGCAATGAGAACCCATTGGTGGAATTCTCTCCTCAGCAGTGTCTACTTGCTGCTAATATTGCTATTTTGTTGTCTTACTGCTTTTTAACATTTTAAAATCTTGAACCAAACTGGTGTATTTAAATTTCAATAGGTCTTACTTTGAATAAGTATGCTGGATTTAACTGCATGGCTACAATCACAATACATGTCTAACTAGGATCAGTTAATTCTTTTGACGGTCCTTTCTCATGTCCAAGCCTAACACGAACAATTAACTAACTTTAATATGTTTAAATTTTTAACCATTTTGAATCTAATCTTATTTGTTTGATATTTCTCCTGCTTTACTATTTTTTGTTTTAGATTCTAGGCTAAATATATTTTGCCCACTATACAGGAAATTCGCTCAGAAGTGAGAAATTATTGTTGGCCCAAAAATTAAACAATGCCATGATTTGGGTTCATATATTGTCTGACACATAGTTTTGTTTTCAAATCATGGGCCTGATGATAGTTAAGGAGGAAGGACTTTATAATCAGTAACCATGGGATGTTACAACTTAGTTTATCTTAATCATAATCCAGCATGACATTAGTCTCTACACATTGTATAAAGCCATCTGCCAGTAGTTAACCCTCTCATCTGTAGGATATGGGTAGCTTGGTTATCCTGCTTAAAACTAATGATAGCATAGCCTGCTGCATGAATATTCAGTAAACTAATGGCAAAAGTTAGAATCCAAGTCTGAGTCCCAAATTTATATCGTGATGGGTCTATTATTCTGAAAACCAAGACATGATTAAATACAAAAAAACTCTGCATCAATCTCTCATCTTAAATTAATTTTAGACATACCATGTTTTTGGTGCAAAAAAAAAAATTGGATAATTAGCATGCCCCATTTTCTTTCCTGCTGAGATCCTTAACCGAAAAATGAAATCTCCAACAAAACCATATTGTTTGAAAACGATTAATGGAAAATCCCAACCCCGCCTATATTTTAAAAGTGAGGCAGTACAGCTGCCCAAGAGCCCCTCAGAATTAACCAGCCAGATGCTTCTGCTGAAAGAAAGAGGAAAACAAACAGCAGATGGACTGTCTGGAGCAAGGAGGCGGGGAATATCAAGGGCAGGGTTTTGTCATGCCAACACAGTAGGGAGTAGTAAAGAGGAGTGTATAAGTTGCTCCAGACAAAAGACAGTTTAAAATTGATGCAATTTTTTCATGTTTGTTAACTTATAGAGATGCAAATACCAAATCTGCAACTCCAGAAATATAGTGCCCTTCAATTTATCCAGAAAACTTAAAACAAGTTAACTTTATCTGCACATGGCAATCATAATTCTTATTTCTATTATTATTATTATTATTATTATTATTATTATTATTATTATTATTATTATTATTTTATATATATATATATATAGTATTATTAATATTAATTGTATTTTATTTTGTATCTAATATTTTGAATTGATTTACATTGCTGAGGTATTGGGCACTTTAGAAATACAGTGTTCCCTTGATTTTCGCGTGTTCAAACTTCACGAATAGTCTATACCACGGTTTTTCAAAAAATATTAATTAAAAAATACTTTGTGGGGTTTTTTTCTATACCATGGGTTTTCCCACTCGATGATGTCATTCGTCATCGCCAAACTATTAATTTTTGCAAATAAATAACAAAAAAAATAATTATTGTTAATAAATAATTATGTTTATACATATCAGGAACGCTAAGTGTCTTATTCAATGAAAGTACCAGTAATAATGGTGAGTAAATGGTTGTTAAGGGAATGGAAAATGGTAATTTAGGGGTTTAAAGTGTTAAGGGAAGGCTTGTGATACTGTCCAAAGCCAAAAATGGTGTATTTACTTCCGCATCTCTACTTCACGGAAATTCGACTTTCGCGGGCGGTCTCGGAACGCATCCCCTGCAAAAATCGAGGGAACACTGTATAAAGATACAGGCAGTCCATGACAGTTTGTTTAGTGACCGTTCAGAGTTACAGTGACACTGAAAAAAGCACATGACCATTTTTCATACTTATGACTGTTTCAGTATCCCCATGGTCATGTGATCGAAATACAGACACTTGGCAACTGACTCATATTTATGATAGTTACAGTGTCCTGGGATCATGTGATCGCCTTCTGCGCCCTTCTGACAAGCAAAGTCAAAGGGGAAGCCAAATTCACTTAACAACCAAGTTACTAACTTAACAATTGCAGTAATTTATTTAACAATTTTGTAAAGAAGAGTCATAAAATGGGGCAAAACTAACTTACCTGTTTCACTTAGCAACAGAAACTTAGGACTGAATTGTAGTTGTAAGTTGAGGACTACCTGTAATTCGAATTGACATAGGCCTCGTTGGACTTTACCGCAGAATCTATCGCATTGTAGAAATGACCTTACATTCTTGAATGTTGAGAAGATGCAAAGTGAAAGCAGACTGAAGCTCTTTTAATATAGCTTGTTTTTTACCTGTGACCATAATAAATATAGCAATGCGTGTAATACAGCTCGTCTGTTATCAATGTGAAATTTAAACCAGAGTAAGCACAAGCTACAGGTTGCATGTATTTATGGCCTTCCTCAGACATAATATTAAGGCATATATTTTTGGTTCACTGTGATATATAACAATAGCACTTAGACTTATATACCACTTCATGATGTTTTACATCTAAGTGGTAGAGGTTTTACAGAGTCATCATATTGCTCCCAACAATCTGAGTTCTCATCTTATTGATCTCAGAAGGATCTCAGAATCGAACTCCTGGAGTAAGCAGTGAGTTAGCCTGCAGTATTGTTTTCTAATTACTGCACCATCATGACTCTATGAATTTATATAAGATATGAACTTACATGAGGCACGTTACAATGTCTTATTCAGATACCAATATGTTTTAAAATCCAGGATAACATTATGTATGAAGACAACATGCTGTCATTCCTTCTATTTAATTCAAATAACTCATGCATAGGCGTAGTGTTCAGTTTTGCCACTTTAATGGATTGACAAGTGAGATTATCTGGTGTTTCTGAATAAGCTTTACATTTCTTCTTTGTTATATCAAAGATGTTTCCATCATTACCCAAAAACAGGAAAATATTATTTATAAGTGAAGGAATTGTTTAAGAGTGTTATTGTATTCTACAGTGAAATCCCTAGGGGAAAAATATTCTTTTTATCTGCTCATAGATTGTATCATTAAACTTTGGCTCCTCCCAAAATTTAATAAAGATCAATTAAATTGAATTAATTACATCTATATCTTCCTCCATAGGTTTCTCTGCACAAGCAAGATATTGAGGAACAAATCAATGCCTGGATTGTATTCAATGAAAAAAATAAGGAATTGTGTACTTGGCTGATGCAGATGGAAGAAAAAGTCCCTCAATCAGCAGATATCAGTATTGAAGACATGATAGAAAAGCTGCAAAAGGTGAATAAACTTTATTGATGTACACAGACATCTATTCTTGCTTAAGGTATGCTGGCCATAATGAAGTTTTAGGAGAGATCTAGAATAACTAACTGAAAGCATCTTGGCTTAATCTTCTCTTTTTCTCATAACTACAAAATGAATAATCCCTTAGTCTTACGTGGTGATTATTTTTTAGTTATTTGATATTTAATCTTTTTTTTAAAAAAAAAGCTTACAAAATAATGCCAGATCTTAAGTGTACAACTGAAATATTGTGACACCCAAGGAAGAAAGGAGATGGAGGAAAAAGATAAAATTTAAGCTTAAATATTTTTTCTTCCATTGCGTGTAACAGCCATCTGGGACCACGTGTAACAGCTTATCCGGGACCAGGTTGGAAAAGGATCTAGGACTGTTCAACTTCACCCCTTCATCCTGTTGTAGCTCTTCCTCCTTCCCATTTAACTAGTGGAATGTTTTGCTAGACTAGGGTAATAGAAATTATGACTTTTTAAATGAATACTTTATCTTCATCCAATGAAAGGGAATCATTAATAAAATGAAAGAAGAAAAATGCAATCCATATTTCCTGGCTGAGGCTTAGAGATAAAATAAGAGGGAGCTAGTTACAGTATTTTTAATACAACCAACTATTCTGGGTTGGCTTATTTAGACACCTACATTAAAATTTTCTTCTGTAGAACTCTAACTTGTGTTTCTACCTTTCCCATTTCTTGCAAAATGTGTTACTTTAACAGTTTAAAATTATCTTGTTTAGGATTACATGGAGGAAATCAATCTATTTAATGAAAGTCAATTAGTTCACTTCAAGCAAATGGGCAATCAGCTAATCGAGTCTAGCAACCCAAGTAGAAAGGCTGAAATTGAAGAGAAACTCAACAAAATTAATGACCGCTGGCAACACCTCTTTGATATCATCGGAGGACGGTAAGCCTGTGTTCACTAGCTAGCATAGTAGAATTTTATGAAAGAAGTAACAACTTGAGTAGACCTTTGTCTGAATAGTACAGAGTGTCCTGCTTGAGCAAGGGGCTGGACTAGATCAGCGGTCACCAATTGATGGTCTGTGGACCACTGGTGCTCCACGGGAAAATTTTGGTGGTCTGCAGAAAAATTATTTGCATTTTCTATATTGCACTAAGTCCTCAAACTTGGGCCTGATACGTGCAATAAATATTTGTGTTGCTGCAGAGAGTCTCCCCCTTCTGGGTCTTTTTGTGTGGATCGGAGGGGGGACAGAAATTCTAACTTAGGATCTTCTTCAGCCTCCTGCTGCAGGGCTTTGGGTGAAAGCTGGAGGGAGGTTCCACTGGTGGCAAAGAGCAGTGGGTCTTGTTCCAGTGGGGACTGTATCTTGATCTGGAACTGGCTGACCATCTCAGCCTGCTGAGCCTCCAGGCGCTGGCACCTGGCCTTGCACTCCTGCAGGTCTTCCCTCTGCTTGGAAAGCCTATGTTCAGAGTCCTCAGTGAGGTGCTTCTGCTGAGCTTCCTTCTTGGTCAGATCCAATTTGAACTGAGCTAGTTGTTTTGCCAACTCTTTTTCATGGTGGCTGCTTATCTCCAGCAACTGAGATACTCTTTCCCCCTAGGCCTTTACAATTTATGCATGGTATGTTTGTTTGTTGGTATGATTGGTTTTAAAATAAGGGTTTTTTAGTTGTTGTAGTATTGGATTTACATGCTGTTTTTATTATTATTGTTAGCCGCCCCGAGTCTATGGAGAGGGGCGGCATACAAATCCAATAAATAAATAAATAAATAAACTGCTTCCTGTTGGGCCCTAAGGAGCCCGGCGAGCAGGTAAGGAGTGGTGATAGAGGCTGGCAAGGCACCCCTCAATGTGAGTGACATTGAGTTTATTGATTGATTGATTGATTGATTGATTGATTTTGTCCAATACACAATGAGGGTTTTAGTGGGTATACATATAGTAAAATACATAATGAAGGTTATAGAGGATATACTCATAGTAAAATATATCTAAGAAAGAATAGAAGAGAAGTTATAGAAATAGAACATATCAATGAAAGAATAGAAGAAGAGATATAGGAATAGAAGAAAGGTATAGGAGATAAAGGAGAGCAATAGGACAGGGGACGGAAGGCACTCTAGTGCACTTGTACTCACCCCTTTGGTTGGTCGCACCCACCTAATCACATGCCCACCTTGCCACGCCCACCCAGCCATTCACTAGGCAGATAGTATTAGTAGTTCACAGGATTTAAAATTATGAATTTAGTGGTCTCTGGGGTCCAAAAGGTTGATGACCCCTGGACTAGAAGATCTCAAACATCCCTTCCAACTCTATTATTCCGTTAGAATCCTCAAGGATGATTTATGCATTACATTTTAGTCAGTGTGGTTCTACAGTGTAATATGTGAAGGTAATTCATGTTGTTGGTTTTTAGTATGTGCTACCTCAATATCCTGTTTAGAAATATATGATTGGTTGGTTAACTGCTACTTTATGTTAAACATATGCTAAGTGACAAACTGGTGAATACATAGTATTTTTTTCAGAAGTATGTCGGTTGACTGGCAGTCACTGTCCAACATGTTAACAGTTGTATTTCCCAAGAAGTGATTTGCCTCTGAAACATACAAGAATTAGTTTAATTGGATGGATGGATGGATGGATGGATGGATGGATGGATGGATGGATGGATGGATGGATAGATAGGTGTGTGTTATTACACCTATGCTTATGGAAATTCTCAGTCATCCAGGTCATGGTTTTCCAAGTAGGTAACTAGACTCTGTTTTTCCTTGAACACATTTCACTTCTCATTCCAAGAAGCTTCTTCAGTTCAGCTGGAGAAACCTATCTGAGGAAAGACAATACAATATCTAATTTTACACCTGTGTCCTTCTTTGGATGAGGAGTCAGTGATGGAGGGAAAGAATTAACCAATAATCCAAATTTATAGCTTATCTCATCCAAATATGTCCTCTTTTTAAAATAGTCTTGCCAAAATTTCACTAAACCAAGGTCATAATCTCTATGTATTTTGTGCAAATATTTTTTGGTTTTAAATCAATTATAACAAATGTGTAGGACCATACACATCTGAGAAGCATTTAAATGGCAACAAAAACAACTTGGAAGAAACTGGTCAAAAGAGATCATTGTAGTAAAGATGTGGCTTCACCTTAATAAAGCAATAAATAGCTGGAGACATGTGGACAAACTAGACAAGCTTTTCACTTGGTTCTTGTTGTGCTTCTTATCCTTTGCTTTGCCATAAGGCTCCAGCTGCATGGGGCCTTGTCGTGTTTCCACAGGGCCCAAGCACACTTGGCTTCTGCCATACACAAAGGCTTGTCTTGTGCAGAGAAGCAGCTGGAAAAGGATGTGTATCTAACCAGGAGCAATTTGGGGAACTTAGTGTTTCTATGAATAACACAACAAGAACAAATTAATACATAGAGACATTTGTTTTAATTTTGATACATGTAAATTTTGTGGAACTTCTTGAGCTGTTTCATGTAGCAACGTTGGAGATATTTGAGACATGGGAAGAAGCCTTAAAAATTAAAAAGCACAAAGTGTTCCTCATTTGTAGGTTGCATTTCCCCCCCAAAATGTATTTCTGTGTTCTTTAGATCAGTGTGAAGCTTTTCCCCACCAGAGTGCTGAAATGAAATAATATATGTGGTCCTAATACATACATCAAAGAGATGGAAATTTAATTCTCTGTCTCTGATGGGACTTTAAAATGCTTTTACTGCTCTGCATTATTTTGTTAATTATTTTGTCTTTCATTCCTCTTTCTTTGATCCCATACTTGTAACATTTTGAAGTTCTTGGAACAGAGTTTTGTGTGTTTGTAATACCGTGTGAAATACTGAAAATACCATGTGAAAGATAGAGATATTGCTTTATAAAGATACAGAGGATATAATGAACCAAATGCTGGATAAGAAGTATCCATTATTCTTGATATTACATTAAATCAAGGAGTATATCATTGAAGTATTTTTGCAATCTAAAATCTAATAAATCTAATAATAAATAAATTCACACCATTTTATTCTATTTGTGTGGTAACATAAATGATATAAATTAAGCCATTTTCATAATGATGTCATTGAATAAATGATGTAATTGATGCAAGTGATGTCATTTACATAATGATGTAATTACACTAATGAATTAAGTCATGGTGGAATTTGATCTGTTCCATGCAGTCTTGTTGCTTCGAAGTGTCTATATTTCTGGTCTTATTTTATAGAATATTTTTGCTAATACCAGCAGTTGAAATCCTGTATGAACTGCAGGTGTGCCATTCAATCTAACAGACAAATTCAAGATTAAATTCTCAAAACAAGATACATGCTGCCAATGTATTTTTAGTCAGGAAATTGTAGTTGTGTAATTTTGTCAAAGCTTTATGGAATTTTATAGACATGATTAACAAGCTTCTTTGGCTGGTTGCCTATGTAACAAATCAAGGAACTGATTTGTAATACTGTTGAGGGCAGAAGACAGATCTTTTCCATAAAGCAAACCTAAACATCCTAAAAAGGTATGTGCAATACACTATGTTTCAAGGATACAGTATTTTGTGCAATTCAGGAATGTAGGGTTTGTCCTCCAATCAGGGGTCCCCAACCTTGGCAACTTTAAGAGTTGTGGACTTACAACTCTCAGAATTCCCCAGCCAGCTTTACTTTGCTGGCTAAGAAATTCTGGGAGTTAAAGTCCACAAGTCTTAAAGTTGCCAAGGTTGGAGACCCTGCTCCAGCTCTTATCTGTCCATGCATTCCAGAGGTAGACTAGTAGTTTTTCAGAGCTTAAAGCTCTGAACTGGAAGCATCTTGTTGCCGATCAATTTCCGGTCACAATTCAAAGTGTTGGTTATGACCTATAAAGCCCTTCATGGCATCGGACCATAATATCTCCGGGACTGCCTTCTGCCGCACGAATCCCAGCGACCGGTTAGGTCCCACAGAGTTGGCCTTCTCCAGGTCCCATCGACTAAGCAATGTCGTTAGGCGGGACCCAAGAGAAGAGCCTTCTCTGTGGTGGCCCCGACCCTCTGGAACCAGCTCCCCCCAGATATCAGAGTTGCCCCCACCCTCCTTGCCTTTCGCAAGCTCCTTAAAACCCACCTCTGTCGTCAGGCATGGGGGAATTGAAATTTCCCTTCCCCTAGACTTATAGAATTTATACATGGTATGCTTGTATGTATGAGTGGTTCTTTAAATTGGGTTTTTAAAGATTATTTTTAACATTAGATTTGTTTACATTGTCATTAGCCACCCCAAGTCTTCGGAGAGGGGCGGCATATAAATCTAATAAATAAATAAATAAATAAAATAAATCTTTTTCATTTGAAAAAGCATTGTCCAAGATATCACAAAGTATTTTCAGTTTGAAGGATTAACTTTTGGAAAACTGCAGGAATAGTCAGTCTCACACAGCTCTGAGGGATGAAAGTTCAACCTGAGGGATGAAAGTTCAATCAATGAGTGGATGTCTGCTCCTAAATAGGTTTGCTTAGAGCAAATTAACAAATAGGCAATGTATGTTGATTAACATAAGGATGCCTCCTTTTTGGATGGAATGTTTTGAACTACAGTGATCCCTTGAGTATCGCGAGGGTTACGTTCCAAGACCCCTCACGATAATCGATTTTTCGCGATATAGTGGTGCGGAAGTAAAAACACCATCTGCGCATGCGCGCCCTTTTTCCATGGCCGCGCATGTGCAGATGGTGGAGTTTGTGTGGGCGGCGGGGAAGACCCAGGGAAGGTTTCTTCGGCCGCCCAGAAGCTGATCTGCTCGGCAGCGCGGCAGCAGCGAGGAGCCGAAGATCGGGGTTTCCCCGCCGCCCACGCAAAGGGGAAACCCCGATCTTCGGCTCCTCGCTGCTGCCGCGCTGCCGAGCAGATCAGCTGCTGGGCAGCCAAAGAAACCCTCCCTGGGTCTTCCCCGCCGCCCATGCAAAGGGGAAACCCCGATCTTCGGCTCCTCGCTGCTGCCCACCCACCGCTCGCCCGCCGCCCGCCGCTCGAGAGCAAGAGGGGGAGAGATAGAGAAAGAGAGAGAAGGAAAGAAAGAGATGAGAGAGGGAGGAAGAGAGTGTGAGAGAGGAAGAAGCAAGATAGAGAAAGAGAGAGAGAAAGAAAGATGAGAAAGGAAGAGAGTGACGTCATCGGGTGGGAAAAACCGCGGTACTGTATAGCAAAAAAACCGTGGAGTATTTTTTAATTAATATTTTTTTGAAAAATCGCGATATAGCGTTTCGCGAAGATCGAGATCGCGAAAATCGAGGGATCACTGTATTACAAATGATATCATGCTACATCCTTGCTCTCTTAAATTATGCCTTCATAAAGTGTTCAATCTCTTTTGTTGTTTATAGGTTATCAAAAATAATAATAAGGCTTGGAAATGCTTAAAATAAAATTATTCATAGAAAGATATAAATTAAACAAAGTTATATTTTATGATATCCATCTCATTGGTCTCTTTTAAAATGTTAAATTTGAAATATAGAGTTTTAACAGGCTTCCACAACATGCTTTCATTTTTTTTCATTAAGGACAAATAAAAATGATAGATATTAAGTGTATAAATGGTGAGTCATGTTTTACATCACTCTGTTTACCTTTTTAAGCAGAGAAGCAAATTGCAGGCCACATGCAGCCTATTAGCACACTTCCTGCAAACTACCCAAATCTTCCAGATTAGGACAATGTAAAAATAATTTTTTTTAAAAAAAACAACCTTAAAACTCTGCCTTGATATGCTATGGGAGAAAGGGATAACATGGTTATTTAGACTTGCAAAGCTCTCTCCCACTATGGGCCCATATCTATCCTTGAGGATTCATACTCAGTCGGTGTAAGTAGTCCTCAATTTACAATTATAACCACAGTCATTTCAGTCATAAGTCAAGGCATCACATAACTGGATTTGAAATTACAAACCTTTTAATGATGATTGTTAAGCAAACAATATGTTTGTCATGTCAAACGTATCTGGAAAGACTTAACGAACTCAATCTGTAGAGTCTGGAGGACAGAAGGGAAAGGGGGGACATGATCGAAACATTTAAATATGTTAAAGGGTTAAATAAGGTTCAGGAGGGAAGTGTTTTTAATAGGAAAGTGAACACAAGAACAAGGGGGCACAATCTGAGGTTAGTTGGGGGAAAGATCAAAAGCAACATGAGAAAATATTATTTTACTGAAAGAGTAGTAGATCCTTGGAACAAACTTCCAGCAGACGTGGTAGATAAATCCACAGTAACTGAATTCAAACATGCCTGGGATAAACGTATATCCATCCTAAGATAAAATACAGGAAATAGTATAAGGGCAGACTAGATGGATCATGAGGTCTTTTTCTGCCGTCAATCTTCTATGTTTCTATGTCATCCATTTTCCCCAATTGCCAGAAATTGGAAGTAGTCACTGCCTCCCCCTATTCCCCCACTCCCCCCAAAAAATGTTGCAAATCATAGTGAACTGAATGCAGGATGCTGCAAATGGCCATAAAGGGGAGCTGGTTGCCAAGTGCCCAAAATACAATCATGTGAACAGGTCATAATTAACCCTGGGTAGGCCTGTTGTAGTGTCAAATGATAGCAACCAGTCATAAATCAAGGACTATCTGCAACTCTCATTAACAGTACTGCAGTATCATCTATACCAGTGATGGCAAACCTATGGCATGGGTGATATGGCACGCAGAGCCATATCTGCTGGCACACGAGCTGTTGCCTGTGTGACAGCCAGCTGATTTTTGGATCGCACAGAGACTCTGAGAGGGTATTTTTGGCTTCCAGGGAGCCTCCAGGAAGACTTTGGAGCCTGGGGAGGGTGAAACACGAGCCTACTGAGCCCACCAGAAGTTGGGAAACAGGCTGTTTTCAGCTTCCGGAGGGCCTTTAGGGAGCAGGGGAAGATGTTTTCCTCCTCTCCAGGCATTGAATTACAGGTATGGGCAGTTGCGCATGCGCAGTAGCACTCACACATGCTATTTTGGCACCCAAAGAAAAAAAGGTTCGCCATCATTGGTCTATACAGTAACATACATGGTTGCTTTTCCAAAATAGCATAATTCACATTCATCAGGTGCTATTTGGAGAAAGGGAAATACAGTGATACTTTGTCTTACAAACCCCTCGTCATACAAACTTTTTGAGATACAAACCCGGGGTTTAAGATTTTTTTGCCTCTTTTTTCAAACTATTTGCACCTTACAAACCCAAGCCACCGCCACTGGGATGCCCCGCCACCGACTTCTGTTGCCAGTGGATTGCCCGTTTTTGCACTGCTCGGATTCCCCTGAGACTCCCCTCCATGGGAAACACCACCTCCGGACTTCCGTGTTTTTGCAATGCTGCAGGGGAATCCCAGCAGCACAAAAACGCGCGCTTCGCTGGCAACAGAAGTCTGGAGGTGGGGTTTCCCAGCGAGGGGAGCCTCAGTGAAATCGCAGCATCACAAAAACAACAGAAGTCCGGAGGTGGGATTTCGAGGACTTCTGTGTTTTTGCGATGCTGCAATTTTGCTGAGGCTCCCCTCACTGGGAAACCCCGCCTCTGGACTTCCGTTGCCAGCAAAGCACCCGTTTTTGCACTGCTGGGATTCCCCGGCTGGGATTCTCCTGCAGCATCACAAAAACACAGAAGTCCGGAGGTGGGGTTTCCCCATGGAGGGGAGCCTTAGGGGAATCCCAGCAGTGTGAAAACGGGTGCTTCGGCTGGCAAAAGGGGTGAGTTTTGGGCTTGCACGCATTAATCGCTTTTCCATTGATTCCTATGGGAAACATTGTTTCATCTTACAAACTTTTCACCTTACAAACCTCATCCCGGAACCAATTAAATTCGTAAGACGAGGAATCACTGTACTTGCTTTCATCTATACAAAGTAGCATATTATTAGCAGTTTACCTGGATCCAGTAATGGGTTTCACTTACCTTTGCTACCAGTTTGGAAATGTGGGTGTGGATCTGCATACACAGATCGTCTGTGATGACATCTGGGCGGATGGGGCGGAGTCTCTCACCACCGCCACTACCAGTTCACCTAAACTGGGGTGAACCGATAGCAACCCACCTGGTTCCCCGTGACAACTAGTCACATCTGTACCTGTACATTATCTACTCATAGAGACCTTCAGATCATCTCAGGGCAGTGATGGGCTACCCAATTTTTTACTACCACACTGTGGGCATGGCTTATGCATTTTGTTTCAACATCTTTCAGTGCAAATTGGGTGCTCTGGGGGTGGAGCTCCATTTTTGCTACCCCATTGCGTTCCCCACCATTCGGGCAGTAGCCCACCCCTGATTATCTACTATATAAAGCAGGGATGGGCAATTAATTTTGCCATGGGGCTGCATGAGAAATTGGGATGGTTTTAGAGGGCCGGACTAATATAATTAACTCAGTTCTACCCAATCCTGTATATCATTGGGTAGAACTAAGTTAATTATACTATAATTATAAATTATATTTATATATTATATATATAATTATATATTATATATTATATCTTGAACATGCGGTTCTTATCTAGAAAAGTTGGACCGACCTCCGCGGGCCGGTCACAGACAGCAGGCGGGCCGCATCTTGCCCAGATGTGTATGTACACACATGCACGCACAGCTCTTCTAAAATTATACACATTGAACCTCATTTGCTGCAATAGGAAAAACATACCCAGAGCCCAGAAGGGAAAAAAAGGGGGGGGGAATCAAAATTTTGCTACCGGTACTGTGTACTTGACCAAAATTTTGCTACCAGTACTGCGTACCTGACTGTACCCATAGGAGCCCATCACTGTCTCAGGGATACTAACAAAAGTACCTTTTAGATGGGGACATCCTGATTCCATTGTTTCCTACATCCCTCTTCCTTCCTGTACCTTGGCACCAACTGTATATTGTATTGTTTTCAATGCAGTATTGAGTAAAAACCGCTTTTCTTTCCTCTTAATTCCAATATCCTCATCAACCTTGGCTTATTTTGTGTAAGATTTTATATTACAAAATTATTTGTAATAATGTTGTTTTTCTTCAGTTGTGTCTTTTGATTTTATGCTGTGCAGCGGCCGGTTTTGTTTCATATTATTCTCTTCTCCACTTGTAATTCTTTTAAATGTTTTCTTGTACAGCATCCAGACAATGCTTCCAGTAAAATAAATCAATAAACTTAAAGTCAAAATCTAATATTCTCCACCCTCATAATTTGGTGTGGAGAATATTAATATGGAACGTGCTATATATGGAGCGATATAGAGTATGATCATGTGAGATTGTAGCCTAGGACACGTAAATTATCCTACATAATAGACTAGGAAGGGAAGGTGTTTAGCAGATGTCTGCCATTTGAGTAGCATTTTCACACTGAACATTATGGTCTTGCAAGCAAATTACTGGCAAATTTTAAAAAAAATTGCAAGAGAAATAGTTAGTCCCCCTCTTTTTTGGAGGGGGGGCTTTAGCTCCTTCAAGCTAGCCTTTGGTTTAAATCTGGTGTTGACAGATACCAAATCAGAAGAAAAATAGCATTTGTTTTTTTAGCAGCATTGTTAATTATGGACCTACGGGTGTGTACAGTATATGGGCATGTATGCACCACTCACTCTAGTTAGGGATCAAAGGAGGAAAGGGGGATTTCTTTCCCCCCCCGCCCCCCTTCTGCACTCCCCCGACTCTCTTTCTTTCTATGTGGGAGAGATGTTAAGGCAGTGATATTAAATAGGGCAACCAAGGAGGGAGGGGTTTCCTCTTCCTCCAGTGCTCGGCTCAGTCAGATGCTGTCCCTGCAGCTTTGGGCTGATAAGCTAAGGAATGCTTTTCCCTTATAAACAGTAAGTGCGTTTCTGGTCGTCAAGGGTCCGGTGAGAATAAAAGTGTGTGATGATGATGATGCGGTAGGAGCCTTGTCTGTGTGCTGCAGCAGTCTCGGGGGGATGGGCCCAGCGCTTGTCAGAATGGATGGCGGTGTGTGTGTGTGTGTGTGTGTGGTCCGTATGTGGTCCATGGAGGGAGGATCGCACAAAAGGTACGGTGGGGGGAGGAGAATTGCAAGCCAATAAATAACATTCAGGGGCTTCTCTCCCTCTTCACTGAAATCAACCCTTTGCTTTCCTCGTCATGGTAGGAAGAGGTTATTACCTGCCCGTTATGAGTAAATGAATGGACAACATGACAATTCTGCATCCCTCACCCCCCTCCCCTGAATGCTGGCACTGTCCATGGAATCTGGCATTGTGGTTGCATGTTGCTTATGATGTCTCTGGGGAAACATGGCAAATTTTTCTCCAATTTTGAATATTTATTTATTTATTTCATTTTTTTAAAAAAAAAAACCTTAGTTTGGGTTTCATCAGAGTGGCATCAGATGCTTTGAAATGTTCCAGGTCCGTTGTATTTTTGTTGTTTTGTATTTTCTCCAACAACAGCACTGGCAAAAAAAATAAAAGACTTATGACCATTTTTGACACTTATAGACCACTGTAACGTCCCCATTGGTGTATGTGATATACATTTGGATGCTTAACAAATTGGTTCAGATTTATGGCAGTTGCTGTGACCCAGGGACATGTGATCACATTGTGATTATGTGAGTTGCCCTGAGTTTGCGGAGAAGGGTGGCATTGAAATCTAATTAATAAAATAAATAAAAATAAATTTTGCAACCTTCTGGCAAGTAAAGTCAATGGGGAAGCCAGATTCACTTAACAGTGTGTTACTAACTTAACAACTTCAGTGATTCGCTTAACAGAAATGTGGCAATGAAAGTCATAAAACGGAGCAAAAGTCACTTAACTGCAGTGACGCAGTGGTTAGAGTGCAGTGCTGCAGGCTATTTCTGCTGACTGCCATCTGACTGCAATTTGGCAGGTTGAATTTCACCAGGCTCAAGGTTGATCCATCCTTCCATCCTTCCGAGGTCAGTAAAATTACGACCCAGATTGTTGGGGACCCAATATGCTGACTCTTTAAACTGCTTAGAGAGGGATGTAAAAGCACTATGAAACTATGAAGTCTTAAGTGCTATTGCTAGTGCTATTAACAAATTTCTCACTTAGCAACATAAATTGTTGTAAGTCGAGGACCTATGAGTCAGGAACCTGCACTCTAATTGCTCAGGAGACTTATCAAATTCAAGTAACATATCAACCCCACTATTTAGAAGGATATTTAGATTGAAATATAAGCATGCATTTTGCTTGATGTTTTAAACCATGTCATTAAAATGAAAAGATTTTAAAAGGAAAATTCATTATTCATGAGCATTCAAGTTGCCTGGTGGAAGTTTTTTGTTTCTCTGCCATTCTCTGTATCTCCTCAGAATTTTCTCAATAAAATTTCCAATCACTTGCAGCAGATTTTTAAAGATACATACAGCTGATATAGGGGAAGAAAATAATATCGTTTTGGGAATACCACTTTTAACAGATTTGGAGAAATTGGAAAAGTTGCGGAGAAGAACAAAATGATGATCAGGAGACTAATAGGTTGCTTCAATAGCTAAATTATTTAGGGATATCAAGATATGTGATCAGTATCCAGGATTTTATTTCACCCTAGAATTTTGCTACAAATTGAAGATTTTTCATTTCATATTGGAAGCAAAATAGACCTTTCTGTCCGATGTAAGACAGTACTTCTGAATATAAACACTTTATGTTAAAGTGGCAGATGATTTAGAAATTAATATATTTGTATAAAATGGCTGTTTTTGAACCATATAGTTCTCCTTTGCTCTAAAGGAGTGTCAGCAGTCAAGTAATAATTTGATTGTATGGTTACTTCCCCCAACCTGATTGGATTTAACTTCAGCTTTTTCCTAATGCTGGTTGGTATGACTGGAATAATACTCCAAAATAGCTTGAAGACAGCTTGGGATAAATTGTTGCTTTGAATAGAGAGCTTGATGTCTATTAAAATTCAATTAAATAAAAAATGACATGCCACAACTATGCACGTATATACAGACCTCCTTGTGCTTTATGCTTTTCTTGATTATGTATCCTTTCCTTATTCCAGAGTGAAGAAATTGAAAGATACCTTTGCTTTCATACAACAGCTGGACAAAAACATGAGTCATCTTCATACGTGGCTGGCACGCATTGAATCTGAGCTTTCCAAACCTATTGTTTATGACATCTGTGATGATCAAGAAATACAGAGGAGACTCGCAGAGCAGCAGGTAGGGTGGAAAAAAAAGTAGAACTGAAAGAGTTGGGTCAATATTTAACACAATTAGCGTTCCTAAGATCATTCCCTTCTTTGTATATCAATGTTAGATACTCTTCTTCCCAAGTCTTTGGTATTGTTTTTATTATTTGAATTCCATGTATTGTCTTCAATAATGGTTCTGCTCAGTTCTCTTCTAGATTGTTATACTATAGAGCAGCGTTTCCCAACCGGTGTGCCGCAGCACACTAGTGTGCCGTGAGACACTGTCAGGTGTGCCGCGAAGCTAGGACCTAGAGAAGCTCCAGCTGGGCGGGGCGCTGCCGGTGCCAGACCGCCATATCCGGCGTTTTCCCACTGGTCCTCAAAGAAGGAAGGCGGGAAAAAGGAGGCAGGGGCAGGGAGGTGCGGCAGTAGGAGTAAAGAGAGCCGCGGCCGCCCCTGCCTCCCCACGGTGCCTCCAGCCAAACGCGCCCCTGGCTTCTCCGCCCTGCCCCATTGCCCGCCCGATCTGCCCACTCTCCTCCGCCGCCGTCGCCTCCTGTCTTGGGGCGCGATCTGCCCACTCTCCTCCGCCGCCACCTCCTGCCTTGGGGCGAGCAATCCGGGAGTCCGGGACTGTGTGGCTTTGCGCCATGAAGAGAAAACGGCCGACTTTTCCCTGCTGCTGTTTTCTCTTCATGGTGCAAAGCCACACAGTCTCGGACTCCCGGATCGCTCGCTTCTCCGGTCAGCAAAGCCATCTGCCCAAGAAAGCGCCACGCATTGAAAAAGCCCGATGCTTTTCCGGGCAGCCGGCTTGCTGGCCGGAGAAGCGAGCGATCCGGGAGCCCGGGACTGTGTGGCTTTGCGCCATGAAGAGAAAACGGCAGCAGGGAAAAGTTGGCCGGGCTAACGGGAGGCGGCGCGTGGCCGGGCGCTGGGGAGGTCTGGGAGGGCGAGGGGCTCCGGCTCTCTCTCTTTCTTTTTCTCTCTGTTGCCGGTGTAGTGAACGAGAGAGAAAGAGAGAGAGAGAGAAAGGAGGGGAGAGAGAATGAGAGAGAAAGAAAGCAAGAGAAAGAGAGGGAAAGAAAGCAAGAGAGAGAGAGAAAGAGAGGGGGGAAGGAGGGAGAGGGAAAGACATAGAGGGAGGGAAGGAGGGAGAGAGAAAGAGAGCAAAAAAGAGAGAAAGAAAGAAGGGAAGGAAGGAAGAGAGAGAAAGAGGGAGGGAGAAATAGAGTGAAATGGAGGAAGAGATTTTTTTTGTCCAAACTTTTCTTTAGCCCCCCCCCCGCCCCCCCTTCAGTGTTCCCCAGAATTTTGAAAATATGAATAATGTGCCGCGGCTCAAAAAAGGTTGGGAAACACTGCTATAGAGCAAGGTTGTCAAACTCCCTGTCCATGGTTCTGATGCATCACATGTTGGCCATGCCTAAAAAGTCCTGATATGTCACACCTGCAAGTAAAAAATTACCCCTCTGTTATAAAGGGTCATCAGCCCATCTGTTCCTGGTGTTATTACTTTTTTAATCTCTTAAATTATTATTAATTTCCATAAGATTTCTCTTATGTTGTTGTAACATTTTAGGCTTTGAATTTTAAATATATGTTTCTACATTGACTGTGTTCAGTTCTGGAGGACCTCACCTACAAAAAGATATTGACAAAATTGAACGGGTCTAAAGACGGGCTACAAGAATGGTGGAAGGTCTTAAGCATAAAACTTATCAGGAAAGACTTAATGAACTCAATCAGTATAGTCTGGAGGACAGAAAAAAAAGGGGGGACATGATAGAAACATTTAAATATGCCAAAGGATTAAATAAGTTTCAGGAGGGAAGTGCTTTTAATAG
The DNA here is from genome assembly GCF_031021105.1 of Erythrolamprus reginae. Lineage (NCBI taxonomy): Eukaryota > Metazoa > Chordata > Lepidosauria > Squamata > Dipsadidae > Erythrolamprus > Erythrolamprus reginae. The sequence continues at coordinate 43,399,118 of NC_091950.1, forward strand.
GAAAGTGAACACAAGAACAAGGTGACACAATCTGAGGTTAGTTGGGGGAAAGATCAAAAGCAACATGAGAAAATATTATTTTACTGAAAGCGTAGTAGATCCTTGGAACAAACCTCCAGCAGACGTGGTTGGTAAATCCACAGTAACTGAATTTAAACATGCCTGGGACAAACATATATGTCTGTGTGTATGTCTGGTTTAATAATGGGTTTTTTTAAAAAAAAAAAATTTAAATTTATTAGATTTGTTGTGAATTGTTTTATTATATGTTGTGAGCTACCCCGAGTCTACGGAGAGGGGCGGCATACATAGAAACGTAGAAACATAGAAATTAGATAGATAGATAGATAGATAGATAGATAGATAGATAGATAGATAGATAGATAGATGATAGATAGATAGATAGATAGATAGATAGATAGATAGATAGATAGATAGATAGATAGATAGATAGATAGATAGATATCCATCCTAAGGTAAAATACAGGAAATAGTATAAGGGCAGACTAGATGACCATGAGGTCTTTTTCTGCCATCAATCTTCTATGTTTCTTTGTTTCTATGTAAGTTTCCTTCGTCAACTTTTTTTTATCTAGAATGCAATCCCTTAAATTTTTTTGCAGATGCTTTATTCTTGTATAGATAGTAATAATTTTTCTTTCTCTGTTGCTCCAAACATCCTGCTTTCTCTTTCCTAATTTGATAACACAGACATTTCCCTGGTTTGTTTGCACTTGTAACAATTTTGTTGGGCATAGTTTATTTTGTGCTGAAGTTCTACCATTTCCAATAAAACTAAGTTTTTATTTAACTTTTTAAATACTTGTCAGTATTTTCAGTCTGGACTGGTTTACAAAGCTTTTCTAATTCCTTTATTTTCTTTTCAAATTGTGTTTTCCATCTATTATGAAAGGTTGCATTTTCCAGCTGTGGTCTTTCAGAGACATTTTTCTTTGATACATCTCTCCTGCCAAAATAATATTTCCAATTATTTATAGCTTTATTAGCAGCTCAGATTGAGGCACTGGCTTTAGTTATAATGAAGTGATTAATTATAGCACCAGGAATTGCCTACAAATTCAGTATACACCACAATGTAACACACACAAAAATACTGAAACTCATGGTGAATAGTCTCTTATCATATCTAACACAGAATACTAGAATGTCTAAATTTTAGATACAATTTATTCAAGAACAAAGGCAGAACAAACAACTAGGAATGCTGCTGTTTATATGCCCTGCTTGTAGACTTTAGAGGTGTATGTTGTTCTATTGTACCTAGAACAATATTGAGTGAGATCATTCTATTAGTTTCATATGGTTCATGTAGTTCAGAAAACAAATCACTTTACTTGGAATGTTTATTAATAATTTAAAAATGTCCAAAATTTGCAGTTTTCATCGAATATTTTAGGTGTCTGAATCATGAACTCCTTTCTTGTCTCTATAACATATAGTCAGAAAGAAATAGGAAAGAGAGAAAAAGATAATCCATTCAGAAGTTTTCTTGAACGTTAAATGAAAGAAAGCTTTGTAGGAACACTTATATTCATGCAATTTGCAGTCTTTTCAGTGGCTCTTGACCAGCAGAATACGTGGATACATTGTGTTGCACTGGCTATGCCCTGTGGTTTTCTATTTTAATTGATAGAATAAGGGTTTTAAAATTATATAGATGGACCCATGAATTTACTATGTGTTAAACTTGATTCAAAGGAGACTAATTTTTTAAAGGATATGCAGGTAAAGAGGATTGTAGTAACAGGTAATACCGAGACTGAAACTTTTAAGCATAAGAAAAATAACATTTCCATAAATAATTCAATGTTTGAAAAAGAATGTCTATGATGTCCATTCAAAGCAGGAGGGTGGACTAGAAGACCTCCAAGGTCCCCTCCAATTGTTGTTGTTGTTATCATTATCAAATAGATTATTTGTATATCAGTGCTTTTAACTACCAAAGTGCAAAGGGGGAATTTGCTATACATAGGATGATATACCGTATTTTTCGCTCTATAAGACGCACCTGCTGATAAGATGCACCTAGATTTTAGAGGAGGAAAATAGAAAAAAAATATTTTGAGCCAAAAAGTGGGCTAAACACATACACAGAGAGACAGAGAGAGAGAGAGATTTGCAGTGGTTAGGAATAGATAAAGAAATCCAGCGGGGTGGATGAGAAGTACAATTCAGAGAGCACTCAACCACACTTAGCAACCTCTTCTCTCTTTCACGGGGCCGAGGTGGCCGCTAATCAAGAAGGGGGCTTGCTTTGGTGACGGGCACCGCCTGCCTGCTTTCCTTTACCTGAGCTTGCCTCTGCAGCAAAGGCCCAGCAGCCGGCAGTAGAGAGCGCCGCGCCGCTCGTCCTGAGCCGGCGTCCACTTCCAGAGACAACAGCCCCTGCCGCTTGCTCAGTTGGGGAGGAAGGTAGCAGAAGCGGAGGCAGCCAAGCTCCCTGACGCGCCCCTGGGAGAGCTGGCAGGCGCCGGGGGACCCTTCCTTACGCCAACCGAGGCCGCCCTTCATTTCCCTCTGACGGCTGCCGCTATTTGCAAATAGCAGCCCAGCCAAAACGGCCGCTGTCCCCTCCTCCTCCTCCCCCCCCCAGATCCTTGTGTGCAACTCCGCTCCAAAAAAAAAAAAAAGCACCGCTAGTCTTCTCAACTTCACGGGTTTTGCGCCGCGACGCAGGCGGAGGTGGATGCGACGCCGAGGTGCCATTTCAAGAAAAGAAAGCAACAAAAAAACGGGGGGGGGGAAGCTGGGTATGTGCGTGAGGAGAAGGGAGACGTCCCCGAAGTCTAGGGCAGAGCTACAGTCGTAAGGGGGGATTGGGAGGGTCTCCCCTCCTAGTCTTTCCCCTCCACCTTTCCTTTCAGCCCCCCTCACCGCCGCCCCTGCTCCAGTGCCTCCCCCCCCCTCCCTGCCTGCATCTTCACTCCATAAGACGGTGCTGATTTTTCATCCTACTTTGGGAGGAAAAAAACTGTGTCTTATCGAGCGAAAAATACGGTAGTTTAATATATTAAGATACTACATTTTAATATATGTTAATGTGTTAATAAACATTTAAAAGTTTGTTTAGCTGAAAAGTTTTTTCAAGCTTATTGGTGGAGAAATTAAATGTTTAAATGTCCCTGCAGCATAATCTCCCAATATGTAATGTTAAGGAGAAAACTTAGAACAATTGCTGCTATTGGGTTATATGTGCAGCTTATTTGAAGAGTGCATGTACATTTGATATCTTACCAACAGTCTGTCATAACTAATCATATGAGTAACATATAACAATGGGAAGGAAAGTGTTTGGGAATATGGCATTTTTAATCTTTCATGTGATGTATCAATGGCTTTTGTTGTGCTGTATGAAACTAACATTATAACTGGAAATGACTTTTTGCTCATGGATATAGGACCTGCAACGGGATATTGAACAACACACATCAGGTGTGGAATCAGTCTTCAATATATGTGAGATCTTGCTACATGATTCTGATGCTTGCGCCAATGAGACCGAATGTGATTCAATCCAGCAGACAACAAGGAGCTTAGAACGGCGGTGGAGAAACATCTGTGCCATGTCTATAGAGAGGCGAATGAAGTGAGTCATGATTCTCTTTTTTCTCAAAAAAACCCCCCACCCCAAAATATGTTAGTTTTTTTGAACAATTTATATGAAAAGCCCCAAAAAATCTATTCTTGAAAAAAAGAATAGATAAACAATTTGCTGGTAGGAAATATTAATTTAGCAGTACATCTTATGTTCATTGGTCTCTGTTTCATTCTCCGTATAAAAATAAATGATTTGAAAATCTCTGAGTTCCTAAATAATCCTAAACTAAAACCTCAAAATCTAAGGAAATAGTAAAATACATTTATTGCCTGGGATACGGAGGGGGACGGCATACAAATCTAATAAATAAATAAATGAATGAATGAATGAATGAAGAAAGAAAGAAAGAAAGAAAGAAAGAAAGAAAGAAAGAAAGAAAGAAAGAAAGTAAATGTCAGTGGTTCATTCAGTTCTTTGCTCCTAGTTAGAATAGAATAGAATAGAATAAGAGAGTTGGAAGGGACCTTGGAGATCTTCTAGTTCAACCCCCCATTTAAGCAGAAAACCCTACACCACTTCAGATAAATGGTTATCCAATATCTTCAAAACTTTCAGTGTTGGAGTATTCACAACTTCTGGAGGCAAATTGTTCCATGGATTAATGGTTCTAATTGTCAGGAAATTTCTTCTTAGTTCTAAGCTTCTTCTCTCCTTGTTTAGTTTCCACCCATTGTTTCTTGTTCTACCCTCAGATGCTTTGGAAAATAGGTTGGCTCCCTCTTCTTTGTGGCAACCCCTGAGATATTGGATATTGGCTGCTATCATGTCATCCCTAGTCCTTCTTTTTACTAGACTAGACATACCCAGTTCTTGCAATCGTTCTTCATATGTTTTAGCCTTTAGTTCCCTAGTTGTGGTAACTAAAGCAAGAATAAATTATTTTAAATGCCTACAGTTGATATTATTCCAAAATGACAAACTTAACATTTGATTGATTTATATTTGTTCTGTCGAGGTCTCTGGTAGAATCCTCCCGAAAATTCACAGATACAAAGTTCAGACACACACACGTTTGAAAATTCAAAACAATGTTCTTTATACCAAAAATCCAAATAAACTAAGCACTCTTTTTGTATAGCACAGAGCACTCGTCTCCAAACAAACTGGTAATTTGTACAAGTCCCTTATCAGTTCTGAGATACTTAGCTTGCAGCTGTGAGGCAATTCACAATCCTTCTTCTTTCACAAAGTGAAACACACTTTGCTCTGGTTTAGTTTCAAAGTGGGGAAAAATCAGTAAACTAAGGTCGAAGTCAGCAAGGCAGGCACGAAACACAACGATCAGATAATCCTCCACAATGGCCAAACCCACAGGCTGCTATTTATAGCAGCCTCACTAATTATCACAGCCCCACCCAACCACAGGTGGCCTCATTTTCTTTGATAATAATCTCTCAGTTGTTGCTGCCTATGCATTGCTCTCCGCATGCGTGGCTGTATCATTAACTCTTGTTCCGAATCCAAGGAGGAGCTAGATAATTGATCTCCTTCTGAGCTGTCTGCCACACTCTCCTCCTCCCTGTCACTCATGTCTTCTTGGTCAGAGGAGCCTTCATCATCAGATTCCACCGGGAGCAAAACAGGCCTGCGGCATGTGGATGTCTCCCCCACATCCACAGTCCTTGGGGCAGGAGCTGGGCCAGAGCTAACCACAACAATAGTTATATACTTTACCTAGGCTCCAAGATACAGACTTTCCAGGCACAGAACATGTGCTTTATTATATATTTGGTACATACATTTTTCTGCCTTTGATGTGTTGGCATATGTCTCTGGGAAAATGTCATAATGCAAACCAAGTCCTCATAGTTAAGATTGAATACTATATTGTATATCAGTCTACAAACTTGATATTCCAAGTCTTTGGATTAAAAGAGGAAATGGCCAATTGAGTTATGAAGAAATAGAACGGAATGCATGCAAATGCACACCCCTGTACTTTCTATAAAACATGAAACAAGTCTTTAAAAACAATCATTTTGAATCATTTTAATTTAGTACTTCAAGTTAAAGTCACATATATCTTTTTCCATCCAGGAGGAAATAAATTTTAGTTAAAACATAGTTTGAATGTTTTTCATTCACGATATTTCTTAATGCTAATAGAGGAGAATGTATTCAGATCAGGATATCCAGCTCTCTGAGTTTGGATGTTTGATGCTGATTTCATAACATCATCAATGCCAATGCTAGGAGTATTTCTTAATGCAATTTTTTAGCTGAATTCGTTTATCGGATTGGATTTCGATTGGATTATTGGATTGGATTTGGTTTGGTTCAGTTTAGATTGAAACATAAATGAATTCTGAGGAAGGCCATTTCTTGCAGACAGGGTTTATATTTGCAAATAAACTGTTGCTGCTTGTTTCTGCAATAGGATTGAGGCAACTTGGCGACTATGGCAAAAGTTTTTGGAAGATTACTCTCGTTTTGAAATTTGGTTGAAAACGGCGGAGAAAACTGCAGCTTATCCCAACTCTTCAGAGATTTTGTATGTAACAGCCAAGGAGGAGTTGAAGAAATTTGAAGTAAGAAGTCCTTTTGTAGTTTTTCCATCTTTGTATGTAGATGTAAATTAGGTAAATTTACCAAATTGTGATATCAAACATACCCCATGTTTTAATTCTTCACTTTTCTTGGACATTAACTTTCCTCCTTGAATGCACTAATTTTAAATCATTTGGAAAAAATAATATAAAATAAAAAATTTTCCCTCAGGCGTTTCAGCGGCAAATTCATGAGCGACTAACCCAGCTGGAATTAATCAATAAGCAATATCGGCGGTTGGCCCGTGAGAATTGCACTGATTCAGCTAACAAGCTCAAACAGATGGTTTATGAGGGTAACCACCGATGGGACAATCTTCAGAAACGTGTCACAGCAATTCTCAGGAGACTTAAGGTAGTTGCAAATGTCTATGAAGAGTCTCAGTCATCCAGGTCATGGTTGTCCCAAAATGGCTTTTTCCAGAGGCAACTGGATTTTCTGTTTTTTTTTATTTGAAGATGTTTCACTTCTCATCCAAGAAGCTGAAGAAACATTTTGGATGAGAAGCAAAATGTATTCAAAGGAAAACCAGAAAGTCCAGTTGTCTCTTAAAAAAGCGCCTTTGGGTTTGGAGACAAAGCAGATATTAGAGGTCTAGATCAGTGATTTTCAACCTTTCTTGAGTTGCGGCACATTTTTTACATTTACAAAACCCTGGGGCACATTGGGCGGAGGGGGGGCTGCTAAAAAAAGTTTGGACAAAAAAAATCTCTCTCTCTTCCTCCCTTTTGCTCTATTTCTCTCTCCCTCCCTCGTTCTCCCTCTTTCTTTTTCTCTCTCTCCATCCCTCTTTCTTTGTCTTCCTTCCTTCCTCTCTTTTTTGCTCTCTTTCTCTCTCCCTCCCTACCTCCCTCTATGTCTTTCTCTCTCTCTCCTTCCCTCCCTCTTTCTCTTTCTCTCTCTTGCTTTCTCTCTCTCTTGCTCTCTCTCTTTCTTTCTTTCTTTCTTTCTCTCTCTCTTGCTTTCTTTTTCTTGTTCTCTTTCTCTCTTGCTTTCTCTCTCTCTTCTCTTTCTGTCTCGCTTGCTCACTCTTTCTCTCTCTCTCTTTCTTTCTTTCTCTCTGTGAGCTTCGCGGCACATACTGACCATGTCTCACGGCACACTAGTGTGCCGCGGCACACTGGTTGAAAAACACTGGTCTAGATAATATGTTCTGAAGGGAGCAAGAGGGCTGAGGTATCTCTTGAATTCTGTAGTGCAGTGTTGGCAACTTTAAGATAGAACTCCCAGAATTCCCCTACCATGCATTTTAAAGCATGTTAAAGTTGCCAAGGCTGAGAAATACTAGAACTGCGGAGACACAGGTGTGCCTGTGTTTCAGCATGGTTTTTTGCTTTCCTGCGTGCGATTCTTCTACCTGCACTGGACTCTGCTAGCACTCAGAGCCACGGGGGCGAGCATACGTCACTGTTCCACCTTAGCAGCCCACCTCTGCCTTAAACTAAAGCATGGGTGTCAAACTAGTGTTGTCACATTGTCTTGTGACATGAAGACTTTTTCCCACTTTCCTAAACTGGGCGTGGCCAGCACATGACGCATCTACCCACAGGCTGCAAGTTTGACAGTCCTGAACTAGAGGGTTTTTTCCTTTGTTATACTATTCCTTTAGCCATTGTTTTATTTGGAGACCTCAAAGTTTGAGCACTCAGTGTGTAAAAGGTTCGCCATCACTGCCATAGCACATCAACATACTCATACTCTAAATCAGTGGTCCACAAACTACGGCCCGCGGGCCACATGCGGCCCACTGAGGCCATTTATCTGGCCCGCGGGTCTTTTCCAAGGCCACACTGGAAAAGCAGTGAAAACGTCGCCCTCAATCTCATCTCATCTCACCTGAGGTAAAGTAAGGCTTGCCGAAAGCCGAGCTGGGCACAACACACACACATACACGCACACACCCGCCTCCTCCCCCTCTTTGAGTTGCTAGCTCCTGTTTTCTGATTGGGGATTGAATGGGAGTCCGGGGTCGGAGGGTGGAGACTTGTCGGGCGAGTCCTCCGCGGGGAGAGAAGAGGGAGGGTGAAAGAGGGAAAAGAGAGAGAGAGAAGTGAAGAGAAAGAAAGAAAAGGGAAAGAGAAGGGGAAAAGAGCAAGGGAAAGAAGTGGAGAGGAAGGAAGGAGGGAGGGAAGGAAGGAAGGGGGAGAAAGAAAGGGAGAGAGAAAGACAGAGCAAGAGACAGAAAGAAAGCAAGAGAGAGAGAGAAAGAAAGCAAGAGAGGGAGAGAGAAAGAGTGAGTGAGAGAGAAAGAAATAAGGTATGTGCAGTGTGCATAGGAATCTGTTCACAGGTTTTTTTATAGTCTGGCCGTCCAACAGTCTGAGGGACAGTGAACTGGCCCCCTGTGTAAAAAGTTTGGGGACCCCTGCTCTAAATAGAAGATTTTTAAGGACACTGTATGTTATGACAACTATTGCTTTTGAGTGTCTGTATTATTTTATTGCCTTTAGCACTTTACCAATCAATGGGAAGAATTTATGGGAACAAAGGACAATATCATCCTGGTGTGGTTAACAGAAATGGATCTACAGCTGACAAATGTGGAACATTTCTCAAAGAGTGATTTTGATGACAAAATGCGGCAGCTTAATGTAAATATTGCCTTTTTTAAAAAGAAATTTTTCATAACAGTTTGGGGGTGATGGGTTTCAAATGTCCTATTGATTATCTGAGCCTGGTGCTTGTATTTGGTACCTGTATATCTATTAAGTTCCTTTAAACAAAGCCTCATAAAATTAGAGAACACTATTTAAACTATCTAAATAAAACAAAGGTACATTTAGGATATCTGTAATAATAAGTTTGAGGTCTCATTTATATACAGAGTTGATCAGTCTTTTCTCGCCACCATTCTTGGCCAGTCCATCTTAATTCCTTCTTGGTTATTGATTACTGCACCACATGAGACTAGGAAATCCATGTATGATACTTGCAGGGCCATTCTTGTATCACTGTAAAAAAAAACACCTAATTAGCTTCATTTGTATTATTTCTAGAGGACTAATTTTCTTTGTCTAGCTCCTGTACTCACTGTCAACAATAATCTTTTATAGCTTTCACCTTTGGTTTTTGGCATTCATGATGAGAAACCATTGGCTTCAGAAATTAAATGATCTACGAGCCTCAGTTTGATTATTTGTATACTGCAGGTGATTCCCCCAATAATTCCATCCAATTGAAGGACATCTAAACGGCCGAAAAAGAGAAATAATTTAATTTATTCAGTTTAAGTTTAAGTTTAATCAGATTTGTATGCCGCCCCTCTCTGCAGACTCGGGGCGGCTCACAGCAATAACAATACAATGTAAAACAAATCTAATATTTAAGTTAATTTTAAAAAAACACCACAAATTAAAACCAATCATACATACTAACGTACCATGCATAAATTTTATAAGCCTAGGGGGAGGGAACATGTCAATTCCCCCATGCCTGACGACAGAGGTGGGTTTTAAGGAGCTTACGAAAGGCTAGTAGGGTAGGGGCAACTCTGATATCCGGGGGGAGTTGGTTCCAAAGGGTCGGGGCTGCCAAACGACATTGTTTAGTTGACGGGACCCGGAGAAGGCCAACTCTGTGGGACCTAACTGGTCGCTGGGATTCGTGCGGCAGAAGGCGGTCCCGGAGATATTCTGGTCCGGTGCCATGAAGGGCTTTATAGGTCATAGCCAACACTTTGAATTGTGACCGGAAACTGATCGGCAACCAATGCAGTTTAATTTGGCCACCCGCTCCATAAGATTCTGGATGCTTACAAAATCCATACAAAGAGTAAAACAATTTAAGGAAAGCTCATGCATTCTGTATAATGCATTGAGGGATGTAAAATGAAGAAACACAGTACATTTTTATCTGCCCTAAAGACTGGATGAGAGAGAGAGTTTGGCGTGGTATTTAAGTCATTAGGCTAGAAACTGTGAAATCTATTCCTGTCTTGAGCACAGAGCTGACTTAGGCCAGTAAGGCCAGCTATTATTTATTTATTATTTATTTATTAATATGCCACCCATCTCCCAAAGGGGGTTAGACCAGTAAGGCCTGCCTTTTCTGACAAGCCTGGGGCCGTTGATCTTATGGGGGTAACCAGTGAGATCCGGCCATAAATGGTTGGCAGGGGCTTAATTGTTTTAAGTGTAAATTGTTTTTAAACGGTTTTTAGAGGTTTTTGTATTACTATTGTTTTTTAATATCCTTGTTGTGAGCCGCCTGGAGTCCCTGGGGAGTTGGGTGGCATAGAAATTAATTAATAAAATAAAATAAAATATAATTTTAAAAAATCCACAAAAACAGGGAGCCTGGACTAAAACAACTAGAGCAAATAGTACAAAAAAACCCCAATATGATAGGAGTTCAACCAATAAATTACACCAATATTTATCTCAATCTAGGAACATAATACAAAAAACAAAGATTTTTTAATGTGCACATCCCTTCATCTGCGATTAGTTCAGTATAGATTTCATTGGAGAGGTCCAAGCTATATACACATTTCTTTGTGCACAAAGATCTATTTAAATTATTGGGGAAGGATTTGTATGGGAATGTGCATAGGGACCCTACTAGATTCAGATAATATTTATTTATTTATTTATCAGATTTGTATGCCACCCCTCTCCGCAGACTCGGGGCGGCTCACAGCAATAATAATACAATGTAAACAAATCTAATATTTAACTTAATTTAAAACTCCAATTTAGAAACCAATCATACATACTAGCATACCATGCATAAATTTTATAAGCCTAGGGGGAGGGAAAGTATCAATTCCCCCATGCTTGGCAACAGAGGTGGGTTTTAAGGAGCTTACGAAAGGCTAGGAGGGTGGGGGCAACTCTGATATCTGGGGGGAGTTGGTTCCAAAGGGTCGGGGCCACCACAGAGAAGGCTCTTCCCCCGGGTCCCGCCAAACGACATTGTATTCTGCTTTAGTATTTGTCCAAAGCTTGCATATAATCAAACAGAAATCAGAAATAGCTTATTGGAAGCAGCCCCAAATTCCAAGTGTTCTGCAATTCATTGATGGCCAAAGTGTCCCACTCAAACAATGGCTTTGGCCTGACAGAAGCTTTGCTCTTGTATACCTCTGTTAAGTGAGGGAGTGAACATATTCCTTATGCTTTGGGCTTGTACGTGTCTCTTAGCCTTTATTTTGGGATTCAGGAGGCTAGCTTGTCACCACATCTTCTTTCTCTCAGCAACCAGAAAGATCTAGAAAGTAATTTGCATCCCATAATTTGGTGAGAGCAACTGAGAAGAAGTTTATCCTTCCTTGCCAATAGCTTGCAAGTTTCATTGATTCTATTATGATGGCAGTTCTTCACGCTGGGTTGAAATATTTCTCTGTCATAAAGCCAAATCAACTAAAAACCATCTGGTAAATTGATTAATAAAGTAATATTTCTGTATTCGAGGTTAGGAAAAAAAACCTCCTACCTAATAACTTTAGAAAAGGCAGAACTTTTCTCGAAGAGTGAATAGAGACCTTTATCTGCTTTATCTGAGTTAACTTCACCAAACATTTCCGTGCTGAAATATTCTGTGCTGCTCCTTATTTGTTCTCATCATCTCTTTACGAGATTGATTAATCTGAATTAAGTAATCTGTGCAGTAATACGTAGGAAACACAATTATCTGTGTCTTTTAAACAGGGTTTCCAGAGGGAAATAACGTTAAATACCAGTAAGATCGAAGAGTTGATTGCCTCTGGGTTACATCTAATTCAAAAAAGTGAACCAGAGGATGCCATTATACTTGAAGAGGAACTACAAGAATTTCAAAGTTACTGCCAAGAAGTATTTGGCCGAGTAGCCCGATTTCACCAAAGACTGACATCCTGGCATCCAGTAAGAGCTAATGAACTTGTATCTTTGTGGAATAAGTGTGTTTCTTTGCCAGTGGCTTCATTTTCAAAAGCCATGTAGATAAAGACTAAAGGGCATGGTAGATGTATTAAATAATCAAATAATTAAAACACTGGTTTATTTCCATGTTAAAGAATGTGCTATTATTATATATAAAGTGGGTTTTTTTCTTTGATTCCAGAGCACCTGGAAACTAAGCAGGTGTGATTAATGATTAGATGTACAGTAGTTTATTTGGGAGGCCTGCCTATATGCTCTGAGTTCTAAAGAGAAGGCATATTTATTTATTTATTTGTTTGTTTGTTTGTTTATTTATTATTTAAATTTTTATGCCGCCCTTCTCCTTAGACTCAGGGTGGCTTACAGCATGTTAGCAATAGCACTTTTTAACAGAGCCAGCCTATTGCCCCCACAATCCAGATCCTCATTTTAGCCACCTCGGAAGGATGGAAGGCTGAGTCAACCTTGAGCTGGTGATGAGATTTGACCCGCTGACCTACAGATCTAGCAGTCAACTTTAATGGCCTGCAGTACTGCACTCTACCCACTGCGCCACCTCGGCTCATATATATACTGTGTATATATCTATATCTATCTATCTATCTATCTATCTATCTATCTACCTATCTATCTATCTATATATATATATATATATATATATGCATTTGTGTGTGTGTGTGTGTGTGTGTGTGTGTGTGTGTGTGTGTGTGTGACAAATAAAACACAGGATGGAATAAGAACACTTTTTTATAGTTAAGGTATAGGGTATTTCTTTTCAGTAGTTCCTGATCTGACTCTAAATGGCATCTGATTGAATGTTTATAGAAATAGAGCTGTGGTATGATCACCTGATATCCCACCACCACCAAGAGATCATGTAGAATCGCAATAGGCAACGCTTGTCACAGCTGGCTGGTGAATTTTGGGAATTGAAGTCCATCCATCTTAAAATTGCCAAGGTTGAGAAACATTGGTTCAATCTTGGTTCAATCTTGGGAGCCGGGGTGGCGCAGCAGGTAGAGTGATGTACTGCAGGCCACTGAAGCTGACTTGGTTCAAATCTCATCACCGGCTCAAGGTTGACTCAGCCTTCCATCTTTCCGAGGTGGGTAAAATGAGGACCCGGATTGTGGGGGCAATAGCCTAGCTCTGTTAAAAAAGTGCTATTGCTAACATGTTGTAAGCCGCCCTGAGTCTAAGGAGAAGGGCGGCATAAAAATCTAATAAATAAATAAATAAAATAATTAACTTGAAGATATCTGGACTTCAACTCCCAGAATTCCCCAACTAGCGAATGCTGGCTGGGGAATTCTGGGAATTGAAGTCCAGACCTCTTCAAGTTCCCAAGATTGGGAAACACTAGTAGAAGAAAGAAGGGCATGGGTAACTAAGAGTCTGTTATAACTGGGTAGCTAATGCATTCAAAATAAGTAACCCTACTTTGGAGGATTTCCATTTTTCTTGAACATTGAGAGCACAAAATAGTTTCAGAAGTAATTCATATTAATACCTATGTTCAATATCAGTGTTTCTGTTGTCTTGTTGAGGGACTGGAAGATGAAAAAGAGTCTTCAGAAAATGAAGCTGATTCAGACCATGGAAGGGGGATGCAAACTGATCCTTGGCCAAAGAAGACGGTTCAGGAGGGGCCACCATCACAGCAGTCTCTGTGTCAACTAATACCTACTTCAGGGGGTCCCGAGAGGTCTGGCTGTGAGACACCTGTCAGCGTTGACTCCATTCCACTGGAGTGGGACCACACCGGAGATGTGGGAGGCTCTTCCTCCCCTGAGGATGAAGAAGAAGATTCATTCTTCAGTGCACTCTCAGGTAAATTCCAACCCACCATCTTATCCAGAAATATTAATACTCTCAAATACACAAACAGTTACACAATCCAAATACACAAAAGCAGTTAACCAGCTTTCAATTTTGAACTGTCATAAATTGAGCTTTTGCTGTACTCAAAATTCAGTCATAACCTCTTTGTATATTATACGGAATGAGATGGAAAGGTAAAATTGAAGCTTTTAAGACCTAAGAACTACAGATAAATTTGTTTAGGCTGCCTTAAAATGCAACCTTGCAATTCAAAATATAATTCTAATAAGTTGCCCTAGAAGACCCAGTGCAGAAATTGAATTGGAGTCATTTGTATTCATCCCCTAAAGATTATACTGTAATACTGTTCCCCAATGAAAAAAAGCTATGCATATCTGGATATTAGGGGAGAATATGAAGAAAAAGATATACTGGACATACAGAAATGCATGATGACACATAAATTGTCTACAAAATCAGAATACTTGGCAGAACAAAAATCCATATACGAGGGGAAAAAGGGGAATAGAATTAGGATGCAAGTGAAAAAATTAAGAATGGATAGATGGAGAAATGAACATATTTATCCATCATATCTGAATGGAGCAATTTACAACTGTGGACAGTCCAATATTTTTGAAGGAGAGGAGAGGTTCCCAGCTTGGCAGTAAACTATACCTGACATGTTGACTTGAAATAGATTCTGGAGAACTACTGTTAGTCATATCGTACTGTGCTGCATAATATTGACAAATAGACCTGTTATAAAATAATGTGCTTGTGTTGGTAAAGCATCATTACATGCTGAAAACTACCACACCAAGTGAAAAATGTAGCATAGTTCTTCCTTATATGCTAGCGGGAAGCAGGGAACTTGTTATCCTGATAAACATGTAGTGGAAAAATGAATCTCTTCTCTTTCTCTATCTCAATACCATTTTGTTCAATTTGTTCTTACTATCTTACTATCTAAGTGACTCATAGTAGTTTACAAATTACATTCAGCAAAGCTTTAAATGTGTAGCTAGGAAAGCAAGAAGTAATTATGACATGAAAACCCCCCAATGCTGTGAATATTTCACCCCAAAAGAGGTTCTGATTTTCTATTTGTCATGTGGACTTCTCAGGTAGAAAATCAAGTGGAAAATACTGTAAATTGGGTAGGATACACTTTATATATGTATTACTTAAGGAGAAAGTAGTACTTTCTCCTTAAGTAATATAAGTAGTACAGTATATTCTTTAAGTAGTATAGTATATGTACTACTTAAGGAGAAAGCCAGTCAGAATCCATTTTGGAGTGGATGGCATATAAATACAATAAATAAAATAAATAAAATAAAGTGACCCTTCCCCGTTAATGTATTTGCAGTATACTTCTTAAATATATTTCAGAAGGCATTTTTAAAATATGAATGTGGCTTTTCCTGAGCCTGGTTGCAATCCTTGTTTGAAAGCCTTGTATTTGTGGTCTTTCTGATATCAGCAAACATTGCAGAAAACAGAAACCATAAACCCAATAAAGAAGAAACCATTGAGGGCTTTATTTATTTTATCTATATCAGGGGTGTCAAAACTTGTGGCCCCGTGGGCTGGATGCATCACGCGCTGGCCACCGCCACCCCTATTTTTAGCGAAGGGGAAAATCGCGATGCATCACATGACAATGTGACGTGAGTTTGACACCCCTGATCTATATATATATAGAGAGGGGGGGGGTTTCCTTTTGTCTTTTCTTTTTAGTGATACCTCGTCTTGCAAACGCCTCGACATACAAACTTTTCGAGATACAAACCCGGGGTTTAAGATTTTTTTGCCTCTTCTTACAAACTATTTTCACCTTACAAACCCACCGCCACCACTGGGATGCCCCACCTCCATACTTCCGTTGCCAGTGAAGCACCCGTTTTTGCGCTGCTGGGATTCCCATGAGGCTCCCCTCCATGGGAAACCCCACCTCCGTACTTCCGTGTTTTTGTGATGCTCTAAGGGAATCCCAGCAGGGGAATCGCAGCAGCGCAAAAACACAGAGGTCTGGAGGTGGGGTTTCAAGGACTTTGGTGTTTTTGCAATGCTGCAATTTCGCTGATGGTTCCCTTCGCTGGGAAACCCCACCTCCGGACTTCCATTGCCAGCGAAGTGCTCATTTTTGCGATGCTGGGATTCCCCTGCAGCATCACAAAAACACAGAAGTCCAGAGGTGGGGTTTCCCATGGAGTGGAGCCTTAGGGAAATCCCAGCAGCGCAAAAACAGGCGCTTCGGCTAGCAAAAGGGGTGAATTTTGGGCTTGCACACATTAATCACTTTTCCATTGATTACTATGGGAAACATTGTTTCGTCTTACAAACTTTTCCCCTTAAGAACCTCATCCCGGAACCAATTAAGTTTGTAAGACAAGGTATCACTGTATTAGGAAAATTAACAGTTTTAAAAGAATAGCAAAAAAGAGATGAACAGTGAATATTTTTATAAGGCCATGTAGCTAAATGCTTGCTGCCTTTATACTTTACTTCAGGGCATTTTGACCACTAGTTTTATTTGGAAAGAGAATGCTCAATTAATAAATATTTAACAGGATCCATCTGGGGCTGCTGCAATGCTATATTCTTGTATGGTGGGAAGGGAAGAGTGAACAGACTCTTTTGCAAAGCAAATGGTGACGTTATTCTTTTTTCAGATGTAGAAATCACTGAACATCCTGAGGCATATCTTAAAATGACCACAAAAGCTTTGAAAGCAGCTTCTGGTAGGCACCTGCTACTGCATGTGTCTCAACATGACAGTTTCCCTGGGCCGCACGCTGTGCTCTTCACACCTTCCTCATATGCAGGTTTCTGATTCCCTAGCTTGTATCACCACCATGCACCAATTGGCTCATGGTGGATTCTCTTTTTTTGTTTTGTTTATTTGATGCTACACCATCCCCACATGTCTCTACCTCAGTTAAGACGGTGCATTTTTTTGTTCTCCATACCAGAATGAAAGCATCAAGGCGTTTCTTGCTTGTTCCTCACAATGTGGCATGCATTGACGGTTTCGCTGGTTCTTTTCACTTGTAGGACAACTTAGGCTTTGTTTTAAAGCTCCCTTTTCCATTCGGTTTAGAATCTTACAGGACAATCTTGATCCCTCTTTATATTTGTAGCCCAAAACCAATGAGCACGCATTACTCTTTAAAAAAAACCTAAGGTTCAGATACCTTCTTAAATGGAATCTATTGCAAATATTAAAATCTTTGTTGACCAATCCCATTCTCAGCCCAAGAAGCTGAATATATACAGTGGTACCTCTACCTAAGAATGCCTCTATTTACAAACTTTTCTAAATAAGAACCGTGTGTTCAAGATTTTTTTGCCTCTTCTCAAGAACCATTTTCCACTTACAAACCCGAGCCTCCGAAACTGTAACTGGAAAAGGCAGGGAGAAGCCTCCGTGGGGGCTCTCTAGGAATCTCCTGAGAGGAAACAGGGCTGGAAAAGGCAAGGAGAGGCCTCCATGGGGCCTCTCTAGGAATCTCCTAAGAGGAAACAGGGCTGGAAAAGGCAAGGAGAAGCCTCTGTGGGGCCTCTCTAGGAATCTCCTGAGAGGAAACAGGTCTGGAAAAGGCAAAGAGAAGCCTCCATGGGGCCTCTCTAGGAATCTCCTGAGAGGAAGCAGGGCTGGAAAAGGCAAGGAGAGGCCTCCGTGGGGCCTCTCTAGGAATCTCCTGAGAGGAAACAGGGCTGGAAAAGGCAAGGAGAAGCCTCTGTGGGGCCTCTCTAGGAATCTCCTGAGAGGAAACAGGTCTGGAAAAGGCAAAGAGAAGCCTCCATGGGGCCTCTCTAGGAATCTCCTGGGAGGAAACAGGGCCTCCACCCTCCCTGTGGTTTCCCCAATCTCACACATGATTTGCTTTTACCTTGATTCCTATGGGAAAAATTACTTCTTCTTCCAAACTTTTCTACTTAAGAATCTGTTTATGGAACGAATTAAGTTCGTAAGTAGAGGTACCACTGTATCGATATTTCAGACAGAAAAATTGAGTGGCATCTTTCTAAAAGTCTAATGGTAAAAAATATATAACATACTAAATAATTACCATTAGCTGACCTATGCAATCCCCAAAGCTGCCTCCTGAAATAAGCTACTTCATTCTGCTTACTGCTGGGGCCATGCATCAAGCCCAGAAGTGCTTTTCAACCTTTCCCAATCTCTTCTTTTTTGATGGTGGTAAGAACTCACATTTTCTTTGGGCATTTTTAGAAAAAAAAATATCCTCATAACTGCATGGCTCTCATTTCATTGCCCATGAAACACTCCTGAAACATGTTTGCAAACAAGCATGCTTTGCAACACAAATGGCAATATTATCCATCTTTTCTCATGCCATCCTTCCTTCTCTATAAATGCTTTTAATTATTATTTTTTTCTCCCTTCACCTTTACATCTAATTTTCTGTGGCTTTCTTTTACCATGTCGCACAACAGGGAAATCTACTGAAATTCACATATGGCATCCTTCAGAACACCCAGTTTGCAGAAAGCATTCATACAACCAGGAAGAGATGGTTAGAAGTGTCTTATCAAACAACGAAGATTCCAGCACATCCTACAAACCAGGCAATGTAAGTCTGGGATCCCTAAAGAGCAAGGGTCTCCACCCTGGGCAATTTTAAGCCTGGAAGACTTCAACTCCCAGAATTTTCAAGCCACCTGTAGAGGATGAAAAAACAGGGTTAAATTAGCTGGTAACAGGCAAGCTAACTAAATGTTATACACCGTATACGATAGTGGAGCTTTTTCAAGGCAAGAAAATTTGGAGGGTGAGATATCAAATTATATTTCATTTATAAATCTCTCGTCTAACGAATAGATGGTGTGAAACTGTGCTGTAAATGTGAGAAGATGATATATTACCAGAAGACGTATTTACTTTCTATTCTATGTATTTCAGGTGAAACCATTGAGCACTAGTATAGATGACATAAAAGACATGTCCAGGATCTTGCCTAGTAAAGATTCTCAAGATAACGAGGACTTCATTAGTGTTTCAGCCATAGAGAAACAGCCAGGTAAATTAGTCATTGTTCCTGTTAATTTTTTAAATATATTTGTTTATCTGTGAAGGTAACAATTATTTAGGATTTAATTTTTCTCCATGTAATAGCATCATCGAAGTTAAGTTTCTAGTTACTGAAAAATGGGGAATAAATGGATGAATGAATGAATGAATGAATGAATGATAAATAAATAAATAGATGACTCTTTAAATCTCAACAGAAAGTGAAAAGGAACAGAAAAGAAGCAACTCTAATATGCTATTAGATGCTATTAAAATGATTAATTTAAAATACAATTACCAGAATTTCTAATATACAGTGGAAAGATGATCAAAGAAATGAACAAACTGAAATTAAGATTAAAAAACAAGGGAATTTGAAACCCCCCCTAAAAAAATCAGGCACTGATCAGACCACACGACCAAATCTTTGAAATGTTCAACTTATGCTAAAACTTCATTACGAAAAGTCTAAATGGATTGCCCAAGTGACAAAAATTCCATAATCTAATCTTTACAAAGGAGAAAGGTCTATTTATATGTTCATGTTCTTTCTACTCCAGATTTGGTAAAATAGTACCTTCAGTAAGTAGTTGGAAAGGAATGCATTAAATAAAATAGTCCTTCTGGTCCCAAAAGTGTCTCTGCCTTTATTTCTGGTTTAATGTTCACACAGAGGGGAATTTGGTTTGCCGAATCCAGAGGTATAAATTTCTATTTTTTGAATAATCCTTCCTTCATCTGCACCTCTGTAACTGTCTGGTTTGGTTCTACAACCCAACAAGACAGACACAGACTTCAGAGGATAACTAGAACTGCAGAAAAAATAATTGCTACCAACCTGCCTTCCATTGAGGATTTGTATACAAACACCTCACATCCTGGACACAAACTGCTTCAACTCCTATCCTCAATATGACTCTATAGAGCACTGCACACCTGAACAACAAGAACCAGTTTTTTCCCCGAACGCCATCACTCTGTTAAACAAATAATTCCCACAACACTGTCAAACTATTTACTAAGTCTGCACTACTATTAATCTTCTCATCGTTCCCATCAACCATCTCCTCCCACAAATGACTGTATGACTGTACCTTTGTCGCTTGTATCCTCACAATTTATATTGACTGGTTCCTAATATAATTGGATTGCTTATTTGTATCCGGACTATCATTAAGTGTTGTACCTTATGATTCTTGATGAACTTTTCTTTTATGTACACTGAGAGCATATGCCATGCAGAATGCAGCTGCGAGAGCTATCATGGGCTTTCCTAAATTTGCCCATGTTACTCCAACACTCCGCAGTCTGCATTGGTTGCCGATCAGTTTCCGGTCACAATTCAAAGTGTTGGTTATGACCTATAAAGCCCTTCATGGCATCGGACCAGAATATCTCCGGGACCTCCTTCTGCCGCACGAATCCCAGCAACCAGATAGGTCCCACAGAGTTGGCCTTCTCCGGGTCCCGTCGACTAAGCAATGTCGTCTGGCGGGACCCAGGGGAAGAGCCTTCTCTGTGGCGGCCCCGAGCCTCTGGAACCAGCTCCCCCCGGATATCAGAGTTTCCCCCACCCTCCTTGCCTTTCGTAAGCTCCTCAAAACCCACCTCTGTCGTCAGGCATGGGGGAATTGAAATTTTCCCTTCCCCCTAGGCTTATAGAATTTATACATGGTATGTTTGTATGTTCTTTAAATTGGGGTTTTTTTAGATTATTTTTTAATATTATATTTGTTTACATTGTCTTTTTATTGTTGTTAGCCGCCCCGAGTCTGCGGAGAGGGGCGACATACAAATCTGATTAATAAATTAATAAATAAAAATGCACCAAGACAAATTCTTTGTGTGTCCAATCACACTTGGCCAATAAAGAATTCTATTCTATTCTCTAAATGCACTTTTTGGAAGGTGAACTATAAAAAGCAGTGAGGCGATTTTGCATGTTTTCTGTTTGTAAAACAATTTAATTCATGGGAAAAAGTCAAAAATAAGACACTATTGTTCTGAAGGGGTATGACCAGCGGTGAGTTGCTCCCAGTTCAGCCAGTTCTGTGAACTGGTAAAGCTGGCGATAGGAGGTTCTACCCACCCACCCACCCAGGACCCCTGTGCATATGCAAGTAGCAACAGGTTTTAGAACCCACTACTGGGTGTAACACCCTCCTACCATCTGCCATTTGAATTTACTGCATTGTGCACTGCAAATTAGTTGTGAAAATTTGTTTGTTTGTTTGTTTTTGTTTGTTTGTTTGTTTATTTATTTATTTATTTATTTGTTTGTTTGATTTTTATGCTGCCCCTCTCCGTAGACTCGGGGAGGCTAACAACAGTAAAAAGACAATATGAACAAATCTAAAATAATATTACCAAAACCCACAAACCCTATAGATAATATATTTACTGTAATACTAGTAGAGACACAGCACTTAAAATGCTATCCTGAAATTAACTTGATCTTCTGACCCAATTTTTTTTTAACTGAATAATTTTGTGTTAAACTTCAGGGACTATTGAGAGATGGGAACTCCTTCAAGTTCAGGACCTAAGCAACAAGCTGAGAATGAAGCAAACATGGCAGCAGTGGCAGCAGCTGAACGCTGACCTTAACAACATTGATATTTGGCTGGATAAAATGGACGAGGAAATGGAGGGGTTGCAGGAGGAAGAAACACAACCAGCCAACAGCATTCAGGCCATAGAGCAGAGAGTCAAGAAACTGAAGGTGATAAAAAAAAATCTGCAAAAAAAAAAATCTCTTTAATCAACACATGCAGACAATTTGCCTACTGGCCTTACAATCTTTTTTTTTTATTTTCAACAGTGAATATTCAGATCTTGCTTGGTATTTCTTTCACTTTGCCTAATATAGGTAGTCCTCGCTTTAAGATTATAATTGAGCCCTAATAGAGGTAGTCCTCGCCTTAAGATTATAATTGAGCCCTAATATAGGTAGTCCTTGACTTATGACCACAGTTGAATCCAAAATTTCCATTGCAAAGCAAGGCAGTAAAGTGAATTTTGCCCCAAATTTTTTTGCCTTTCTTGCTACACTTAATCGAATCACTGCAGTTGTTAAGTTAGTAACACGCTTGTTGAATGACATGGGTCAGCAATGTGAATCTTTTTTGGTTTACATGCCAAAAGTGGGGGAGCACAGGGGGGGTTCCCCCATGTGTGTGCCCACACCCATAATTCCATGTGCCCTCCCACATATATGTGACTGATCCCACACTCCTGGCACATGTTGGCACACCAGGTTTTTGCTCTCCCTAGGCATCAGAGCCTTTCTAGGAACCTGGAGAGGGCAAAAATGACCTTCCTCACCCTTCCAGAGGCCATAAATGGCCTGTTTAAAGTTGGGAAACAGGCCATTTCTGGCCTCCAGAGGGCCTCTGGGTGGGGTGGAGAAGGCCGTTTTTGCCCTCCCAAGGCTCCTAGAAAGGCTCTGGAGCTTGGGGAGAGCAAAAATGCCCCTCCCCTCCAGAGGCTGAAAACAGGCTGTTTTCTAACTCCAAGTGGGCCCAACTGAAAATCAGCTGGCTAGCGCATACATGTGCTCTGGACCTGAGCTTGGGTGCCCACCAATATGTCTCTGCATGCCACTTGTGGCACACGTGCCATAGTTTCATCATCACAGGCATAGGACTTCCCCGTTGATTTTGCTTGTCAGAAGATCGCCAAAGGTGGTCATATGATCCCGGGACACTTCAACTGTCATAAGTACAAAATTCACTCCCCCCCCCCCGGGTCGATTTCCCCTTCCATGGCTTTTTTTTTTTGGAAGCACCAAATTTCTAAAATTAGGTTCGGGTCACGAGCAAATCAGTTTGCAATCAAAGTTATGGAATGAATTATGGCCGTGACCAGAGGTCTTACTGTACAACTATTAAACAGAATGAATTTTTTCCCAACCTTATTTTGGTGGTGCTGCTTAAATCACAGTTGCTGCTTTTTTAAACAAACAAAAAACCTCATTTTTTTTGTTTCCTTATCAGGATATGTCTAAAGCCTATACTAACTACAAGGCCCTCGTACTGTCTGTTAATCTGACCAGCAAAGATTTCAAGCAGACAGATAGCACCGGATGCAAAGAGCTTCAGAACAGACTTCGACGGGTAAATTTACGATGGGAGAAGGCCAATATTTTACTGGAAAACTGGAAGAAGGATTTACAAAAAGCTCTGATACATTGCCAGGTAAATAGCACAATAGAACATCATGTTTGTCCCTTATTACTAACAAGTAAAAATTACTAGGTTAGCAAACGCCTATGTACAGGTAGCCTCTATATTTGCTCAGTGACCATTTAAAATTACGATGAAAAAAATGTTTGGTTACAGCCAGTGCTTGGAGTTCTGGCCATCCCAGCAAACCATTCTCCCATAGTCACATGATCGTAGTCAAGGCACTTAGCAACCAATTCACACTTAAAGTCAGTTGCAGCACCTTGCAGTCACATTAGCACCATATGCAACCTTCCTTGACAGCTTCCCCAGATAATCAGTGGGGAAGCCAGAATGGAAAAATCACAAATAACTGGAGTAATGCTCTCCTGTCTTTGTACTCTATCCCTCTATTGTCTTGTGCATCCAAACTGTGCCTTCCATGCATGCTTCCCAACTCACATTACATTCCTTTGCCGTCCTCAACTGCCTTGCTAAGCAGTAGAAACATAGAAACATAGAAGATTGACGGCAGAAAAAGACCTCATGGTCCATCTAGTCTGCCCTTATACTATTTCCTGTATTTTATCTTAGGATGGATATATGTTTATCCCAGGCATGTTTAAATTCAGTTACTGTGGATTTATCAACCACGTCTGCTGGAAGTTTGTTCCAAGCATCTGCTACTCTTTCAGTAAAATAATATTTTCTCATGTTGCTTTTGATCTTTCCCCCAACTAACCTCAGATTGTGACCCCTTGTTCTTATGTTCACTTTCCTATTCAAAACAGTCCCGGTTGTAAGTTGGGGACTACTTGTAGTTTTAATGAATCAGCTCCCATAAATTATTATTATTAATTATTATTATTACATCTTGAGGTTACTTAATGTGTTTTTATATGATTATTTTCTGAAAAATGAGCACTTGTTTCTGTAGGATTTTCATGAACAGAATCAGAAGCTTCTGCTGTGGTTGGCTGCTGCAGAGACACGGAGGCACCAAGCACAAGTTAAGGAGCCAAATGCTGATCCTCATAGAATACAGGAAAGTCGAAAGGAATTAATGGTAAATTTGGAGAAAAATCAAACAAACCTTGAGCAGCTAGAGACAAATTATTGCATCTCTGTTAAATTCAGCACTGTGCACTGGGCCTCCCTTTGAACAGCGGGACTTGCTCTACTCCCCTCTACAGAGATCATAAATCTGTTCCATACATTTCATTAAATCACCAAATCAGATTTGAAAATCTACTGTGGAAAACAGACTCTAGATCAGGGGTGTCAAACTCGATTTCATTGAGGGCCACATCAGAGTTGTGTTTGACCAGGGTGGACATGACCAACTCAACATCACTCATGTCAGGGGTACTTGTGGTGGCCAAGGGCTAAGGCAAGATTTCCCTCTTGACCCTCCTTCACTCTCATTATAGTCTTCCTTCCTTCCTTCGCTCCTTCCTTCCTTATTTTCCTTCCTTCCTTCCTCGTTCCTTCCTTCCTTCTCTTCTTTTTCCTTCAGTCTTCATTCTTCCTTCTTCCTTCTCCTATTTCTTTATTTTTCCTTCCTTGGTCTCTTCCCAACTTTTCTTCTCTCCCCCCCCCCCTTTTTCCTTTCCTGTCCTTCCTTGCATATGTAAATGCAAACGGAGAAATGTTTCTCCTTTTGTTTCATTTTTTAGTTTGTTTTGCTAGTCCTCTGCAAGCGAAAATGGAGCCCATTTTCACTGGCAGAGGGATGCAGGAGGTTGTCACATCCAAAAAAGAGGTATGGGGCCCTCCAGAGCTCCATTTTTGCTGATAGAGATAGGGGGGGGGCAATCCTTTGCTGTTTCCAGGGCAGCCAACCAGATGTAAGCCTTGAGTTTGACACTCCTGCTCTAGATAAACCCAGAAACATATACCATCTGCCTGGGTCACCTATCAAGTAATTTACATTATGGCTTATTGTGATTTTCTGTAGCATGTTATATGAACTCAGCTGTTCTGATTTATAAATAGTTAAGTTTTAATGTATTTTTCCTTATTTTGCCCATTTTTATTTTTATTTTGCATAGTGCTACTTACCTTTTGAAGTGTCCATGGCCTATTATGCAGACTTATCATTATATCAAAGGTCATTCATTATTAATTCAGAATTATATATAAACAAGGGATCCTACCAACCATGGTTATTGCAACCATGGCCTATAACAAATATAGGGGGATCCAACCATGGTTGATTCACATGTATTTGATAGGATCTTGGAATGCCAAGCATCTAGTTTTGGGTTTTTGGCATTGGAATCCTGTTTGTTATCCTAATATATGTTTAATTCACGTGAAGCAGGGTCCGTTGGAAAGTATTGTTATATTGTTTGCATGTATAAAGTCCAGATGTTCAGCTGCATTTCTAGTCCAAGACTCCCTTAGAAATACTAGAATCAGCCAGAGTGGAGTGAATGGGTGAAATACAGTAGTCCCTCGCTATACCGCACTTCACCTACTGCGGCTTCACTTCATCGCGGGTTTCTGACGAAGTCAATCGGCAGATTTAAACAGCCCGCCAAACTCGATCGGCAGGTTTTTCAAAAAAAAAATATATATCTAAAATTGTAAATACTGTATTTAAATAATGTATCTAAAATAAATACTGTGTGGGAAGGGTTTATAAACACTTAAAACAATGAAAACTTACCAAACAATTACAATATAAATACTTAAATAAGTACTATCAGTCGATAAATTCCCCATCGCGGATTTCACCTATCGCGGCCAGGTCTGGAACGTAACACCAGCGATAGGTGAGGGACTACTGTAGTGAAATAGATTCTCTAGGCGGAAGCTTCCTATGGTTGTTAATGTTTCCTCTTATATATTCTAAGCAACTGGAAAAAGAGCTTCTGGAACGGCAGCTTCAAGTAAATACTCTACAGGAAATTGCTGCATATTTGTTTATCAAACCTGATGGAGAAAAATATATTGAAGCTAATGAGAAGGTCCGTGTTATTGGGAAGAAGCTTAAACAGCTTCTTGAAGGAGTTTCATGTGACTTAAAGGTCTCAGAAGGAAGACAGGTAGGTTGGACTGCATGTTCCAAATCTGATTACTAAAACTCTAACTTTGGAGAAATAACAGGGGTAAGGCTTTCTTCTTGTTGTTTCCCCTAGGACGTAAGTACCGGTACATTTCTTATGAATGGGGAAGAATTGGATTCTGGAACCTATCAATTATCAGAGAAATCGCCTGTTTCTAAAAATAAGGCAAGATGTTTGGTGGTTATTTTGTAAAAGGCTTTTCCCTCTTAATTTGTTTCTTTTTACTGTCATCATTCGGTCTTTTTTTAAATTAAAAAGTTTTTTATTTAGAATACATTTTAAAAACATAACATATACACAACAATATAACACAATACAGACAGATAACAAAAAGAAAAAGATACATGGTGATCTATTCCGTATATACAGTACATTGATTATCCCCACCCCGATTAATTTTCCAATATCTATTTAAATTTGAATTGATTTATAATTTGTGGGGAATGTGTGTATGTCGGGGTGGCGGGCACAATTCACTACGCACTGTTTTATGTTGTGTGATGTTAAATTGTTAAAAATAAAAATAAATACTTTAAAAAAAAAGAATTGATTTATAATTTCTCGATCATACTTTCTAGCCTTTAATCTTGGTTCTCCTCTCTATCCAGATATATAATTTATTCCAGGTTTCAAAATAATCTGTATCCGATTTGTCCTTTAACTCTAGTGTCAGTTTGTCCATCTCTGCTCATGTTAGAATTTTGAATATATTTTTTTTCTTCTATAGGGGCATCTTTATTTTTCCTTTTCTGGGCATATGCTATTCTTGCCGCAGTTAAAATATGTAACTTTCATCATTCAGTCTTGATAGGTAGTCCTCGACTTACAACCTTTCGTTTAGTGCAATTCAAAGTTACAGCGGCAATGAAAAAAGTGACTTGTGATGGTTTTTCACACTGCTGTTGCAACATCCCCATGGTGCTGTGATCAAAATCCGCAGGCTTTGCAACAGGCATGTACTTATGTCAGTTGCAATATCCCAGGGTCATGACAAGCAAAATCAACAGAGAAGCCAGATTTCACTTAACAAAGCGGGTTACTAACTTAACAACTGCAATGAATCTTGCCAACAACTGTGGGGCCAAATTCACTTAACAAATGTCTTGCTTAATATTGGAAATGTTGGATTCAGTTGTGGCTGTAAGTTGAGGACTACTTGCATATGCTTTGGGGTATTGCCTCTCACAATGAAGTACATTCCATTGTTTGTGCACATGTTAAGGGATATTTTATCAATATTAGTATATTCTTGGGACCCCATGATAACTGGCAGTATAGAGAACATGGTGGAGGAGTTGCATTGTATAGCCAAAATACTGCTGGGCTGACTATATTTATATGCAATTTAAATGTGTGTATCTTTTGTATGTGCTATTGCTTTCAGGTTTTAATTTTATAAGGCTAGCAATAGTAATCATGTTTTAAATGTCTACAGGTTGATGAAAAGAAGATCCTGCAGAGTTACACCAGCAGCAATGATGGGTAAAGCTTTTTAGAAAACAAATTCTTCTGTAAATTAAAAATGAATATCAAAATCTTCCAGTAGATTTAGAGTCCAGTAAGAAATATTGATTATTTGAATGCAAATTTGCTTAGCTGTAGAAAATGCTGAACAATTTAGGGTCATGTAGAAGGAAGGAGAGGTGATGTAATCCTTTGTGCCAGACTCCCCTCCCCCCAAAAAATCCCCAATGGATGAATGAATATTTGTATTTCCCTTAAAAAAGAAATTCATTCGAGTTTGTATTGAATTCATTGGCTTTTCCTTCAGTGACATAAATTGTATCAGTGATATGGAAGGGAGTGAAAGATTTCTTCTTCATGGTCCAAAGCAGGGTAATTGCATGACCACAATGTCATGTTGAATTCAATTGTTAAACATTAGCTCAAGGGTTGGCAACCTTAAATACTCAGAGAGCCACAAAGGTCCTAACCAGAAGCTGCCTGTTCAGTTCTGGAACTGACCAGAAGTCCGTTTCCCCCACCATAGAGTTTCCTCCTAGCGCAGCATCCTTTTTCCTCTGCCAACCGGAAGTCTGGTTTCCCCACCATAGAGTCTCCTGCTCTGCATTCTTTTTCCTCAGCCTGTCTTAATTAAAAGCCCTATCAATTGTGGAGCCAACTGGCAACAGGGAGTCACAGCAGATGAATGAAAGAGCCACATGTGGCTCCAGAGCTGCAGATTGCTGACCCTGCACTAGCTGTATGATTGCTGGTGCTTAAGGATTCATAGTTTTCACAATGTATGACTTTATGACACCTCATATTAAAAACCAGGAGATTTGGTGTAGAGTTATAAGTGTTAATAGTTCAAATCACACACAAAAAAATCATTTTGAAGCAATTATTAACAATATTTTTGTAAGAATTCAATCCAGAAATTGAAATTGAAAATTTTTCACCTTGACATTTGGTATGCCAAGGCTTGAAGAGATGGTGCCAGGCATTATAGGGCTAGATGGAATCATAATTTCTCTTGGTACAAGTGAGTTTGTAAATTGTGGGCTCCCTGGTGGTCTCTGAACTTGATTGTTTTCTTGTAGACATTACTAACTAGGTATTATCAGTGCCAGAAGGGAGAGAGGTTTGCTTTCTGTTTGTATACAAGTGGCTTGCCCTGCTTATAAGCTGTCTTTTGTTTGCAGGATGGAGGGGAAAGAAGAGACCAATTCATTTGCACCCAAGAAGCATGCTTTCTTCTGTCGTGTCCTACGAGCTGCATTACCTTTACAATTATTCCTCCTTCTCTTGTTGCTTTTGGCCTCCTTGATCCCTGTCTCAGAAGAAGACTACAGCTGTACTCAAACCAACAACTTTGCTCGTTCTTTCTACCCAATGCTACGATATATTAATGGACCTCCACCAACTTAAAGACATTCATTTTTTTTAATTAATATCTTCTATGGACTCTTCTTTTTATGCTGCTAGAGTTTGTCCAGAATTTCAGTTTCTTGGTAACTTCAGCCAGGGCTTAACAGGCACTGATGAGTAACACTGGCAATATTATATGGCGATCTCTATTGCACACAACAGGAACCAAACTAGAAGGCTTCAGCTTATTTTCTGAGGACATTCTATTGCTTATCATCGCCAAGATAAAGATCTGTTAGCAATTTCAGTACTTGGATTGGGTGGGTAAGAACTGTTAATTATTTAGAGCTTTGTACAGGAAAGCTGTTTTTATATATTTTCAAACTATAAGCAATGTACTTTATACTCTTTGCACAGTGTGTGATCAATCAGTGATCCTCATGCCAGAAAGAAGCGGTGAACACAGAATTTACAAGACTGTGTCTTGTTAGCATTAAAATAATTTCTCTTAATCAAAGATAAATGCATAATCCCCTAGACAGCATGGCTGCACTATTCTGTCTTTTCTCTTAGTTTTGGTGAGTCTTGCAGAGGATTTCCTGGTAGGGTGAACCCATCATTTTTAACGTTAAAAAAAAAAAGAACTCCTTTTTCAGGTGGTACTTTGCATGCAGGGAGATCTCTTTCTGTATTTTGCTATTTTAGTGGAAAGATAACTTCAATTTTTAAAATATTTGTTATACTTTAGAATTTTAGGAATCCTACCTATTCATTTCATGAATATGTATGTTTCCAAGACAGATTTTTATAGTACTTAGATTTGTCTACTTTGTCTGATGTCTCCTTTTGTACGGTTTTTATAAAAAGAAATGAAAATGCTACATGTAGGTAGCCTTTATTGTTTATAGAGGTTTTTTTAAAGAAAAAATAATTAGTGTTGATTATCTCATACACAAACAAATGAATTTTGTAGACATGTGGCTTTTTAATCAAACCCATTTATGTTTAATTTTCTTTGAATAATGTACAGTAAGTCAGAAATGATTTATGCAAGGGCAAAATCATTGTTGTGGCCAAGACAGCAGTATACTATATATGTGCATAGAGAATATGGGCCCTTTATCTTCTTTCTCTCTTGATTCTAACAATTAGCATATGACATTCCTGGACAATTCTGAAAATGAATTACAGGAAATTGCAGATCCAAATCAGTGGGTGTGTAGTATCTCTTCTTCTTCTTTTTTGACATACAAAATAAGCTCATGGAAGCTTATTTATGTTAGCCCCAAAAGGTGCCACGAGGCTTCTGATTTTTTGACTATCATAGATTAACACAGCTTTCCTTCTCTAATGTCTTCTATGGGGAAATTACAGGGAATTAACATAAATAAAAATAAAATACATGCTGGATCTTGAATGAAAGAGAATGAGGGAAGACTAAATGGAGAAAGGAGAGGCTTGTCTTGTGGAGACCTACGGTATACCTTCCATACACAGACTACTCCTGTTATCTTTAACTGATACACAACATCTCTCCATGTCAAAGGCTCCATATCAATGACTACCAAAGGAATATTTGAATTGAGAAGGTATCAAGAGAGGACCATTGTTTTCTTGTCACTGCTTCATGGCTGTCTCTAAATCTCAGCTCAGTCTTTTTGAAAAATAGAATGATGGGTTAGATGCCTTCCTAACCTTCAATCAGGATGCTGTCTCATCAGTAAAAGTCGCCACATTTAAAATGTAGTGGGATTCATCTGTTGGTTAAAAAATGTTTTATTTAAATCCAAATTACACTGCTTCCGTGTACAATTCAATCATGTTTTCCTTATTAAAATTCTGCTAATGTTTTCAGTAATCCAGCCTTTGTCTCAATACTTTATAAAATTAAGTTTTCAGAGACAGATTAAATTAGATGTAAGTGTTCCCATCTCACTGTTAGAACACCTGACCTCGTATTGTCTTACTATAATTAAGTTCTGACCTTGCATTCCCATAACAATTGAATCCAGAGACAACGTGACATGTTTACAATCTGATATGTACTTCTTTCTTCTATACAAAACAGATAACAAATCTCAGATATTAAAAAAAAACCTTGAACAGGGGATGAGTGTAACCCACCAGATGATACTTGGCAATGACAGTCGAAGTTTCTGAGCGTTACCTACTGTATGCTGATTGGTAGTTACAGGGCTTAGGATTTTTGTACCAGGAAACCCCTCACATGAGTTTTCTTATCTTTAACAAAAAAAAAATTAAAATTGCCACAATTTAGAAAAAAATAGTCTACAAAGTGTTCTGCCTGACTGGGCTCAGGCAATGCGTAACAGTCCAAGGAAAAGAAATCAAACACACACGTGCTCTGCTAATCCGCAAACTTGTATTAGGTAAACAAAAAAGGGTTACTCAAAAACAGTTCTTAGTGTCCGAAAACAATGATAGTGCAAGGCTTACTTCAGCCGCATACAAAAACACAGGAAAAAACAAACAAAGACAACCTGGAATGAGCAACAACGTTTCAGGAGTCCTTTTGAATCTTTGGAGCAAACAGCAAGTCCCAGAGTTTTCACCTCCCACTTGTCTGAAAAGGCTGGGTTGAAAACTCCAACAGCATGGAACAGAAACTTCAGAGCAGGAACCACAAAATAACACAGATAAACAGCCACAGTTTACCTTGGCCTTTGTTTCCTTTTATCCCTTTAGCCCTCATTAAGGGAACCACACCCAGCCCTCAGTATAAGAACCACACCCAACCCAGGTGCTCCTATAATGACTTGTAATACTCCTTAAAGCGATCCCTTCTTTGCATAGCTCTTTGGCTACGCAGATCAATATATTAATCTGCAGAAGAACCCAGGGACAAAAGACTGTCTGAGGGACTGCATGCCAAATCCCCTGGGCTGTCTGCTGAATCCTGCGTCCCAGTGGCCTCGTCCTCCTGGCTGTCTGCCACGTCTTCCTGGCTGTCTGCCACATCTTCCATGCTGTCTGCCACATCTTCCTGGCTGTCAGCCAGGCTTTCACATTCACTTTGTGCCGCGTCTCTCCCATCTGTGGGAGCAACGGCTGGCCCAGGCCCAAACACAACACAAAGTAGTAGTGAAAAAAGCAGATTATGGTTGCCGTTCTATTGTAGTTTGTCTTAGATCAGGGGTGGGGAACTATAGCCCTTTTATGATCTGTGAACTTCAATTCCCAGAATTCCTGAACCAAAATTCCTGAACCAGTAGGGCCATAGTTTCCTACCCCTATCTCAGGTACTAATACTCTATCAAAAATTAAAGTTTGGTTTAAAACTATCCCATTGGAAGATATCATTCCCTTTCGAAAGAGGTAACAAATATAATTCAAGGCACAGTTAGATAAATTGTCTCTTTCATGTCTTACATGGCTATTTTTCTCCCACTCATATGGACACAATATAAGATAATGTACAACAACAAAAAGTATTAATTTATAAAAGTCAGCTGCTAATCCGCATGATCCCAGAGCAGGTCATAAAGAGATCAATCTGTAACTACCTTGAAAATAATGCGGCAATTACCAGATGTCGGCAGATATTTTTTTCAAGAACATGTTTTGCCAGAGCAATCTTATCTTATTATCTGATCAGGTAACTTCCTTAATAAATTGTGGGGTAGCTGTAGATTCCAGTTTGACATTTGATAAAATACCTGCATTCTGAACAATAAGCTTGTTAAGTTGGTGTGACAAATGACTACATAGCTGGTTGGGAAATCAGAGTTAATCAGAATCTTCTCATGTTATAAATGTGATATCAGGTGTATTTCAAAAAAAGATGACAAGATGGGTGCAACTACATGATCAAAGCCTGATTTTTTACTTGCCAATGGCTCAGGACATTGAACATGGTCACAACTGCCATAATGGCTTTTGTTACAGTCCCCCCTCCAAACACACACACAAAACTCCCCAAGATCTGCAAGGATGAATTAGGGAAACATACAAACAGCCCACTTCAGAAAGTTCTGTAAGATTCAATGTGTGGAAACAGTACAGAGGAAACAGTAAGTTCCTCTCCATCTTCATATGCACCATCTGCACTGCCTGTAGTTACAATAAAATAATGGATAAACAGGTACCTGGAGGGGGAAGTCAGAGAGTGTTTCATTTCTGCTGGCTGCCTGGATGAGTCTGCAATTTTATTGACAAGGTGTTTTTTTGTGGATTTCTTTGAAAGTGCCATTTGATTTTGCCATTGTCTCTACTAGGGCTGAGAGAGAGAGAGCGTGAGTGGTCCAAGATCAACCAGTTGGTTGTGTGCCTAAGGTGGGACTAAAACTCGCAGTCTCCTGATTTCTAGCCTGGTGCCTTAACCGTCATACAAGACTCTTAAAGAAGAAAATAAATAGGAATTTCCCCCTTTTATTGCCAGTTCTTTGATTCCCTCATTGGACCTATGCTTCCTTAGTTGGATATTTGCCCAGTCAAGTTTTTCTCCAGCATATGAAATGGTATGAACCTGGTTGGTTTCAAGAAACTGCAAACAAAGTAGCAAAATAGTGCAAAATTCAGCTCAGTTGCAGAAGCCATTGGCTTCATTCATTCTTTCACCTTTGCACAGGAAATGCAAGGAAACTATATGATCCACACAGTATTTATGCAGCAATACCAGAATTTTTTAATAAACATATTCAGTTTGTGTGTGTGTGAAAGAGAGAGAAAGCTTAGGGTGATATTAAAAGTGATAATTAGGTATTCAATTAATGAGCAAAGTCCAGCAGATGGCCAAGTGCCAACATAGATCTCTCTCCCCGTTACCAGCTAATGCACAATTAATGTATGCGAGGTTTTTTTAGCAGGCCTAACAAATCTTGAAAATTTTACAAACTAAAATTTGATGGGGAGGGTGGAACCACAGAAGAATAGTGCCTGTTTCAGTGCAACTTCAGCTCATTTCAGAGCATTTCAGCTCAAGTGAATGACGGTGGCCATCCTTTCCTTCATTAATCCCAAAGCTGCTGGTTCCAAGACATAATTAGCAACCTATGTTCATGGTTAAAGGTTATTTTTTGTTATTTCTCTACAGTTGAGGCTAGATCAGTGGTGAAATCCAATTTTTGTTACTACTGCTTCTGTGGGCGTGGCTTGGTGGGCGTGGCAGGGGAAGGATACTGCAAAATCCCCATTACCTTCTGTTCTGTCTGGGTCCCCCCAGACACCAACACCAACCAAAAAGAGTAGTCAGACACACTGGTAAAAAGCAAAGGCAGTTTATATAATTCAAAGCAAACACAGGTAACAAAAACTGTTCTTACAGACAGGAACACTATGAAGCTTCACAGAGGTTTCACGAAGGCCAGGCAATAAAACAGGATTCTTGCTGGCAAAAACAACGCTGGAGATAATAAAACCCATGCCTCCCCCAAGTCTTCCAGACTTCTAGGCCACAAGCCAAGATCAGAGACGCCGAGGATCGAAGCAAGGTCACAGGACTCCCAATTGATAACTCTCCACAAGACTGTAAGGGCGGGCCTGCCTTTTCAACCCTGCTGAGGAGAACCACACCCAAACCCAGCTGTTTCCAATTCAGGGATGGAAATACCTTTCTAATTGGCCCCGTCTTTGAGCTGCTCGTCGCTGCCTCATGTCTATTATAGCCTGTGCGTCTTCATCCAATGAATCCAGGCTACTAGCTGGGGAGAGCCCCCCCCCGGGGGTCTCAGGCTGCTCTCCCTCCTCCTCTTCCTGACGTTCCTCTCCCCCGTCTGCCTGGTCCTCCCCCTCCTGTTCACTGTCCTCCTCCTCTGGGCATGGATCCGGCAGAGAGCCAGCCGGTCCCTGAGGAGCCTCAGGCTGAATCACAACACCTTCCTACTCCTGGAGTAAGAATTTTGCATAATCTCCATTCCCACACCATTCTGGGGCCAGCCAGAGGTGGTATTTGCCAGTTCTCCAAACTTCAAAATTTCCATTACTGATTTTCCAGAACCTGCTGGATTTCACCCTGGGCTAGATTATTCCAATGAAACTTCTTGCTCCTTGGTTCTAGTGAGGATTCCCTAAATCAAGACAGTTCACCATTTTTTCCCTGCTTTCCCCCCCATTTTTTATGTTTGTATTACTCAAAAGCCCAACACGATTAACCAGTTTGTTAGCAATTCACCACCCAAGAATACATGAGACCTCAATGATGGCTGAAGCCAAGCTGGAATCTGGCTTTCCATAGTATACAACACAATATTTTATCTCATCACCAGGTTCTCTCAAGGAGATGTTAGCCAATAGCACACAAACTCATTGTGAATTGTAGAAATGTTTCCACTGTCTAAGGGCCCACTGGCAGTCATCCAGAGAGCTAGTTGGTCCAGGAGATACTGTAGAATCCTGCATGGTCAGGTGTCCACACCTCCCACCCTTATTTACTGGGATAACAATAGCCTCCAAAATCAGCTAATTTAGCTAGGAAGTCTCCATCCAGCATGCCACTTCTTAGAAACTAGTAGGGAAAGTTCTGACCTTCCAAATTAAGCTGCTGTCTACTTAGACTAGGGCTGGGGAAATATGGTCCTTTTATACTTGTGGACTTCAACTCTCAGAATTCCTGAGCCAGCCATACTGGCTCAGGAATTCTGAGATTTGAAGTCCACAAGTCATAAAAGGGCCACAGTTCCCCACCTCTGACTTAGTCCAAACCTCTCAGTCAGGGCCACCATCAGGAATTTTGGGGCCCCATACAGCCTAAGTGTCTGCCCCCCCCCCGCCATTTTAAAACTACTGCCCCCAAATCCCGTGCCATGCCCACCATGGCCACACACCCTGGGCAAGCCCTCCCCCGGCCCTCTGAGGTCAAACACAGCCCTCTCTCACTCTCTTCCTTCCTCTCTCATCTCTTTCTTTCTTTCTCTCTTTCTCTTTCTCTATCTTGCTTTCTTCCTCTCTCTCTCTTCCTTCCTCTTTCTCTATCTTGCTTTCTTCCTCTCTCACTCTCTTCCTTCCCCTCTCATCTCTTTCTGTCTTTATCTTGCTTTCTTCCTCTCTCTCACTCTCTTCCTTCCTCTCTCATCTCTCTCTCTTTTTCTTTCTTTCTTTCTCTTTCTCTCTCTTCCCCCTCTTTCTCTATCTCTCCCCCTCTTGCTCTCTCTCTCTTTTTCTCACTTTCTCTCTCTTGTTTTCTTTCTCTCACTCTTTCTCTCTCTCGTTCTCTCTCTCTTGCTATCTCTTTCTCTCCCCCCCCTCTTTCTCTCTCTCTGTCTTTCTCACTTTCTCTCTATCTTTCTCTGTCGCTCTCACTCTCTCTCGTTCTCCGGACGCTGGCAAAAGTGATTTTCAATGTCCCTGCCAGCCCGCCTGGAACATTCAAATTAAGAAAAAAAAAGCCGGCAAAGGTTTTCTTTCTTTTTTTTCGGCAAGAAAAACCTTGGCCAGTGGAGGAGAAAGAGAAGTGGATCGGGTGGGTTGGCGGGCATGCGGGGGGCAGCGGTGAGTAGCCAGTGGCGCGAGGGGGCTAGAGGAGGGGGCTGGGGGCGGCCGCGGTGTGCGCGCCCTTGGAAAAGGGTGTGCGGGGCCGGGGGGCGTTTTGGGGAGCATTGGCTAAGGCGTGCGCAGCCTACAGCTACAGGGAACGCCCCAGCAGCCCAAGCCTCATTCCCCAACGCCAAGAGAGGGCCGGTTCTGCGCCTGTGCGAGCGAGGAGCTGGAGCTCGGTGTCGGCGCTGCTCACTGGGCACAAATTACTGTGGGCGCCAGGGGGCCGGCAAAACCATCAGGGCCCCCCCTATTTGTCAATTTGGCTGGGCCCCTGACGCCACTACCAGTAGTACCGCCCTATCGGCGGCCCTGCTCTCAGTGCTTCTACAGTAACTAACAAGAGGTCCCTGAAGTTCAAATGCCACCAGTGCTTATTACTAATTCAAATCCCATCCATTCAGACCTTCATCAAACCCAGGGTATTCATGAATGCTTGAGCCCACTTCATGGATACAAACATGTATTTCTACCTAGCTGACCTGCTGATCTAAACCCCATTGACTGATTAATAGATGAAGAATGTCCAGACCATGAAGTAGCCACTTGTGAACCGTAGTTCTGCTAAATAAGATTCGACATTTTTCAACTATCATTATGACATACCTAGCATCCTCAATATTGAAAGTGGCCTCATCTCCCTGTAGGGAAGGAAAAATTTCAATTTGAGCATTGCATGTGCCTGGTATTTAATATTGATGAATTAGTTCACAACTTTATTCTATTGGCTAACTCCAAAATGGCAGAACACTCTGTGAAAGTTTACTATCACTATCACTTGTACCTTAAATACCTGTCAATCCTATATTCAATGGGTGTTCTGAAGAATTTTTTAACATAATGCCACATTTATTTAATGATTAGCTCTCAAAGCAGAAGAAAAAGGCCACTTGAAATAGTCAATTAACT
The DNA here is from genome assembly GCF_031021105.1 of Erythrolamprus reginae. Taxonomy (NCBI): domain Eukaryota; kingdom Metazoa; phylum Chordata; class Lepidosauria; order Squamata; family Dipsadidae; genus Erythrolamprus; species Erythrolamprus reginae. The sequence goes on from NC_091950.1 coordinate 43,436,452, forward strand.
ACTTGTCTGAGGAACTAATTTCACCTTTTATGCTAGAAATAATGGAAGAGGATTGCCAGATAAATGTTCCATCCTCAGTGGGATAAATACAAACGTTGATCCACAATGGCCTTTTAACAGGTGGAAACAATCTAAGTATTCTGCCAAAATGTACCTGGAAGGAACCAATTCTAAACATCAGGAGAGAGCAGATCCTTAGAACAGAAGTCATACTGAGTGCTTGAACTAAAGCTCTTAAACTGGAGGTGTTTGTTCAATACTTCTATCTTCTGTATGGTGTCATGCTGCAAAAATTACTGCATCAAACATTACAAATCTTTTCAGATATTATATGCGAGCAAGTGAACCTTTGGCAGGAATGATACTTTGTTTAAGCCATTGGTTTTCAACTTCAGCAATTTTAAGATGACTGGATTTCAAGTCCCAGAATCTCCCAACTGTTGTAAGCGCTCCTTGTCCACCTCAGGTCATGTCAGATTCTGAGGAGGATGAGCCAGGCCCCTCTGGATACTGTTCTGTCAAGCTCTCTGGTAGAATCCTCCCGAAAATGCAATTTCAGACACACACACGTTTGAAAATTCAAAACAATGTTCTTTATACCGAAAATTCAAATAAACTAAGCATTCTTTTTGTATAGCAAAGAGCACTTGTCTCCAAACAAACTGGTAATTTGTACAAGTCCCTTATCAGTTCTGTGATACTTAGCTTGCAGCTGTGAGGTAATTCACAGTCCTTCTTCTTTCACAAAGTGAAACACACTTTGCTCTGGTTTAGTTTCAAAGCGGGGGAAAATCAGCACACAAAGGTCAAAGTCAGCAAAGCAGGCACGAAACACAATGATCAGATAATCCTCCACAATGGCCAAACCCACAGGCTGCTATTTATAGCCGCCTCACTAATTACCACAGCCCCACCCAACCACAGGTGGCCTCATTTTCTTTGATAATAATCTCTCAGTTGTTGCTGCCTATGCATCGCTCTCCGCATGCGTGGCTGTATCATTAACTCTTGTTCTGAATCCAAGGAGGAGCTAGATAATTGATCTCCTTCTGAGCTGTCTGCCACACTCTCCTCCTCCCTGTCACTCATGTCTTCTTGGTCAGAGGAGCCTTCATCATCAGATTCCACTGGGAGCAAAACAGGCCTGCAGCATGGGGATATCTCCCCCACATCTACAGTCCTTGGGGCAGGAGCTGGGCCAGAGCTAACCACAACAGATACCCTGGCCCAGGGGGTTGCCAGCTGATGCAGAGAATGAGTGTGAGGGAGAAAGTGACCTGAGTGAGCCTGAGGAACCACTAGAGGGGTTGACAACAGGGGAGTGGTCCCAGTTGGAAGATGAGGAAGACATTAGAGTGAAAAGTCAGTGGATAGACCCTCACTATAGAAGATTGCTGAGAAGATGAGAGGAGTTGCATAGTAAAAGGTATTAGTGTACAGGCTTAGCCTCTTTGGGGTGTGATGTCATTTCCAGGCAGTATAAAGGCAAAGGATTTTGGGAAATTGGGTGTGGAGTTTCAACGTCGTTCAGTGGAAGAGATGTGAGACTGTGTGTGTGTGTGTGTGTGTGTGTGTGTGTGTGATTGAACAAGGCTTTAAAACCATGATTTCTGCCTCAATAAAAGGCATTCTCTGCTGGATGATTTTTGCCCAGGATTTTGGTGAGCAATTTCATATGCTTGAATGATGAATGGACTTGTTATCTAAGGAATGCTGATTAGGCCGAGTTTAGTGCCTTTCCTGGCATTGTTTATGTTTAGCTCCAAAGAGAAGTAACTCCTTTCCCCTGGCTGTTTAAAATCTGCTTTTCATTATGTGTGCTTATATCAATAAAGGGTTTGATTTATTCATAAAATAAAGGATTTGGGGGTTGGGGGTTTCAGTCTGAGAGCCATGCACAGAACACCAACCAACACTGCCTTCAGAAACAATGAGTTAAGACATCAGCAAGCACACTTGGGTCAATGGGGACAGCACTTATTTTTATTACTTTTGTTTTCCCTTCCAAAGGACAGATGGTTCTGATACAGTGATGTCACTAGAGTAGCTTAGAATGGCATTTAGCCTAACTCTAGGCCAGTAATTGGGAACCTTTTTTCCCTTGGGTGCCGAAAGAGCATGGGTGAGCACTATTGCATATGCATGAGTGCCCACACCCATAATTCAATGCCTAGGGAAGGCAAAAACAGTTGCCTCCACCCACTGGACACTCTCTGAAGGCTCTTTAGAGACCAGAAATGGCCTGTTTCCCAACTTCTGCTGGCTAGTGTTTCACTGTCTCCAGTCTCCAAAGGCTTCCCTACAGCTGGGAGAGGGTACAAATGTTCTCTCTCAGCCCCCTGGAAGCTCTCTGGAAGCCAAAAACACCCTCTCAGAGCCTCTGTGAGCCAAAAATCAGCTGGTTGGCACATGCAGATTGGAGCTGAGCTAAGGCAACAGCTTGGGTGCCAGCAGATATTTATTTATTTGTTTGTTTGTTTGTTTGTTTGTTTATTTGTTTATTTGTTTGTTTGTTTGTTTGTTTGTTTGTTTGTTTGTTTGTTTGTTTGTTTGTTTGTTTGTTTGTTTGTTTGTTTGTTTGTTTGTTTATTTATTTATTTATTTATTTATTTATTTATTTATTTATTTATTTATTTATTTATTTATTTATTTATTTATTTATTTATTTATTTATTTATTTATTTATTTATTTATTTATTTATTTATTTATTTATTTATTTATTTATTTATTTATTTATTTATTTATTTATTTATTTATTTATTTATTTATTTATTGGATTTGTATGCCGCCCCTCTCCAGAGACTCGGGGCGGCTAACAGCGACAATAAAACAGTGTACAATAGTAATTTGGTATTGATGATTAAAAATCTATTAATATAAAAACCAAACATACATACATACATACCATGCATAGAATTGTAAAGGCCTAGGGGGAAAGAGGATCTCAATTCCCCCATGCCTGGCGTCAGAGGTGGGTTTTAAGTTGTTTACGAAAGACAAGGAGGGTGGGGGCAGTTCTAATCTTTGGGGGGAGTTGGTTCCAGAGGGTCGGGGCCGCCACAGAGAAGGCTCTTCCCCTGGGTCCCGCCAGGCGACATTGTTGTGGCACTCATGCCATAGGTTAGCCATCACTGCTCTAGGCCAAATGGTACCTAACGTATGCCTACTTTGTTTTTGTTTATGTTCATACCAATACCTGTTTCTTGTACACGTTTTGACAAATAAACAAACAAGCTCTTGTAACTGGGAGAAGTAAGGAGCTTTGAGATGAACTTTAGGTACGATAAGATTACTTCTTATTTCTTAAAAAATAAAAACTTATGCAATGCAACTTTAGTAACAGACCTGCGATCACCAAGAATAACAGAAAAGGAATGATGAACTCACCCAGTTGTAAATCTGCCTATTAAATCCCTGCCTGTGCTGAGGCCTTTTTTTTTTTTTAAGTTGAGATTTCTTTCTCTGAAATATTTTTCTCACCAGAATAAAAAATAAAGGTGAATAATCATAACATGGTGAAATAACGAGTTTAAACAATAAGCAAAAAAGAATGAAAAAGACCAGGACCTTATAGAATATTGTTTTTTATTTATAACTTACATCCTACAAACACATTACTTGGGGGGGAGGGACAAGCTCTACATTTGTAGAAAGCAGCTGAAAAAGTGTCAGATTTCACACCTTACCCCAAATTTGTTCACAAAATACTTGGAAAGGTACCAAAAATAATTCCAAAAACATTTCAGTTTTCAAGCCGCTAACAATGAAAGTACACATTCATATTTATCTTATGGTTTACAAAATACCATAGGCAAGGAATGCTATGCAGGCGTGTGGCAGGAGCTACAGAATGCAGATATCTTTCCGTTTTGTGCAAATAAGACATTCATTCAAAGGACCTTATTTTCTAAATAATTGTGATAAGCATTGCAGTGGGAAAAGAGCAGTGAAACAAGGCAGATCCACAATGAAATACCTGCCAAAGAACCAAGGTGTGGAAATAGCCAAATGCTCATCATGAAAGATAGGTTTTCAATCCTAAAATTAAGGGAAATTGTCTTGTATTTTGATCAACCACCAGATCAAGCAGAGACTCCACATTGGACCTTTTTTCTGGTTCCTAATGCCATTTTCCAACCATTATTCAAAAGGTATGTAATTTGGAACGTTGTTGTCTGTTATTCTTATACAGAAAGACATTATCTGAAGAGTCTTTCTTAAGAGTGTCAATTGTTTAACTGGGTTAGGATTAGCGTTACATCATCGAGTTGATCTTTCCAGCCTCCATATCGACCTGTGGATCCTTTCAAGCCAGCCCAATAGGTCAGAAAGCATAATTTAATAGGGTGACATAATATTTTTGCCACAGGTACAACCATGAGGATTTTTAAAAAATTATTTCAAAGCTGCACAAGGTTAAACAATGTTTGCACCTGCCCAAAGAAATAAAGTATATTTTGGGAATGGATTTCTGTATATATATTTTTTTTGAAGAATGCCTTATACTCTTTCCATCTACTTTTCTTCAGTTTGGTTTATTTCAGGGTTTTTTTCTGTTGATTTAAAGGGGAATGCATAAGGGATTAAGTTGTAAGTGAAAATAATTGTCTCTGAATTTGTTCGGAAGGCCAATAATTGAGTAAAGCTGGCCTATTTTATTTATAGTGTCATAACAATGTAATAGGGAGTTCGTTGCCATTGTGGTTCTATATTAGAAGTTCAGTGGGGTTGACTCAGCCTTCCATCCTTCCAAGGTTGGTAAAATGAGGACGGAGATTGTTGGGGGCAACAGGCTGACTCCCTGTAAACCACTTAGAGAGGGTTGTAAAGCCCTGTGAATCAGTATGTAAGCCTAAATGCTATTGCTCACAGGAATTGCATGCTGAAATCAATGTCCACAAACAATGAACTAATATTCTCTATACCCCATTCAAGCCAATAAATATTGCAATGTAAATTTGGAGAATATCTATGGGATCACTGTAGTCAAAAAGGATTGGATGGCCAATTAAAATATATTTTAAAAAACAAAAAGTGGAGATGATGTTGGTAAAGAAAATACATGAAGGTCTACAATGATATAAAATGGCCATGCCAAATGTGAGTCTGAGAGTTGTGACATTAATGCATTGGGAACATACTGTATCTGCACATGGTTTTAAAGGCAACATTAACTCTTTAACAAGACATGTACCTGGCATGCAGAAAACTTTCATTTGGTCCATGCATCTCCAGACACTGTCTATCTTCTGAGACTCCCAAGAATAGTACAGAAAATATTGTACTAAATGAATTAAAACCTTGGAACATGTATTCCCCAAAGTGAACCTACGTAGCTTTAAAAGAAATCTGGCATTTTGACTATGAACAATGCTCAATAAAGCTCTCTGTCTGTATAATTTACTGCTTCATCATAAATGATGCAAATCTTATTTAACTATGTTAAAAAGTTTGAGATTTTAGTAAAGATTGCCCCAAAATTTCAAGCAGAGCATTCCTTGATACAGCAATAAAAGTTAAGCTTCTCAAGAATTTGAACGTTCTACTATTTTTGCATTGTTGAAAAATTACATTGTGTGCACAGCCTTCACAACCACTATTCTATCTTGACCTATTTTCCCACAAAACTGAAAAATCTTCTTGGCTAGGAAGTGAAATGTTTTTGTTTTTTTTAAAAAACCAAGAAATTCCAGTTGCCTTTTTGAAAAAAGCCCCTTTGGGACTCCATGATGAGAAGCTCCATAGATGTCTTGTCCTCTTCATTCTATATTTTACAAAGGCTCAGTCAGCTTAAGGGCAGTTGGGCTAAAAAAAATGCCTGGCTGCCGTTTTTGCATTTCTCTATTAAATTCCTTCAATCTTACTTTATGTTTAACAGGTGATTTTTAAAGAATATTATCAGATTTTCCCACTACAATAAAAAAACAATTTTAACATATTGGTGCTATAAACTTACATGTCCTTCAAACGTTCCTGAGATAAATTTCAGAAGTATTTCTTTAAAATGCCTTCACAGATACATCTACACACAAGAAATTGGTCAATGGGTGACTGTAAAAACAAATGGCAACGTGTAAATGTGCTACCTCTAGATACATCAGTAATAACTAAACACAGTACTCTCTAAGAACAAATCTCACAATTGCTTAATAGTGTCAGATAAAACATTTGGTGTCTATATACCCTGTTTCCACCAAAATAAGACATCCCCTGATAATAAGCCCAACCAGGCTTTTGAGTGCATAGCAATAAGGTCAAGCGCTTATTTCAGGGTTCAAAAAAATATAAGACAGTGTCTTATTTTCAGGGAAACACAGCAGTTGTTCCTATAAGTTAAACAAAGCAAAATGAAGAGAAAGATACTATATGATGAAGTGTAATGAACAGGTGCAGCAATAGAAAAAATGAGGGAGGAAATTACAAATACCAAGGGAACATGAATCCCATTTCCTTAATAGTTCCTCTCCATTTGGCTTAACTGTTTATAACATGATAAAGCTAAAAAATTATCAATCAAACTTTGAAACTGCCCATCTCCTTCAAATAATTATTCTGTCAATTTTTTTTCTGGTTGCAAATTTTGTTTTGTTGTTGTTCCATTCTTAATTAAGCAGAAGAATTACACATTATTTATACAAATCTTTGAGCATTTTTTTCTTAAGGAACACATATACATTTGCCTAGCATCCATACTTTTTGAAAACAAGTTCCCCCTAGGGAAAAATATGCATTTTTAGAATTTAAATATATGCATTTTAGGCTATAATTTTCCAAAATTGCATAATCTTGTTGAGATGTTGCTTTCAACTGTGAGCTTTATAACAACATTCTGAAAATAATTCTGGCTTCAACATCTTCAAAAATGTTGAACTGATCACAAACAGTATTTCTAAATTAACCTATCTATTTGGTCTAAGTTGGGGTGTCAAAATCACATTGTCACACCAGCATTATGTGACATATCTGGACTTTCCCCTCACTTTGCTAAACTGGACAGGGGCACATCTGACACAATTGAAGGTAAGGAACAGCTCCTTTTCATGGAAGTAAGGAGCAAATCTAAAGCTTTTCAGGTGAAAATTAAAGGTGTTCCTTTATGTTTCTTTAGGGCGATGAAAACATATAGCAATAAAATTCCAGTAAAGTACCTTGGGCAGAGACGAAAGAGGCTTAGCTGGAATAATCCAGAAATGTAGCCATATTTCACTGTTGCAGAAACTTCAAAGAAGCCCGATGCCCCTTTGAAGATGGGTAGATTTGTTATGAGATCAACCTCAATGAACAAAGAACTCTATTTCACAAGAGTGGTTGTGGGCTCTCCTATATTTCTTTTATTCTATTTTGGTTTTACATTTTCTTTCCTCAAGATAAAAATGGAAGTAGGAACCAGAGACCACTGGGGAATCAAACTGAATGGCCAAGCTCACCTATCCCACCCCACCCGAAAGCCAGCAAAATAATCCAAAACTCTGTTCTTAAATTCTGCCATAGCTATATGTAGCTTATGTTATCACATGTTTCAGCTGGGTTCTGTAAGTGAAAGATGCATGAAAATGCATTTATCAGACATTGGGGGAAACTATGATGTTGAACTTTCTGCTCCATTCTCTAAAACCCCAAACACTTAATATTGTCATTGTTTTCGTAAGCGCACAGGGAAAAGCTTCAGCCAAAACACATATTCCCTACCTTGGGTTTTCTAGAGCAGTGTTTCTAAACTTTGGCAGCTTTAAGATGTGTGGACCTCTACTCCCAGAATTCTCCAGACAGCATGGGGGATACTCTGGGAATTGAGATCCATACATCATAAAATTGCCAAGGTTGAGAAATACTTCTCCAGAGCAAAACCACACACACAAAAAAATAACCCTAGTTCCTGATTTAATCCCAACCTCTCTTCTGTGCCAGCTGAAGAGAGGGGAGAAATGTTCTGAACCAGGGGTCTCCAACCTTAGCAACTTTAAGACTTGTTGACTTCAACTCCCAGAATTTCTCACCCAGCAAAGATGGCTGAGGAATTCTGGGAGTTGAAGTCCACAAGTCTTAAAGTTGCCACGGTTGGAGACCCTTGCTCTGAACCAAATCTGAAGTGATTTGACCACTAGAATCCATAGTCCTACTCTAGATTTCAACTTATGGTTTGTGCCATACAGAAAAGAGTGAGTGAAAGTACTTAAGAACATAAGAACATAAGAAGAACCATGCTGAATCAGGCCAAATCCCATGGAGTCCAGCATTCTGTGTCACACAGTGGCCCACCAATTGTCCTTGGGGATCTTGAGTAGAAAGAGAAGGCAAGACCCTCCCTTCCCCTGACCCCCAACAAATCGTACTCAAGGGAATCCTGCCTGCCTCAACCAACAGAGAGGCGGCACATGGACATCCGTTTCAATAACCACCGATACACTTGGCATCTATGAATCTGTGTAATCCTGTCTTGAAGCTATCAAGGCTGACAGCTGTCACGACCTCTTCTGGAAGTGAATTCCATAAACCAATGACCCTCTGGGTGAAGAAATATTTCCCTTGATTTGTCCTCACTTTCTTGCCTATGAGCTTTAGGGAGTGCCTCCCTTGTCCCAGTATTGTGTGATAGAGAAAATAATTTTTCTCTATCCACCTTTTCTATACCATGCGTGATTTTATACACTTTGATCAAGTCACCTGTAGGTAGAATGTGTGTTTCACTATTTTATATTATTGTGGCTTACTGTAGCTATTACTGATCTTGGTTGTCCCATTTTGTATCAGTTCAGGGATACTCAACCTTGCATTCTTAAGGCTAACTTCTTCATCTCAAGTGCTTGAGTATAAAACTCACATATCATGCAGATGATTTTGCAAGCTTTAGAATAATGTATGCATTTAAGTATTCATATGGAACAATAATGCATACACAATTCCTTAACTGTCCTTAATGCCACCAGCTCTGACTATATTTTATATACAGTGGTCCTCTACTTACAAACTTAATTTGTTCCATGATCAGGTTCTTAAGTAGAAAGGTTTGTAAGAAGAAGCAATTTTTCCCATAGGAATCAATGTAAAAGCAAATAATGTGTGCGATTGGGGAAACCATAGGGAGGGTGGAGGCTGTTTCCTCCCAGGAGATTCCTAGAGAGGCCCCACAGAGGCTTCTCTCCACCTTTTCTGGCCCTGTTTCCTCCCAGGAGATTCCTAGAGAGGCCCCACAGAGGCTTCTCTCCACCTTTTCCGGCCCTGTTTCCTCCCAGGAGATTCCTAGAGAGGCCCAACAGAGGCTTCTCCCTGCCTTTTCCGGTTACAGTTTTGGAAGCTCGGGTTTGTAAGTGGAAAATGGTTCTAGAGAAGAGGCAAAAAAATCTTGAACACCCGGTTCTTATCTAGAAAAGTTCATAAGTAGAGGCGTTTGTAGGTAGAGGTACCATTGTATTTGTGTAGAGCTGCGTCCTACAATGAGAAGCTGGTAGGGATACATGAATGTGATTGACAGGGCTGATGGTTTGGCACATGGACATGCATAAGGTGGTTGATAAGACACATTCTATTTGGCCCTCCATTTCCTATTTTTTCTGTAAACAGGTTTGTCTGTAAACACCTCAATCTCATATAAAATAATCATAATTATTTTTGATCTTTAGTACTTCAAAATATTACATCACTATTCACAAATGCTGAATATTCATTGCAATAATTCCTTCACAACAATAGCAGTATATTGTACAAGTTTCTAAGAGGAAAGAAAGCCACAGGTACTTGAACATAGACCTCAAATGCACAGTAAATGCTTACATAGCAGTCAAGACAAACTGGGGCTTTGAAATGCTTCCAGTTCATTTTAATCACAATGAATCTAGGAGCAAGCTCTCCAAACCAAGGCGTTGCAATTAAATATGAAACCTGCTCATTATTCCCCTTTACTAACTTATCTAAAAGTACATGTGCACAATGGAAAAACATCTTAAATGTCAGTTGCAATTAACAAGCTGGACGGCATGCATTTTGAACGCAAGCAGTTTTTCCTGTTTGCTCTAATGTGCAGCTTGATGCCTTGATGAACAGTGTCATGTCAAGCTATTCAGTTTCTTATCAGAAGTTGCCTCTCTTTCTACCCTGACAGATATTCGTTGTGAGATCTTAGGTTTTTTGAGTTGTCCAGCTCTCCTTTAAAAAATGAAAAGAAAAGAAGCTTATATTGGCATCTACCTAGGATACCATGAAGCTTAAGGCTGTTTTGGCAGTTAGACAGTCTCCTCTATGGTAGAAGGCACTCCAGACATGCAACGTTTGATAAAACCACAAATCATCAGCTGGTTGTTCAGTTCCAACCACATGGGGCTTTTCTAAAACTGTCTAAGTTGACAGACAACATTCAGTCTGAAAAAGATTAACAAATGGTCCAGTAAAAATTATAAAGATGCCGTAGTTTTCTTAACAGCAAATATCCAAAGTTTTGATCTGGATTTTTCTTTCATTTTTTTTCCTTTTGGGTATTTCCTGGATTTGGACTTCTTTGAAATTACTGCTGGACTCCATCTGTCGTCTCTGTTGGTTCCAGTGGGCTATTCTCAAGGTTGGAGACAGGTGTTTTCCTGTGACTGCGGACAGTGTGAGCATTGAGCATCTCCAGCAACAAATCGTAGACTGGTACTACATTCTTGCACTTCATACTAAGAAGATGTTCCATTCCTTTGTTACTGTAAAGAAAACATTGTGATCAGAAAGAAGTGCTGAGATTTAAAATACACAGAACAGGAGTTACCAAATTTTTAAATGATCCACATAACTGCACTTTGTCACATAGCAGAATATAAGGATTGGAAGGGTTTTGAGTTTTTTTGACCATTCTAGCCCATGGGTATCAAATCTGCGGCATCATGTTGCCATCATATGATGTTTTCCAACATTTCTCCCTTCACAGAGCTGGGGTGGGCTTGGCCTGTGCATGACGCATCCGGCCCATGGGCTGCTAGTTTGATACTCCTAATCTAGCCCAATTCCCTGCTCAAAGTAGGAATTCTACAACGTCATCCTTGATAGACGACCACTTTGCTTGAATAATACCAACAAAGGAGAAACGAGTGAGATCTTGCCGGCAATGCGAAACAAAAATGGATTTAGAATATTAAAATTAATAAAAAGTAAACATTAATATTAAAACTTTAAAAACTAAAACAGAAAACACTTGAAATAACATTTATAAAATAAAATTGAAATTGTTAAATACTTCATGACTGCATTCAGAAACATAATAAACTCTATGAAAGATTGGACTATCATTTTGTCTTGTATTTTTTTAAAAAATCATGGCACTCACAGGAATTTTATCGTAAGCTTCATCTTCTATAGTATTGGAAACTCATTTTGGGGATGGGACAGTAGTATCTCTCATAAATCATTTAATCTCCTGAACCACTTTGAAGCTAACTTCTAGATGACTTGAAGAACTAAGATTGGACAAGAAAGACTATGATCCAACAATTTTTTCTCCGGGTAACAACAGAATTCAAGCAAGTTTGCCACTTAGGAGTTGTTATTTTTTTAACTTTATTTATTTGTCAAGCATGTAGTAAATAACAGATATAGGTATAAATGTGGTTATTAATACATTAAATGGATACGAATAATAGGGGATATTAGGAGAGGTATGGTTGGCATGTTGATGCACTTATGCACTCCTCTTACAGACCTCTTAGGAACGGGGTGAGGTCAACGGTACATAGTCTAACATTAAAGTTTTGGGGGTTGGGGAAGAAATCACAGAGTCGGTAATATATTCCAGGCATTGACCACTCTGTTGCTGAAGTCATATTTCCTGCAATCAGTTGCGATTCTCCTACCTGTCAATGACTACTCCAGCTTCAACTGCAGCAATCGATTGCAATTGTCCTACCTGCGATTTACATTAAGTTTGTATCTATTGTATGCTTGAATATTGTTGTACAGTAGTTGAAGCTGAAGTAGTCATTGACAGATAGGACATTGTAGCAAATAATGTTATGTACTATGCTTAGATCAGATCGAAGGCGGCGTGGTTCTAAATCGGTGATTTTCAACCTTTTTTGAGCCACGGCACATTTTTTACATTTACGAAACCCTGGGGCACATTGAGCGGGGGGGGGGGGCAAAAAAAAGTTTGGACAAAAAATTCTCTCTCTCTCCCTTCCTTCCTCTTTCTTTCTCTCTCTCCATCCCTCTTTCTCTTCCTTCCTTCCTCTCTTTTTTGCTCTCTTTCTCTCCCTCCTTACCTTCCTCTGCCTTTCTCTCTCTCTCCTTCCCTCTCTCTCTTTCTCTCTCTCTCTTGCTTTCTTTCTCTCTCTTGCTCTCTCTCTCTTGCTCTCTCTCTTGCTTTCTTTCTCTTGTTCTCTTCCTCTCTCTCTTGCTTTCTCTCTCTCTCTTGCTTTCTTTCTTTCTCTTTCTTTCTTTCTCTCTCTCTTGCTTTCTTTCTCTGAGCTTCGCGGCACACCTGACCATGTCTCGCGGCACACTAGTGTGCCACGGCACACTGGTTGAAAAACACTGTTCTAAATTGTCTAATCCCCAAACTTCAAGTCTGGTAGCATAAGGTATTCCTATTGCAAGCAGAGGAGTGGAGGAATCTTCTCATTAAATATCTCTGGACTCATTCAATTATATTAATGTCCAATATGCAATGCGGGTTCAGATAGATGAGCTGTATTCGAGAATTGGTCTAGCAAATGTTTTGTATGCTCTAGTTAGCAGTACAATATTACCAGAGAAGAAGTTAAGCAATATTAATTAACAACTCTTAATGCTTTTTTTTTTTTTGCAATGTGGTTACAGTGGCACTTAGATTTGGCACTTAGATCCCTATGAACCCTAACCCTCCCCTTCCCTAACCCTCCCCTTCCCTAGGGTGGTTACTCCGAGATCTTTGACAGAGTGAGGGTCACCTGCAAGGTTATGGCCACCCAATTTGTATTTTATGTTTTGATTTATTTATTTATTTTTGGCCAATATGTAAGACAGAGCATTTGTTGGTTGATATCTGAAGTCGTTTGGCTACTCTGACAAGGTCAAGGTGTTTTTGAACGGTACCAGCATTGTTGGTGGTGTTGAATGATTTTACATCATCAGTGAAGAGAACACAGTTGCTTTAAATATGATCACAAAGGTCATTTATGTAAATAGAATTGGTCCTAGAGCATTGCCTTGGGGGACATAGCTGTTAATAGGTACAGGATTTGATAGGGTGTTCTCTATTTTGACAACTTTACAGAAGTCTACGCAAATTGCATTTATTGCTTTGTCCTGATCAAGTTGTGTAGTCTATATGTTTTTGCAGTGTAGGAGTTGCAGATTACAAGATAATTCATTTTCTGAAACCAAATTGTTTGTTAAGAGTAGGTTGTTTGTCTTTAAGTGGAGGATGATGGATTGATTAATGATTGATTCCATGACTTTGCAGGTGACACAACATAAAGAGATTGGTTCAAAATTTTCAACTAGGCTGGGGTCTCCCTTCTTGAAGATAGGAATGACCATGGCTAGTGACCATAGGTTGGGCAAAGATCTGGTCCTGAGAGATTTTTTCAAAGATTGTGCCTAGAGGTTCTACTATGGCTCTGGAAAGCTTTTTAAAGAAGTAGGCACATAGTTCATTGGGTCCAATAGAAAAGATGGTTTTAGACTGCATAGTATCTTTTCAACAGAGTTGGTCTTCTCCGGGTCCCGTCGACTAAACAATGTCGTCTGGTAGGACCCAGGAGAAGAGCCTTCTCTGTGGCAGCTCCGACCCTCTGAAATCAACTCCCCCCAGAGATTAGGACTGCCCCCACCCTCCTTGACTTTCATAAACTCCTTAAAACCCACCTCTGTCATCAGGCTTGGGGGAACTGAGACATCCCCCCCTTGCCTATGTAACTTTGTGCATGATATGACTGTGTGTATGTATTTTATCTATTGGTTGTTGGTTTTTTTGTAATGTAAAACTGTTATTTTAGATTTTAATTATTAGATTTGTTACCATGTATTATTTTTATCACTGTTGTGAGCCGCCCCGAGTCTACAGAGAGGGGCGGCATACAAATCTAATAAATAATAATAATATTCTATAAAGGTGATATCAGGGGTGAAATCTAGTAGGTTTTGACAGGTTCTTGAGAACTGCTGATGGACATTTTGAGAAGTTCAGAGAACTAGTAATGGAAATTTTGAGTAGTTTGGAGAACTGGCAAATACCATCACTGTTTGTCCCAGAGTGGGGTGGGAATGGAGATTTTGCAGTATCCTTCCCCTGCCACATCCACCAAGCCACACCCACCAAACCACACCATGCCCACCAAGCCACATCCACAGAACCGGTAATTAAAAAATTGTATTTCACCACTGATCGATATGTATTAGATTGTTATAATTATCTATGATATGACTAGAAAATATTGGGCATAAGCCATTGCGCACGTTCCCGAGCTGGTAGGGAGATAAGTATGTTTTTATCCCTGGTTCAGTTGTACATTTATTTAGGATCCAATTGATAAGAGGTAGATTAAGGTCACCAAGAAAAATAAGAGAGTGTGGACAGGAGTTCTCCCACATTAGTAGTGAAGTTAACTTGTTTGCATGTATGATACAAATCAGGGGCTCTGTAATATAATAAGAATTGAAATGTGGCATTTAATGATAGTTCGCAGATGATGGTCTCAGGAAGAGCAAGCTCCTGTGTAAATTGAATAGATTTAGGGACTTTTTATAGAATATAGCATCACTACCACCTCTATGGATTTTGTGACATAGCGATATGATAGTCTCTTACTGTGATAATAGGGTCAGAGACTAATGTGTTCAGCCATGTTTTGCAGACAAATATAATGTTGAATATAGTTGTATTTAGTAAGAGGAGAAATTCAGGCATTTTGTTTACGATGCTTCTTGCATAAATTAGCTTGCATTTAAGGTCAGTAGTAGTTGGTATTGAGGAAGTTAGAAACGTGCGTACCTAGTTTTGGATGATGGTGGTTGGATGTTGGGAGATGGATTGTGGGACTTACTTTTGATGCAGTCAGCACAGTAGTCAATGTATAAATCAGTATCTCTTTGGTTTTGACGTCTTTTAAGTTCTAGGCAGAGTTCGCAGGAGTGACCTCTTTGCAGTATGAGTTTCTGATGTTCTCACAATTGTGGCTCTGGATAGCACTCTTAGTATAAAATCCCAACCAAACATACATGATAAGAAAATACAAAAAGTGATGGCAGCTGAGAACAAACCCAACTCTCATCTTAAAAAAGACAAACTCACAGTGGCAGGCTTACCTAACCTTCTCACCACAAGCCTGGAGCTCAATCAGTTTGCCTCTACTCCTTTTCTAGCATACATAGATTGCAACAAATATTTGTAGATTGTTATCAGTCATTGCCAATGATGTGGAATGCCTGTCTTGGTTAATATTGACTGAACATCCTGCTTAATGTAAAGATTATTTACTCAGCTCTCTGTCCTGTTTAAGGTAAACATTATTTACTCAGATCTGTGTTCTGTTTAAAGAAAAGATTAAACTAGCAATCAGACACTCACCTATATGTTTGACATGTCTGTCTGTATGATTGAGAGGGTTTTTTAGATATTAACTTTTTACTAGTTAGCTATCTTTGGGTTAAGTCAATCTTTGTAATTGTCTACACAAGAGGTCTGCTATAAGAATAAACACAAGCTGACCGAGCTTCTGAACACAGAGGCTTCTTTTCAACCCAGAGAGATTTCTTCCTTTTCTGAGCAGCTTTGTTCAGAAGATCATGTCTCCATGTTCATGATTACTACAGATATTGAGGAAGAATCTGCTTGTATCCCAGAGCTGGGAGGCAGAGGGAAGCAACATGAAAGCCAAAAAAAAAAACCAATCTCCCCCAAGCCATCACAATGTGGTTCTGGTTTCAGAGAAGACAAAATAGATCCAGAATGTGACCAGTTCACTCCTTAAAATGAAGAATATTACAGGGATAGGCAAACTATGAGCTGATTTGAAATAGCATATGGAGGGCTGATGAGAAAAAAAATATTTTCTATAAATCACTGGGGGTGTGGTTTCAAATTTGAAAACCAATGACTGGATATACCAGGTTTTGATTTGGAGGGAAAGAAGCAGGAAGAATAGAAAGAGCTTAGATACATTATGGATCCATTGAAAATCATGGATCTAATTGCTATTTAACCAGTAAAGTAAGTGGAAGAAAAGCATTTAAAAGGAATATTATCATTCTAGCTAATGTAGCTTGCTGGTTGAAGTAATGCTGCTGGTCAGTTACCAGTTTGAAACAATATTTTTCCAGTTTCTGGGCAGCCAGAAATTGAGTTAATGGAAAAGCTTCTATAAAAAGCAAAATAAGCCCAAAGCCACCTTACGCTATTTCTTACTTTCACTGATGGAAAAGTCAATAATTATTAAGCCAATTCCATGTAATGATTCAATCTTTTTTAATGTGCCCTTTAAAAAGTATCAATAAATTTTCCAGTGCCAGCTCAATGTATTAACACAGCCACCAAACAGTCTTTCATTGCCATCACAAAGTAAACAACTTACACGGAAGAGCTGTGTAGAAGAGTTTGAAAAGAAAAGGGAGAAAAAAGAACCAGGTAATCTAATCAAAATTAACCTGCTCTTTCACCAAGAAAAAAAAAATCAGGATTATTAATGGCATTGTCATTTAGCTATTTTGAGAGACTGGGGACAAAACAAATTGTTTTAGTTCTGATAAGCAACAGAAATAAGATTTGCCTCTACAGCTGACAGGGGAATTCTGGAAATTGAAGTCCCTACATCTTAAAACCACTAAGGTCGAGAAGCACTACTTTAATAGTACAGGATTGTTTCTTATGATTTCAGCTACACTGCAACTAAAGTTCTGTGTCCTAACTCAGTATTTTGAAGTGAACAATGCATGATTTTTCACTTAAGCTGACTATATTCTTAACTTGCTCTGAGGAGTCTTCAGGGTGAACCACTGAAAAAGTGGGTGCTCCAAAAAGTCACACACCAGTTCAAGGTCTTACTGAGCTAAGTAGCAGGTCAAGCCAATCTGGGGTTAGGCCAAAGGGAATGGGAGAGGAAGAGGCCAACCCTTGTCTGTCACCATTTGCTATCAGTTCCCTGGAGAAGCAACATTTTTCTTTTGATGGTAGAACTGTCTCTGTTTCCCTGTAATTCTTATATTAAGAGGGGGGAGAGCTTTCTTGGTAGCAGTGTCTTGCTTATGGAACTGTATCACCAAAAAGATACTCCTTGGAGCTACCTGTCACCATTGTTGATTTTTTAAATCTTCTTTTCAAGGCTCGTCTGCCTGACAACCTGAACTACACAGGTAGTCCTTGACTTATGACCACAATTGAGCCCAAAATTTCTGTTGTTAAGTGAGACATTTGTTAAGTGAATTTTGCCCCACTTTTATGACCTTTCCTGTCTCAGTTGTTAAGTGAATCACAGTGGTCGATAAGTTAGTAACCTAGTTGTTAAGTGAATGTGGCTTCCCCGTTGACTTTGCTTATCAGAAAGTCCCAAAAGGTGATCATGTCGTCGTGGGACACAGCAATGTTCATAAATATGAGCCAGTTATCAAGCATCTGAATTTTGATCACATGATCATGGGATACCGCAAAAGTTGAAAGAAACAGTCATAACAGCACCCGAGTCTACGGAGAGGGGCGGCATACAAATATAAATAATAATAATAATAATAATAATAATAATAATAATAATAATAACAACAACAACAACAACAACTTTTTTCCAGTGCTATCTGGAAATAACAGTTGAACAGTCACTAAATGAACTGTTGCAAATTAAGCACTACCTGGATAGAATCTATGAATAGACAGAGCCCATCTTCTTTGCCAGTGCCAGTTATGCGCATTCAGGAAAAGCAATAGAACCTGCATGCTTTTCTTTTCTTTTTTTAAGATTTAGATATTTATTAAACAGATACTTCCAAGGGCTACAGTCCAAGCCAACTTTATCCAGTCAAACTGGGCTAATTCCATCTTCCTTAGAAGCTGACAAGCTTCTAAGCTGACAAAAGCCTATGATTTGATTCACCAAGGTTCCTTATTTCCTTGAATGTATTGGCCACCTAATTTATTTATTTGATTTATTTATTTGTCAAACATGTATAGTATAGTAGTCGTTTGTATAAACATAACATAAGTAAAAAGGAACGATAAAAGAGGACCAAAGGATAGTAGAACAGGGATGGTAAGCACAGCGGTATGCATATGCACGCCCATTACAGACCTCTTAGAAACGGGAAGAGGTCGACTGTAGGTAATCTAAGGTTAAGGTTTTGGGGGTTTGGGGAAGAAATCCCAGAGTCAGGTAGTGCGGCATTGAGCACTCTATTGCTGAAGTCGTATTTTCTGCAGTCGAGTTTGGAGCAGTTTACAATTAGTTTGAATCTATTACGTGCTCGTGTATTGCTGCGGTTGAATTCCAATGGATGGTCTCTCCCAAAACATTGGAAATCACTGAACATTCTGCTCTGAACAATGTTTGTGAAATCACTGAAGACTAATTTTTATTGACATTCCACTCTATATCCACTGCTGTTACATTAAGCAATATATATAAATTAGAGGTAACAAACACTTTAACGGTATAAACTTGCAATGCAATATGCCAGCTCAAATGTTGTTATAAAAATCTTTCTGAGCACGGGGCTGTATAAAGGTCTAAACATTTTCATAATTGAACAATATAATGTTTTGTACAATAAGATGCACTTTTCCTACAAGTACTGCTAAAACATTTAATTACCAGTATCAGCTTTGGAAGCTGGCTATATTTCAGCAACTTGAACTTGGCCTTGTGTTTTTAAAGCAAAATTTCTGAAAGAAGCTTTCTTCAGGAAAATATAACTATTATCACATAATAGAAAGCATTGGCTATGTATAAAATCTTTGCTATAATCATTTTTAATAGCTTAAAAATGATTAAATAAAAATGTACTGCTCAGCCCAGCACTCTTCAAATTGAATTTTAATACATTTAATCCATAGAATTAATGAACATTTATATTAGTTTTAATTTTGACCGGCTTCTTAAAAATACATTTCTTTCATTACCCCCTAAACCCTCAAAATTACATTTTAATTCAACTTAAGATTTCAACTCAATTTGTCCTTAACATGTACAGAATTACAATTCATCTCTGTAGGATGATAATATTATTTATATGCCTGAATATTTTGTCATTAAAAATAAAAATCCACAGATAATGTATTGGAATTAGATGCAAACTGAGGCAATTTTTTTTTATCATTCAATCTTTTTTTAAGCCTATTTTTTGAAAGGAATTAATTGGCCTTCAGGAAAAGACATGCTTTGGGAAACAAAATGCAATAGCTTTAGTTACCTGTGGTTCTCCAACAATAGATCAGAAATATACCATAATTTTCTAAGCAGAATATCTTGTTTATAAGACAATTCAGAATATAATATTGTATCCAATATATAATGAACACTATATATAAGTATTACAGATGCTGTGTTATAAAAGCAGAATAACAAAATAACAGAATAACAGAGTTGCAAGGGACCTTAGAGGTCTTCTAGTCCAACCCCCTGCTTAGGAAGGAAACCCTATGCCACTTCAGACAGATGGTTATCCAACACCTTCTTAAAAACCTCCAGTGTTGGAGCATTCAGAACTTCTGGAGGCCAGCTGTTCCACTGATTAATTGTTCTGACAGCAAATTTCTCCTTAGTTATAAGTTGCTTCTCTCCTTGATTAGTTTCCACCCATTGCTTCTTGTCCTACCCTCAGGTGCTTTGGAGAATAGTTTCCCTCTTTCTTTGTGGCAACCCTGAGATATTGGAATGCTGCTATCATGTCGTCCCAATCCTTCTTTTTACTAGACTAGTCATGCCCAGTTCCTGTAACGGTTCTTCATATGTTTTAGCCTCCAGTCCCCTAATAGAAACACAGAAACATAGAAGATTGACAGCAGAAAAGACCTCATGGTCCATCTAATCTGCTCTTATACTATTCCCTGTATTTTATCTTAGGATGGATATATTTTTATCTCAGGCATGTTTAAATTCAGTTACCGTGGATTTGCCAACCACGTCTGATCATCAGTTGCAAGAAGAGATTTCCAATACTATTTAGAATGGTCTTACCTTGCATGTCGAACATGAGAAAGTAACATCAACAAATTTGCCAAGCGAGTTGTTTGTTGGGGTAAAGGGACCCCACTCTTTGCAATGACCCACACCAATGCATCTGTCACCGAGTTTAGCAGATGGCTCAGTTTTTTGTTGCTCTCAGGTTCTTCTGCAGCAGATGACAGTGGATACATACCTACACAAGAGCACCAAACATCAATGTTATTAAGAATCCCCCTTCCCTTCCGATGATTAAATCTGAATTAAACATTAATCCTCTTGGGTCTATATTGTTCACAACAAGGGATAGCTTTCCAAGATTTAAGGTAAGAAATCTAAAAGTTTTCAACTCAACATGAAGATTCTGGGAACCAAACCTTGAAATCTTTACACAGAGAGCAACTATTCTGTAACCAAATTATAGCCTTACATAGTAATAATAATAATAATAATAATAATAATAATAATAATAATAATAATGATGATGATAGTAGTAGTGATGATGATGATGATAATAATAATGATGATGATGATGATGATGATGATGATGATGAATTTTAATGAATAAAAGAGATCATAAATCAGAAAAGTTGAAAAAGCTACTTCTGTCTTAAGGCCAAGCCATAAGAACAAAGGCATAGAAAGCAGAATTGAGAAGACAGCAATAGATAGCCAGTGCCCACTCTGCAAAGAAACTGAAGAAACAGTAGATCCACCTGGTTAGCTGCAGAGACTAGCTACAAATAATGCCATGGTGAAGTAGCAAAAATGGTCTAACAGAATATCTGCAAAAAATATCATTTGTCTGCAAGCAAGAACTGGTGGGACCATAAAACAAAGAAAGTAGTAGAACATGAAAAAGCTAAAATGCCCTGGGACTTTAGACTTCAAACAGAGAGGCACCTGTCATGTAACATCCCAGACTTAGCAATTGTCGATAAGAAAGACCAAAAAATCTGTATACTGGATATGGCAGTACCTGGAGACAGTAGAAGAGAAGAGAAAGAACTGGAGAAGATAATAAAATATAAAGACCTGCAAATAGAAATAGAATGACTGTGGCAAGATAACAAATGTAGTAGTATAGTACTAATAGTAATAGGGGCCTTGAGTGCAATCCCAAAATAACTGGAACACCACTTAAACACCATCAACCTTGATAAATTCACTATCAGTCAATTGCAAAAGGCAGCTTTACTTAGAATAGCTTCCATCCTGCAATGCTACTTCTAACACTGTTAAACGTCCACATAGAGTATGTGGTGTTCCTGCCTAAGCAGGGGGTTGGACTAGAAGACCTCCAAGGTCCCTTCCATTTCTGTTGTTGTTGTTGTTGTTGTCGTCATCATCATCATCATCATTATATCCTAGATTCTTGGGAAGAACTAGATAGGCAGACAAAATTGACAAAACTAGTCTGAATATGTGGCTGACTACTCGATGAACCATAATGATAATAATATAATTGACAAACATTGTAAGGTGGTGTGTGTTTTTTTAGCAAAGATATAGCAATAGAATTTGGTCTAGAGAAATGTGCTACAGTAGCAATAAATTGGGGTAAAATCACAGACAGTAATGAAACTGAAATGTCAAATAGCCAAACCATTAGAAGCTATCAGGATGAAGTCTAATAATATCTGGACATTCTACAACTGGATAACTTCAAGCACAGACAAGTTAAAAATAAGATTAGTCAAAAAAAAAATGCATTCAAAGAGTAAGAAAATTGCTAGGCAAAACTGAATGGAGGAAACATTGTTAAAGCTATCAATACTTGGAGAAATTTGTGATATAATACAATGCTTGAATTATTAACTGGACATGAGCCAAACTGGACAGTTTGGACTGAAAAACAAGAAAATTGATGACTATTCACTATGCATTATATTACCATAGTGGTATTGATAGATTAGACCGACCCCACAAAAATAAAGGCAGAGGTTTCCTCAGGTCGAAATAACTGTTGAAGAAGAAAAATGTGCATTGGCTGATTATGTGAAAGACAGCCCAGAATAAATGTCAATGCAAGTTAAAAATTGGAAACTATTAAATGTTCAGGAAACAAAAAAATGACTATCAAAATAATGTAATGACAAATAGAATGCCGGCAAGGAAAAGCATTACAAGGTCAATGTCTACAGAAGATTTAGGGGGGGAAGGATAAAAATAAAGCCTGGCAATGGCTTGTAACTAACATTTTTTAAAAAGAAAGAAAAGAAACTGAAGGGTTGATTTTTAGCTTTGCAAGAACAAGTTATTTGTGCTAATACAATCAAGGTCAGAATTGAAAAATCATAAAGTGATTCAAAATGCAGATTGTGGAAAGGAGCAGAAGAAATAGTAGATCATATTTTCAGCTCACGCAAGAAGTTCACAGAAACTGATTATAAACAATGACATAACACAGTCACCAAAATGGTTTACTAGGACATCTGTAAAATTATCATGTGCAACTAATGAAAAATTGGTGGGAAAAACAGAGAACATTATTGCTGAGAGCAGACACCATATTAGCCTTGAATGAAATAATAATAATAATAATTTAATGTCTATTCTGAGGCAGTAGCTGTTAAGATGATCTTACCCATTTCCAATAAATATTTCTCAAAATCCAGAGAAAAGTGGTGGTGGTGAGTGGTGGAAGTGGAAAAGAGTAGCGTGTGTGTGTGCTTGTGTTTAATCCATGTTTCCACCTTATTGCAGTTACAAAGTATATGAAAATTGCGAACACGTTTAATGGATCTTATCAATTACTAAATGTACCTGAACAAAGTGTTCCTAATAAATAAGAACAGTTCTGTCCCAGTGATGAGCCCCTCAAGAAATAGGTCCCCACACACAAATTTGACTAAATTTAAGCATGTAATTTTAATAGTTTAGTAGCAGGGAGGTTTAAATGATTTAAAATACATCAGCAAAGCAAGAATAATAATTTAATAATAATAATAATTTATTAGATTTGTATGCCGCCTCTCTCCGAAGACTTGGAGCGGCTCACAACATCAATACAAAATACAAATCCAATGATTAAAAAGCAAAACAGTTAAAAATCCTTGATTTAAAAACAATCATACAACCCAAACAAACCATACATAAAAGAAATAAGTCTGTTCGGTCTTAGCTGTTCATTAGATTCTCAAACAGGAAGCCAAACTCCGAAATACTTCTCTTTGATAACAAATCTCTCATTAACATGACTCACTCTGTGTTGGCAGGAAGCCCAGCTGCCTACGATATGGATGGGTCACAATAAGTTCCCTCCCATAGTTTTCCTCAAATATCCTCTTGGCCCACAATACTACACAACTGCGCCCAAAATATTACATATTGAAAAGATTCCACTTTTTCAATATATAATCCAACATAAATAGTCCAAGAGCAAGATCTGAGCCGCCATCTAACACATTTGAAAGTTGACTTCTGCACTGACTTATCACGTGGCTCACCCTTAAATAACCCAAAGTAAGCTTTACTACAATACTACACAACTTAAATAACCAAAAATAAGAGGCATGCATAAATGCCTTCTGTTCCCTGTCCTAATGTTTCTATTTTACTAGTATCATGTACATAAACATTGTTATATCTTTGTAAAGCATCAATATGTATTTGACAAAACAATAAAATAAATAAATAAAAGACATGGCCAAGAGTTCCAGAGACCTCCTCTTGTTCAGCCACTCATGCCTTCTGACATTTCTGCACACTCTGGCATCAAGAAGAGGCTCCTCTTCTCCTGAGTCACTCATGTACACCTCTGGAGATGCAAAAGTGCCTGGCTGGCTCTCAGCCTCTGACAATATTCTTTTTAATATTTTATATTGTAAATTATTAGATTTGTTATAAACTGTCTTTATTGTGTTGTGAGCCGCCCCGAGTCTACGGAAAGGGGCGGCATACAAATCCAATAAATAAATAAATAAATAAATAAATAAATAAATAAATAAATAAATAAATAAATAAATAAATAAATAAATAAATAAATAAATAAATAAATAAATAAATAAATAAATAAATAAATAAATAAATAAATAAATAAATAAATAAATAAATAAATAAATAAATAAATAAATAAATAAATAAATAAATAAATAAATAAATAAATAAATAAATAAATAAATAAATAAATAAATAAATAAACAAACAAACACATCTTCTCAGACCTCCTCGCTATCAAACTCATGTGCCAGGTACACTGGCCTAGGATACCAACCCACACCTGTATTTTGATCCTCAGAATCCATGATCAGCTGCGCAGGATGTGTCCACAACAAGTTCCCTCCCATAGTTTTCCTCAAATATCCTCTTGGCCCACAATACTACACAACTGGGCCCAAAGAAGTACGGTAACTGAAAGGTAATGTGAAATGTTATATGCAGAGCTCCTTTTTTTTGGTCTCTGAACTGTGCGCTATACCTGTGGAAGTAAGTCATAACTTACTCAGGAAAATTTCAATTTAGGAGGCAGGAGTTCTGATATTCCTGATTGTCTACTAAATTCAAAGTACACAAATTGCATTGAAGCAATTTATGCCACAAATGTGGTTTGTGTTATTTTATAAAAGTGTCACTACACAAAAACCATTAATTGCCACAAATTAATTTATTCTGACTAATGGTGGGTAATGACAGATAGGTGCAACAAATGTCCATCATGGGCAATGGTGGGAATGACTGGACAGAAATCTAATCCACTGCATGCGAAGTCCACTAAATAGAGGTCCATTAAATCAGAGATAAAATTCACAGACTCTTCCAAATCTCCCTACTCCATTCCAGTCAGATCAATTTCTTTTTGGTTGGCTGGCAACGCAAGTTATACGAACACACATGAGTTGGCAAGGCTGCTTTTTGATGTGCTGATAGCTGAGATGGTTGCCCTTTCCAGGGTGAAAAGTGAGAACTAATGGGAAGAAAGGAAC